>NW_027361692.1:23132500-23732500 GCF_039654945.1 Dendrobates tinctorius
AAAATTCTGCATTTATATATCACATTGAATGTAAGTTTTCTGCAGGTGTCAATTTGGATTCACAGCTTAAAAATGAATATGCTACTAGGAGCAATCCAAGAATACTCCATCTTCATTTCTTCAAATCTCTTTCTGTGAAGGAGGCATTAATTGAGTCTCTGTCTCCCAATTTTGCTTCCCTGCCTGGTACCAGCCTATTTAGCTTGATTGATCGCTCACTGTCTGATTTTCTTGCCTAGCACTTGATGTCACACAGACTTTAAGCTATCACTGAAGTAAGGGGGCTGTGACAGGGTGGGGAAACAATCTGGGGAGGCAGAGGCTCATTGAGTGCTCTGTCATGCCCACTTAACACCTCATTTGCATATGATTTTACATGCTAATTTCTTTTGACTGCAGCAAAAGATAGAAGATAGAACGATGTAAATGAATTTACAATTCAAAGATCTGAATGCCTAGATATTCAGCTATAATGGGAGGTAATCTTATTGACCGATCCCCTTTAACAGGCTTCCACCCAATAACTAGTTCTTATTAGTCAAATTGTACAATATTTTTGTGCATTTTGGGCTAATAGGTAGGCTAGTAGGTTTCCCACACTATGCTACAATTAAGCTGTCCATACACATGAGATAGCTGTCAGCCCAATGTTTGTTCTATAAATACCTATATCTCATGTACACGGGCACTCAGCTTCACTTTGTACTCATGTTTTCCACTGGGAGAAAAGAACTAACCACTGCTAGATACCTCTACATAAATTGTCTGGAGGAAAATTAGATGGACTTCATACAAAGCAGATGGATGGCCAGGCCTGCCGAAATCAGAGATTTCAGATTATTTTCATCACTTTTGTATGGAGGCCTTAAATGGAGCCTCTCATGTCCCCACATGCTGTTAACCTGCAGTTATGGGGTTAATCTGCTGGATAATAGCGCTCTAAAGCTGTTCGGCTGCTGCACTGAAGGCCAGCTGTCAGGAAGAAATGAGCTTCATTTCTTTGAGCAGCATCAGGCTTTTGGTCATAGAGGCATGCCCACGTGCCTTCAGTCACCGCTCGTTATATAGTGAGCGACTACTGTAACCACACCTTCAGCGAGGCTCTGAGTGCAATGGCTGCATGGCTTTAGAACACTACTAACCTGCCTATAAACCTCATATCTGCAGGTTAATATTATTTTATAACATGAGAGGTTCTCTTTAAAGTGAACCTGTCACCAGTTTTGGCCAATGTGAAGTAAGGCCACCACCTTTCGGGGATGATATACAGCATTCTATAATGCTGTATTTCTGCCCCCAACCCGACCTGTAAGGGAAGAAAAATAACTTTTATTATACTCTCCTAAGGGGCGGTCCGGTACGAAGGGTGTCACAGGTCCTGGTACGGCGCCTTCCATCTTCTTACGATTGCCGTCCTCCTGCTTGCGTCATCCACACACTTACCGTGGCATTGCACTCCTGTGCAGGTGTACTTCTCTGACCTGTTGAGGGCAGAGCAAAGTCCCGCAGTATGCAGGCACTGGGAAAGGTCAAAAAGCCCAAGCGCATGCGCACTGCAGTACTTTACTCTGCCCTAGTCAAGGCAGAGAAGTATGCCTGCACAGGAGCCCGATGCCAAGCAGACTGTGGATGATGCAGGGGCGTGTCATCCACTTAAAGCAAACAACAGGATGGCAATCGTAAGAACATGGGAGGCGTCGGACAAAGACCTGCGACGCCCCTCTGACCGGAATGCTCCGCAGGTGAGTATAATAAAAGTTATTTTTCTTCTCTTGCAGGTCAAGTTGGGGCAGGCAGATTTACAACATTATAGAATGTTGTATATCAGGCCTGAAAGGTGGGGGCCGTATCTTATATCAGCAAAAACTGGTGACATGTTCGCTTTAAGTGTGATGACAGATTTACTTCAACATGTGACCTGCCAGTTATATGGTAAATCTTTATCACTTGTTTAGCATAATGATTTTTCACTATATACTGCTTCTGGTTCGGTAATCTACTATTATTGTATATACTAAATCTAAGCATGGAGAATAACGGTTTGAGAATCTGATATGAAGGTAGGTAGTGGTTTTCAGAGCTTACAAAAATTTGTAAAACTGATTCTTGCATCAGCATTCCTTATATCTTTGTGTGGGATGTTAAATTTTAAAAATATGGTGACATTGGGAAATTAAATAATGCAAGCTATAATTTGTCTACTTATTTTTATTCTCAAGCAAATGAGCAGGAACTAGGATGATGAAGTGTTAACATGCTGGCCTGATTTTAGTACCACTATCAAAGTTATTGAGACTTGAAATATTCATATTAGACTCTAGGGTGCAGCTAGCAAATTAAAATACTAACGGATATGCAACAAATCAGACACTACATAATAAAATCCTCTAATTCATGCTAGTTGCAATCTTCAGTAATCCAGAGGCAGACGTCCTTATTGGTTTTGACCAAGCAGCCAATGCTTATTTGTTACAAGACTCTGATCTGACTTATTAAAGTCCTGAGAAGTGTTTAAGAAGCCTGTCAGAGAATTAAGGAGAAATGTTAAAGTAAATCACGTGAAGAAAGAAAGAACGGGATTACATATCTCAAAGGAAACATAAATATACAAAATAAATTAAAGTAATTCAGAACAGCCTATTGGAAAGTTTCTCTTTTACGATAATAAAAAGATTTCATGGAGGGACAGAAATTATTTTCTAAGTCCGGAAAATTCATCCTTCATAAAATTACTGGAATTATTATTCTTATAATAATAATTATTATAATTTGTATAATTGAAACTCCTATTTGGCATTTTGCATACCTTCAGAAAATATGTTTTTCTCATGTTATCCTGAAAAGTAGATATTTATATTTAGTTGTTAGGGATGGCGGAATGCACTAAATATAAATAATAGGAAGTGTGTTCGCTGCCCGGGGTCCACCGTGCAATAGGTGTAACAACCGCTGCTGAGTAATGGTGGACTCGCTATATGGCGGTGTACTGCACTCAGGTTAAACGTCACCCGAGGTGCGCAGAGCGGACTCTGTTAAATTCACAGATGTGCTAAAGCATAAACGCCTGTTGGCTTCACAGGTCTCAGCTGGCTTTCACCCATGGTATATGGTCACACGACTCAGCCCAAGGCAGAGGTCGGTGTCAGTCTTGACCTACTGTGCATGCGGCATCGCTACCGCAGACGCCAGCGTGGCGGTAACTACTGCCGCTGTACGACAGTGCCGTGAGGCATCACACTATCGGACGCTAGTGTAGCGGCGCCGTGTGCACTGTGGCGTATGGCTTGCCACTGACTGGCGTTGACTATAACTATAATTCCCTATCCACATGCATAATATCAGAGGGAAGGGGTTTCAAATGAGTCAGTCACCAGAATCATACATCCATCACCATTCACACATAGCAAGTATAGACTATACTAGCGCATGGCCGAGCGGCCATGCTGGCCTTTTATAGCCATGCGCTTCCGGGACCTTCCAGACCTCTGAGATGGGCCAATCAGATCAGGACAAGGACCTGAGCATGTGACCCCCGATCTCCACTGGGAGATCGTTTCGTGGGCATGCCCAGTAGCGCGGCGAGAGGACTTACCTTTGGAGTGGTTTTCTGCAAAGCAGGCTGCGCTACCATTGCTGGTCCAGAGGTGGCAGCAACATCCAGACCCAGAGAGATTGCTGTGCAGGTACCTGAGTAGTCAGAAAGGAATGAGAGACCGCTGGTTGTATGGCTCTGGATTCGTGCTGTGCAGCTGCAGGAACCCGACGCCTAACATTAGTAATACCTTTGGTTTACAAGAGCAAACATAACATAAAGACAACTTATGCAGCTGCTACGGGGCCTTTAGAGAAAATTGGCTAAGTTCCGGTTGGTACAAATCTTATTTCTACCAGGTAAGAAGAATCCATGCTAGACTTTTCTCTGCAGAGTAACTGCATTGTTAGCAAATAGGGCAGGGAAAGAAGGCAAAGAATCTTGATCGAGACAGACATGGAGAAATGAACAGCAGGTTCTTCTCCCAAAACCTGGCACCAATCTTGGATGCATACCATTGCTAGTTTAGCATTTTGTAAAGATAGTAAAGTGAAAAATTTAATATAAAAATTACCAAAATACCAAAGGATATCTCTCTATTTCCATTGGTTTTAGGGCAGGAAGAATGGTCATCACCGCGATCCAGTTTAAAAGCACCACTGCAAAGAACAACTAGAGGAGGTTACAGAGAACACCCGTATGGTAGATACTGAAGGCCTTCAGAATTTATGCCCTCCTTTTAGAGACAATTAATTGCCTTATGGCTCTGCATAAAACAGCAACATGACAAGTAATAGTCCATTTTTATCTTGGGGATTACTCCTTGTGGTTTCCCTATGTACTTCTGTATTTGCGATAAACATGTGGTGTAGCGTTGGCTTTAATATTTTTTTAAACATTGACTGAAAAAATGCAGGATCATTTTGTCTTAAACCATGAAATGGGAAAATGTTATGTTAGTTGTTGTTTATGGTGATGTATTAACTTTTTAAAAGCATGAATGTTTGACAGCATTGGTAAAGTCTAGACAAAAACACAACATGCTAGGCCTTGATTTCCATTTGTGTAGGGATGCTAAACCATTGGAATATGATTTCTGAATATAACATAATTAAAGTGTAGAGAGGATGTTTTAAACTGGCTTTTTTAATACGTGGAAGAAACAAAATGTTCAGTATTAAGTTTGTAAATTTAATTTAAAATGCTGTTTTAATGGGGTTGAAAACTAATCAGCTACTGTAATGTATGTAGCTAACTGAGCCTGTCAGTGTTTTAATCTGTATTTGTTTAAAACAATCACTTAAAGATCAATGTGTAATCTTCTCTAAATAGGAAATCATAATTTGTCAAATATGTCTGCTAGAATTTGTCAATAAAGCTGACATTTTGTAAGAAACTAAACTTGCAATCACTTGCTTTCGACTGTAGCCTTAAATGCCTGATGTATTTCCTTTTCTAGAGATGCCTAAAAAATGTTTTCCGTTAAAAATTGCAAAATGATCCCAATTTTTGTTTTAAGTATCTTGTGTAATATTTTAAAAGTTTTAATAACTCTTGCTTGTTAAATAATTTAAAAGCTAACCTTCTAAACTGTTATGTCATACGCGGTTAGAAAACTCTAATGTACAAGATGTTAATGGGAGATAAATGGCTTCTAAACGACTCTCTAAGCTTCGTCTTATTAAACAAAAACTTTGACTTGTTTGCACCACTAGCATGTCTCTCGTGAGAATGTAATGGAGTTAAACGAGGTAAGACTACCGCTTACCACCATTAGACTGTCCTAATGCCTAGATCTTCAAACGCTGGCTCACCCTAAACATTAAATATCTTATTTAACTTGTAATCATTGTCTAGATTTTGGTTGTCACTCCTAGGAGTGTTTTTACTGCATCATCTTAATAACTATTTATCTTTACTACCAATAATCATCAGTGTCACTGCCCAGATGTCGCTCTTTACCTTCAACTTCAAAAACTTTATTTGTAATTTCCAGTGCTAAATATCACGATCCTTGAAAGCAGTTTAATGGGGCTGATATTTCTTTTGAGACTATCAGACTTGATGGCTGATGATTATTAAGGAAAAGTGTCGCAGGAGTCAAAGGATGACTAAACCCTAAACAGGTAACACTAATAGTAACTCTGTAATTTTCAGTATGCGAGTAAATGTTAAATATTCTCAACTATTAAGCTACTTATAGTTAAAAAAGTAAACCTACGAGAACATAACAACTAGGATATTAGGCTCTTAAACCAATAATTAAGATTAACTAGTGACATCAAAATTTTAAATCTCAATTAACTAAACAGAAATAAAATTAACCATAACAGTAATGCTACTCTTGCTAACATCAACTATTTAACTAAATATATTATGGAAATGAAAACCATGACTTAGGGCCACCAAAATGATTTCTATTTCCGATATTTCTTTTTGTTGAATCTTAAGTGCTGGCTTTTTGTCACTGTGATTGGTTTACTTTTTTGATGAAAATAAAGTATAAGCTTGTATATAATATTGCGTAACTTGTTGGACAATACATTTCAGCTGGATTTGCATGCTATTATGTTACATTTTAGAAATTAAGCTGTTCTTGGTGTAGTTCAGTGTTAAAACGAGATGAAAAATTATGTCATGTTTTTAGTAAATTGCTGTAATTTCATTTCAGATATTCTGCTTAGCCAGGGACAGAAGGGATGACGTGGAAAATAGCAAAGCTTTATATATAACAGTAAGTATCAAAGCAGTAAAAAAGTAGCTTTTGATTTTGCCGCAGTTCAGTATTTTGATCGATAGTGGCCGGGTACTGACACTCTCTTGAATTGCTCAAAGCAAGGAAAAGAAGCAAGCAGCTTATCCTTAAGTTCAACAAAGCTGTGTGTGGGCTAAATATAAAATCTATGATTCCTGTCTATGTGGGCATTCAGGTCATAGAAAGTTGAATAAAATGATATCTGCGATCTGATGTCTTTTTCCAGTGAAATTTAGATTTTTGTTAATATGTAAATTAGCTGTTAATATTTGTAGGCAGGACAAAGATCTCCCAGAGAGTGTGCCGCCACAGCTTATTATAAATGAAAAAGAGGTTCTGGTGGGAGACATGTAGATCGGGAAAGCAGACTGTTAATCATTACATGTCTCAATTACTAGTGCTCCCTTTCATTTAAAATAAGTCATGAAGGCTGATTGTCAGAGAGATCTGTGTGTGGCCCATAGATTTTACAGCTCATTATTATATTAAAAAACATGAGTTTCTCTTAAATAAGATATCAGATCGCACATATAAAAATATCATTTCATTCAACTTCCTATGACCTACATGCCCATGTAAACAGCTTAAGAGGTTTGAGCCTACTGATGGGTTCTCTTTAAGGTTTTGCTAACCTTTAACTAGTCTAACTACTTTCTAATTTCTTATTTGTTTCATTGGTTTATAATATTCATTTAATATCATTTTTTTAATTTAAATAAATTGCATCTATTTAAAGGGAATCTGTCATCACTAAAGTGGAAATTATACTGCACAAACACTTGTATAGGGAATGTAACCCTATAAAAATCATGCCATGCATATGCAGTTTAATTTAATATTTGCTGAAATATCTACTTTTATTTAATATACAAATTAGGGCACTTGGCATGGCCTATGCCTTTATGTACTGTTCTGCCTCCCTAATTGAATACTAAAGCAGCTCCCTTATCATGATTGACAGGGCGCCGTTTGGTAATAGTGAGCACTTTCTAACATCAGTTTTTGTGTCTACGCTTGCGCATTGACACTTCAGCATGCTCTAAGTGTCAGTATGGGCCTGCAAAAAATGTGACTGCAAGGGATGCCTGGCTTCTGCCAGATTGTGGCCACAACTCGATGCACCCGGGTTTGCAGTGAATGGCTTCAGTGCGGATTGATAGGGCATCAACATGTGGTTGCTGTCTGATCACTTTATCACACTTCCCTTCTCAGTTATATCGCTACCTGCCTTCTGTGTTCATCGAGTGGCTGCCACACTTGGAGCGCAAGCGAGGACACAAAAAACTGATTTTAGGCAGCACTCACTCTTAAGAGTGGTGTACTCTCAGTCAAAATAAGGAACTGGCTTTAATGTTGAAATAGGGCATAACAGAGGACCAAGGCATAGGCCAGGCCCAGGGTGCACAGAAACGTCCTCTTTGCATGTTAAATAAAAGTAGATTTTTTAGCAAAATATACAGTTAAACTCTATATGCTTGGTATGATTTGTATAAAGGCTATGTCCCTTTTAAAAAGTTTATACAAATGTTTATGTTTAAAAATGTTTATGCAGTATTATTGCCATTTTGGGGGTCAGAGACTCCCTATAATATCCTGTTTAACAAGTTCAAGGGATAGAGTAGAATTAAAATATAATTTTGAATTCAAGACAGCTATTGCATATTATTTTTTCTAGTCATTATTTGCTTTTGCATGCACTGGGGATGAGGTGAGCAGTGAACTGTGGATTAGCTAAGTATAGGTTGTCTTTCAACATTATCCTGCCTATAGAGATAACTACAGAAAAGTGATGTGTATACAGCAGGAAATATGAATCCAATATGAGGCTTAGTGGCCATTATGAATTTTACAAGAGTGCTACTCTTTTTAGTCTTGTTTAACCCCTTAGTGACGGAGCCAATTTTGACCTTAACCCCTTTACACCCCAAGGTGTTTGCACATTAATGACCAGTCGAATTTTAACAATTCTGACCAGTGTCACTTTATGAGGTGATATCTCTGGAACGCTTCAACGGATCCCACTGATTCTGATTTTTCATGGCATAATGTATTTCATGATAGAGGTAAAATTTCTTCAATATGACTTGTGTTTATTTGTGGGAAAAAAAGGAAAATTGGCAAAAAAAATTGCAATTTTTAAACTTTGAATTCTTTTCCCCTTAAATCTGAGATATGTTGCACAAAATAGTTAATAAATAACATTTCCCACATGTCTACTTTACATCAGCACTATTTTTTAGACAATTTTTTTTGCTAGGAAGTTATGAGCGTGAAAAGTTGACCAGCGATTTTTCCAACAAACATGACAAACTCATTTTTTTAGAGACCACATCACATTTGAAGTGACCTTGAGGGGTCTATATGGCAGAAAATACCCCAAAGTGACATCATTCTAAAAACTCAATATGTGGCAGTACAGTACTGCTTAGCCACGGCGAGACTCAGGAGGGACAGAGCGCTATTTGCCTCCTGGAGCATGGATTTTCCTAGAATAGTTTGCGGACTCCATATACAGAACCCTTAAGTGCTAGAAGAGCAGAATCCCTCCCTCAGGTGACCACATTTTACAAATTATACTTCTTTGGGAATTTATCTGCAGGTGTAGTGGCAATTTTGACTCCATGGGTGTTTTCCAGAAACAAGCAGCAGTGGATGTTACTGAGTGAAAATTGCAAACTTCCATTGTGGTGACCAGTACATTGTAGTGACCAGTATGTTTTGCCCAGCTCATGCTTCTTTAGACACTCACCCGTAAATTAGACCTTCTCTCATTGCTACAGAAATGCTAAACATGTAGGCCCTATATGTGGTTTAGGCACACTGAGGATCAGGATGGAGAGGGGCATTTGGATTTGGGAGTGCAGAAATTGCTGAATTTATTTTGGAGGGTTAGGAGATAGAGTCTTTGTGATACCAGTAACTGTTATCTTTTGTGGTACCAGTGTCCAGTAACCACCTTTTTTGTGGATTGAGTTGAAGCTTTTATTGGGAATATTTTACATAACATTTGGGATTACATTTATCCAGCGCTGTACACTGAGCATGTACATTGGAGTTTCCATCTAAATCTTCAAATGATATGATTCAGATGAAACCCCCAAGGGATCCATTCACCAAAATGAGACAACAGATTTACTCTGGACTCTGCGTGTGTTCAGCGGTGTTGAAATAAGGATTTTAAAAAAATTGTAATAATAATTGAAACACCATAATTATATAAAAATGTAAAGAATTTTTTTTATAATGATATTCTACTTGGAAGAATTCACATTCATCTTCATAACTTGGTAGAATTATATCATGTTAATATTATACACATTTTGGGATTTTATCTTGATATATAATTTACATTTTCTTATTTCAACATATCACTATTGCATGTGTTCTTCATAATTTTGGGGTGTGATTTTATTTATATATAACAATTTTTTCACTTGCACTGTGGAAAAATTCATGGACACTAATAATTTGCAGTTTTGTATTGTTATTTTAGTATTTGTTACATCGCTTATGTAACATCTAATTGTTAAGTGAATTAAGAACATCTGTGTTATACTTTTTGAAAAATAATATATAAATGACTGCATGTTATTTGACCATTAGTCATGAATAAGACTGCTTAGTGCAGTCAAAACGCGTTGACTGGATCATGTCCACCATGAAAATTTTCTTTTGTGTGCACTATAGTTTCTTTTCAAAAATAGAAAGAAAAGAAAATTCCAGTCCTGTTGAGCCAGTCTCCAATTTTTTCTATTATCCTGGGCGAGGCCGGTTTCTGAGCTCCAGGTGGATGAGCATTGAGCAACTGGGTGAGCTGGAATCAAGTTTTTGTTATCTTTTGTGATACTAGTAACCACCTTTTTTTGTGGATTGAGTTGAAGCTTTTATTGGGAACATTTTACATAACATTTGGGATCACATTTATCCAGCGCTGTACACTGAGCACTTACATTGGAGTTTCCATCTAATTCTTCAAGTGATGTGATTCAGATGAAACCCCCGAGGGACCCATTCACCATAATGAGACAACAGATGTACTCTGGACTTTGTCTGGCCTCTGTTCAGTGGTGTCCTTCTTTTCAGAAGTGCACAAAACTGTGACTGACTGCACTTTTATGCACGTCTAAAAAGACAGACACCGCCAGATCATAGGCCAGACGGCATCCACAGTGCCTCCATCTGCCTCGTTATAGGGAGTCTTCCCCCGTGGGTATCTATCTGAATCACATATTTCAGAGATTTACATGGAAACTCCAGTGAAACCACTCAGCGTAGAGCGCAGGATAAATGTGTGACAAGCCTTACTGTGATCTTTGGGAGGCAGAATTAACAAATCAACGGCAGGTGAAGAATTGGTTTAATTTATTTTTTACGCCATTCCTTGTACGGTATAAGCAATTAGAAGACTTTATTCTTCTAGTTCATGCGATTTCAGCGATACCAGATTTATATTGGGTTTTGTGTCTGGCTGCTGTCACACACTAAAAGATGCTTTTTATTGCAAAAACGCATCCTCATATTTTGAGAGCTATAATTTTTTCATATTTCAGGCTTGTTTTTTGTGAGATGAGTTAACCTTTTATTGGTACCATTTTTGGGCTCATGACTTTTTTATCACTTTTTATTCTGATTTTTGGGAGGCAGAATAAAATTGATAAAGCAGGTTTATTCTTTGGGTCATTATGATTACAGCGACACCACATTTATATCAATTTTTTATGTTTTGGCACTTTTACACAATAAGAACTATTTTATAGAAAGAGATAATTATTTTTGCATCGTTTTACTCTGCGGGGCAAGAAGATATTTTCATTTGTACCATGTTTCTTTATATCTGTCTTTTTGATCGAGTTGTATTCCACTTTTGCACTTTTGGTTCAGCGATATGATGATAAGGCATTGTTTTTTGCCTTGTCTTTTATAAAAATGTGTATTTTTATTGTTTGTACATTTTATTTTCATAAAACATATATTCATGGGTACTAATATATATATATACAGTACAGACCAAAAGTTTGGACACACCTTCTCATTCAAAGAATTTTTATTTATTTTCATGACTATGAAAATTGTAGATTCACTCTGAAGGCATCAAAACTATGAATTAACACATGTGGAATTATATAATTAACAAAATAGTGTGAATCAACCGAAAATATGTCTATATTCTAGGTTCTTCAAAGTAGCCACCTTTTGCTTTCATTACTGCTTTGCACACTCTTGGCATTCTCTTGATGAGCTTCAAGAGGTTGTCACCGGAAATGGTTTTTACTTCACAGGTGTGCCCTGTCAGGTTTAATAAGTGGGATTTCTTGCCTTATAAATGGGGTTGGGACCATCAGTTGTGTTGTGCAGAAGTCTGGTGGATACACAGCTGACAGTCCTACTGAATAGACTGTTAAAATTTGTATTATGGCAAGAAAAAAGCAGCTAAATAAAAAAAAACGAGTGGCCATCATTACTTTAAGAAATGAAGGTCAGTCAGTCCGAAAAATTGGGAAAACTTTGAAAGTGTCCCCAAGTGCAGTGGCAAAAACCATCAAGCGCTACCAAGAAACTGGCTCACATGAGGACCGCCCCAGGAAAGGAAGAGCAAGAGTCACCTCTGCTGCGGAGGATAAGTTCATCCGAGTCACCAGCCTCAGAAATCGCAGGTTAACAGCAGCTCAGATTAGAGACCATGTCAATGACACACAGAGTTCTAGCAGCAGACACATCTCTACAACTGTTAAGAGGAGACTTTGTGCAGCAGGCCTTCACGGTAAAATAGCTGCTAGGAAACCACTGCTAAGGACAGACAACAAGCAGAAGAGACTTGTTTGGGATAAAGAACACAAGGAATGGAATTAGACCAGTGGAAATCTGTGCTTTGGTCTGACGAGTCCAAATTTGAGATCTTTGGTTCCAACCACTGTGTCTTTGTGCGACGCAGAAATGGACTCTACATGCCCGGTTCCCACCCTGAAGTATGGAGGAGGAGGTGTGATGGTGTGGGGGTGCTTTGCTGGTGACACTGTTGGGGATTTATTCAAAGTTGAAGGCATACTGAACCAGCATGGCTAACACAGCATCTTGCAGCGGCATGCTATTCCATCCGGTTTGCATTTAGTTGGACCATCATTTATTTTTCAACAGGACAATGACCCTAAACACACCTCCAGGCTGTGTAAGGGCTATTTGACCAAGAAGGAGAGTGATGGGGTGCACGCCAGATGACCTGGCCTCCACAGTCACCAGACCTGAACCCAATCGAGATGGTTTGGGGTGAGCTGGACTGCAGAGTGAAGGCAAAAGGGCCAACAAGTGCTTAGCATCTCTGGGAACTCCTTCAAGACTGTTGGAAGACAAGACTGTTGGAAGACTGTTGGAAGCTCATCAAGAGAATGCCAAGAGTGTGCAAAGCAGTAATCAAAGTAAAAGGTGGCTACTTTGAAGAAACTAGAATATAAGACATATTTTCAGTTGTTTCACACTTTTTTGTTAATTATATAATTCCACATGTGTTAATTCATAGTTTTGATGCCTTCAGAGTGAATCTACAATTTTCATAGTCACGAAAATAAAGAAAACTCTTTGAATGAGAAGGTGTGTCCAAACGTTTGGTCTGTACTATATATATATATATATATATATACAGTGGGGCAAAAAAGTATTTAGTCAGTCAGCAATAGTGCAAGTTCCACCACTTAAAAAGATGAGAGGCGTCTGTAATTTACATCATAGGTAGACCTCATCTATGGGAGACAAACTGAGAAAAAAAAATCCAGAAAATCACATTGTCTGGTTTTTTTTCATTTTATTTGCATATTATGGTGGAAAATAAGTATTTGGTCAGAAACAAAATTTCATCTCAATACTTTGTGATATATCCTTTGTTGGCAATGACAGAGGTCAAACGTTTTCTGTAAGTCTTCACAAGGTTGCCACACACTGTTGTTGGTATGTTGGCCCATTCCTCCATGCAGATCTCCTCTAGAGCAGTGATGTTTTTGGCTTTTCGCTTGGCAACACGGACTTTCAACTCCCTCCAAAGGTTTTCTATAGGGTTGAGATCTGGAGACTGGCTAGGCCACTCCAGGACCTTGAAATGCTTCTTACGAAGCCACTCCTTCGTTGCCCTGGCGGTGTGCTTTGGATCATTGTCATGTTGAAAGACCCAGCCACGTTTCATTTTCAATGCCCTTGCTGATGGAAGGAGGTTTGCACTCAAAATCTCACGATACATGGCCCCATTCATTCTTTCATGTACCCGGATCAGTCGTCCTGGCCCCTTTGCAGAGAAACAGCCCCAAAGCATGATGTTTCCACCACCATGCTTTACAGTAGGTATGGTGTTTGATGGATGCAACTCAGTATTCTTTTTCCTCCAAACACGACAAGTTGTGTTTCTGCCAAACAGTTCCAGTTTGGTTTCATCAGACCATAGGACATTCTCCCAAAACTCCTCTGGATCATCCAAATGCTCTCTAGCAAACTTCAGACGGGCCCGGACATGTACAGGCTTAAGCAGTGGGACACGTCTGGCACTGCAGGATCTGAGTCCATGGTGGCGTAGTGTGTTACTTATGGTAGGCCTTGTTACATTGGTCCCAGCTCTCTGCAGTTCATTCACTAGGTCCCCCCGCATGGTTCTGGGATTTTTGCTCACCGTTCTTGTGATCAATCTGACCCCACGGGGTGGGATTTTGCGTGGAGCACCAGATCGAAGGAGATTATCAGTGGTCTTGTATGTCTTCCATTTTCTAATTATTGCTCCCGCAGTTGATTTCTTCACTCCAAGCTGGTTGGCTATTGCAGATTCAGTCTTACCAGCCTGGTGCAGGGCTACAATTTTGTTTCTGGTGTCCTTTGACAGCTCTTTGGTCTTCACCATAGTGGAGTTTGGAGTCAGACTGTTTGAGGGTGTGCACAGGTGTCTTTTTATACTGATAACAAGTTTAAACAGGTACCATTACTACAGGTAATGAGTGGAGGAAAGAGGAGACTCTTAAAGAAGAAGTTACAGGTCTGTGAGAGCCAGAAATCTTGATTGCTTGTTTCTGACCAAATACTTATTTTCCACCATAATATGCAAATAAAATGAAAAAAAACCAGACAATGTGATTTTCTGGATTTTTTTTTCTCAGTTTGTCTCCCATAGTTGAGGTCTACCTATGATGTAAATTACAGACGCCTCTCATCTTTTTAAGTGGTGGAACTTGCACTATTGCTGACTGACTAAATACTTTTTTGCCCCACTGTATATATATATATATATACTTATATTTATATATATATATATATATAAAACAAATAAAAAAAAAGGCAGCACTACCAAAATTATACAATTGGTACAAAACCTATTCAGCAGTGTACAAACAGCCAAGTTAATAAAAGTAAAAAAAATAGGCAGCACTCCAAATTAAATGTGAAAAAAAGTGGATACTTTACTGATCCTCAGGTGGCCACCTGAGGATCAGTAAAGTATCCACTTTTTTTTCACAATTAATTTGGAATGCTGCCTATTTTTATATATATATATATATATATATATATATATATATATATATATATACATACAGTATATATATATATAGTGAGGCAGTGACTGGTGTTACATGTGAGGTTCACTGTATGTTCCCCTCAGGATGCACACGGAGGCATATTGAGGCCATGAGAGTGCATTTCAGTCACAGGCGTAGCTGTAGTTGCAATGTAGAGTAAAGTGAGTATAGGTTTTGGACATGTTGGTTGTCCAAGGCAGATTTAAGGAAAACTTGCTCGGGTTTTTGTGTTTGAAACAGACTGCAGATGGTGGTGGTGCAGTATAGGGTTTGGGTTTGTCAGGTTCAGGGTCAGTGTCAGTCTGGTGTTTACTAGAGTGCAGAGCAACACAGACAAGCGGAGCCTAACAGCCAAGGCAGCTGGAAGGCCTGGCACCCACAGTGTACTCAGCGGTTCAGTCTCCCACAGCTCATTTTTAATTTTTTTACAAAACTTAAAAAAATATATATTATTATTTATTTATATAGCGCCAATAATTCCATGGTGCTGTACATGAGGAGGGGGATTACATGCAAAGTTATAGATATCCTTAACAGTAAACAAATTTACAATGGCATACTGGTACAGAGGGGAGAGGACCCTGTCTTCGCAGACTTACATTCTATATATGCAAGTTTGGTATTGTTGTAATCATATTGACTTGGACAATCATATTTACAGGTCATTCTTACTTCAGAATTAATGCCAAAAATGCAAATCCCCAAAAAACAATCATGGAAATGCATTTTGTTCACTCCAATTGGAATTTTATTTCACAATTTTAAGTTACCAGTATCATTAAATCAATGGCATCATTCAAAATTCCAACTAGTCCCACAATAAGCAAGTCCTCATATGTGTGATGCGAGTCACAATAGTAAATATATATAATACTGTAAGTAAAGGGAGGTCAAACAATCCAAGGTCAGGGAAATTGCGCAGTACAACAAAGGAAAGTCAGAGGTCAGAAAAGTCAGAGAGGCAAAACAGTTTACAGGGAGCAGGCACAAACAAAGTCAGGTCACAAGCAAAGGGTCTGAGTCCGGGAAGAGAATCAAGTCAAGCTGGGTCAGGCACAGAATGCAGAGGGATCAATGTTACACAGGCAACAACAAGTGTACGATTGACACTGGGGAGGAAATAGCATGCTTAAGTAGAAGCCTGATTAAGGAAAATGAACACAGGTGATGATTTTGTAAATGGGAAAAGAAAAATGTTATGCCTGTTTTAAGATTGTAGGGAAAAATGAAAGCGCAAAAATGAAAAATTGCTTGGTCCTTAAGGGATCAAAGGGAATCTGTCACCAAGCTTTTGCTACAATATCTAAGAGTAAAAAACCTACAAAAGACAAAATGAGAAAAACCCTGCTGTAACTAAATATGTAAAAAGCAAAAGTGCATTTAAATAATTCAGAGTTCTTAGTAATACTGTATTTGATCAAATATAGCATAAAAGCTGTCCCACCGTTGACAAGGTGACTCTGATCGGGATGGTCCTACACTGTCTAAAATTAAAAACCTTACCATGTGTCAAAGTTGGCCTCATTGTGTGAATAAGGGCAGACAAAAGGATCGGGTGCCAACCAGTGGACACCAGTCAAGGGAAGCCTTTGAATACAATTTCCAGCTCAGGAGAGGGAGGCTACACCCCGGCTTGCACAGAATGCAAAAATACAAAGAAAAAAACACAAAAAATTGAGCATGGTTTGACACAGACTGACAGCCACGACACAAAGTAACAAAGAAACAGAGTGGAAATCATGACAATAAGGCTTTGTAAATGGGAAAATAAAAATGTTATGCCTGTTTTAAGATTGTAGGGAAAAATGAAAGCGCAAAAATGAAATATTGCTTGGTTCTTAAGGGATCTAAGGGAATCTGTCACCAAGCTTTTGCTACAATATCTAAGAGTAGCATAATGTAGGAGCAAAAACAATGATTCCAGCGATATATCACTTGTTGAGCTACATATTGTAGTTTTTTCATGAAATACCTTTTTATCTGCAGCAAATTCAACAGTACTGTGAAGACTGCTCATACCTCAAGAAAACCCTTGCCCCTTTTCTCCAGCGCAAAGAAAGAATCCAGTCATTAACGAAAACATATCTTTAATGGAGAGTAACACATTTACAATAAGTCTCTTCTTCACAAAAAAAACCATTGTTGGAAGGGTAAGGTCGCACCTCTGGATTAATTAAACACCGGAAGCTGTGGGTGATATGCCGCCGGAATCCCGGCACATGTTACCCCGACTTATTCTTCCGCCAGGGAGTAGCGATACGCAGTTGAGCTACGACCCCCCTCATAGAAAAAATAGCGCCTCATCAATACTATCTTGTAAACTTGAAAGAAATCTGTCCAAGCCAATGTCCGTTAAATGCACCCCATCTGGACGCCTCAGCCTGGTATTCCTACCTTCCAATTGCATGTGCCGGACTATAACACCCCCAGAAAAATTGAATAAAACAAGATATTTGGTGATTTACTGTATAGCTCTCTGAGCACATTCGTTGCCAGCCCAGTCTCGAGCACCGCACCACACCACCTTGGGGATAATTTCTGACCAAGCTATGACGAGTTGGGAGAAAAACATGGAAATTTATCAATATCCGCACGCATTAGCATGAGAACCTCCGTCATTTTTATCGCAACTAAATAGTTTCCCCCCCCGCATGCAGCACTAAAATAACTGTGGAGGTCATTAATCTAGAGATGTGAACCACTTCAATCAGCACTTGCGACCATGTTAGCGCTCGAATGCCTCTCCAATTCACATTGGCATTGAAAAACCAAGCGATCTCCCGCCAGGATGCATCTCTGCCCTCTGTTCGGCTCACCAGACATAAGAGTAACCCAGAATCCATACACTTGGTCTTACACCACCCATAATGAGAAAATTGAAATTCAACTGTACATTAATTATTATGACATTAGTAACTCTGGCCTTATGTAATGAGAGAAACAAGTGGAGCGCCACCTGCGTATTCTCATGATTTCCTCATCCATGAAAAACCCATCCGAGCCACTTCTGTCGTTGCACCAATTCTGAAAGAATGGGTACCAAAATCCCCCCGTGGAAGACCCAAAGCTATCAAAATTTCGAAGCATGACTGCCAAGAAATGAAATCTGGTTTACGGGGACCAGTCAGTCATGCGCAAAATGCTTGGCTCTCTGGCCTAATCGCCAAGTACCGAGTAATTAATTTTATAGGGCACAGCGGACCTGAATGGAAAATAAAGGAAACCATGCTCCCTTACCTGTGGTTAGTTTTTAAATGCCGAATACAAACACGAATACCACCCTTACAAAAACTATACATCTTTATGCTGCAATCCCCCTTGTATACAATCCGAAGGTGCAGCCAACTCACTAATACGCAATGCCCCAACAATGCAATCCCGAATGCCGCAGAAAATAGAGCAGATTCACCCTGGGAGCTACAAATCATATTTGCGCTATTAATAAGTCTGACCAAGAGAGAAAAAGAGATTGGTCGTCTAAGAAAAATATATATACAGTATATATATATATTTTTTTTTTTTTTTTTTTTCCCAACCCTTAACAACCTGATGTAAAATAATTTTTTTTTAGTAACATCTTCACTCCCACGCATCTTGCAATGAAAAGACGACCCTGCTAACCTGTTCCTGTCAACCGCTGCCGAGGAACCACGTGAATGTGGATGCTCTAATTAAATCTCTATCGCTTCCAACCCTGCCTCGTTTGAGGAACCCACCGGGAGACTACTTGCAAAAAACCCCCCACTCCTGCCACGCCTTACCATATGCTGACCACGATGACGGAGCCACCAACGCCCTGACCAATGGCATTAAGTGACTTCCGGAATTTTCCACAGGTATCCTGGACACTGAATTTCTTGTTGCTTAGCCGATGGGGTGAGATCTCAAAATTTCTGAAAGGTAAACTTGAAAAGGCATTAGCAATAGCATTTTGACTACCTGGTACATGCTGCGATCGGAACCAGATATTAAAATGCCAGCACCTCAATACCAGGAAACAAATAAACTTTATGACAGGAATAGAAGATGATGACAAATGATCTATTGCATGAACCACATTTTTATTGTCAGACCAAAAGTGAATGAGTGAATTGACCAACTGATCACCCCAACTGCCCACTGCCACCCCAGAGGGAACAACTGAAGAAAAGTAAGGTTCTTTGTCCAAACATTTTGAAACCGACTAAGTGGCCAGAATCCTGCACACCACTTATCACAAAGGATGACACCAAAACCGACAGACCCGGCAGCGTCTATAAATAATGAAATATCCTGACTCGCCTTTTCTTCACTTTAAAAGACAGTGCATCCATTGTAATTCAGCAAAAAACTCCACACTTGCAGATCTTCAATCAAAGGAAGACCAATATAAATTATATGATGAGGAAGCTTGACACCCCATGTGGCATCGCCAGCCGGCAAGAAAAATTCTGCCCATAGGCATAACACATCACGCAACTGCCAATAAACCCAGCAGGGATTGCATTTGTATCAGTGTCACTTTTTTTTTATAGAAAGGAAACAATCGAACAACCTAACAACTTGTCAATTAGTCATGAAGCAAACGGAACACCATATTAACCAAATAATCTCAATGCCAAGAAAAACAAAGGCGGGTAGACGGACAAACCGCTTCTCTTTCGATAACTGTACCCCAAATACTTTCATTAACTCCCGGAAACTGTCTAAAACTCTTTTGCAACTCTCTGAATCTGCTGGCCCTACAAAAAGGAAATCGTCCAAATAGTGTGTCACCCATTGCGATCCTGTTTCCCATTTAACCTCCCATATGAGGAAAATACTGAATAATTCGAAATATCTACATAAAATGGAACAACCCATGGGAAGGCAAGTGTCATAATAGTTACCATCCACAAAGCAACCTAGCAAATGATAACAATCTGTATAAACTGAAAGAAAAACGAAAAGCAGAAGCGATATCCGATTTTGCCATCAATACACCATGCCCTGCCTGACGCAACAGCCTAACTGCCTGATCAAAAGAAGCATATGCCACTGAAGCCTCTTCCGCACTAATGCCATCGTTCACCGAGCGACCCTTTGGGTGCAACAAGTGATATATCAGTCAGAACTCACCAGGTTTTATTTTTTTGAATGACACCTAACGGGGATACCCTGAGGTTGAAAAAAGGTGGGGAAAGAAAAAGCCCCATCATGCAACCAAGAGAGACTTCTTTTTTAAATTTTCTTTGACAAAACTAACAGGAGCTCCCTAGCGGATTTTAAATTATCAGAAAACAACTAGCTTTTTTGAAAATTTAAACGGTATGAAAAACCATATATGAACCCCACTCACAACTCAGCTGCTGCCACTTTATTGTGGTATTTGCTATCCAACAGCTCCATCACAGTGATACTCCTTGCTCTCATGCTGAGGGTTTTGCCTCATGATCGTAGCCTTTTAGGGATGGCAGGAACACTTTGCCACTACATGCGAATCGCCGCAAGACGAGCATTCATACTTGAACTTGCATAATCCCTAATATCTGCAGTGGCCATCATTGAACATGCAACAGGTTCCGTGTATGCATACTGTAATGGGCCCCAAGCCAAGTAGCTGGCCACGGGCCCAGAATGAAAGAGCTGACTGCTCCTTTGCTACATAATGAGGCGCAACCAAGAGTCTGTAACTTTTACACCCCAATCCAGAGCCGGGTTAATGGCCAAACGACGACGAAATTCTTCCTCATACCTTTACCACGCAAAGCCACTTTTGGACAATGCTCGTAAGGCTTGCCAAATGCAGCCGCTGCCTGTCCACTGAGCCTTGCTCTGACTCGGGGGGAACAGCTGAAATCCCAGCAGGTGCTGGGCACGACTGGCCTGCTCCGTCAGAGGAAGCCAGCAACCCTCCTTGCTGCTGTGAGAAAAAAACAGGGATCAAGAGACACCTGCAGAGGTTGAATTAACAACCAGGTCTGCAACTGCAGCGCTAAGCAGTGAAAAATTCGAAGGATAAAACATTAATCCTGATGCTTGTGAAGTATTAAATAATGCAGCTGGCTCCAGAGGCATCACAATGAACTAAGGAGCGTTGGGTAGCTGAGATGCCTGAGAAATAGGAAACTACTATCAGCTGCTGATTTGCATGAGGTAATTGTCTAGGTACATGTGTGAAAACTGACTCACAACTAGAAGCTAATGTGGTCAGGTGGGGGTTAACTATCGCAGGTAAATTATCTGTAGTCACCTTGTCCACTAACAAAACGCTCCCCACTAGTCTGAGGTAAAAATTACTGGCTGCTGAATAGCAGCACTACTACTCCCAGCATCATCCAATGAGGATGAACTGGCGCTATGTGTTCCTCCCATATGAGACAACTGAGCGGCCACCTTGTTACATAAAACTAGGGCTGAATCTGTGACAGGCACTATCCTCTGAGCTGACTGCGCTGTGCTCTGTGAGGCGGCCTAATGCTGCCTGGGCATAGAACCTAACAAGCTCCCTTGACCGCGCTCAGCAATTTCCTGCCTTTTTCTCACCTGCCTCTGCAGTGGGGTGAGGCCACACACAGAGGACCTGCATCCTCCCCTGGCATCGGCAAAATTACAGGAGGCGAGGATGAGCTTAATCACTCCGCCGCGACCTCCGTTCACTGGGAGTTGAATGACCAGACGACACATATGGACCCAGCTCCAGCAAGAACGCTGCCAGCCACGCCACTCTTTCCCTGGCAACCCTCTAATGACGTCTTCTAATGGTAAGGACATCCCTAACCTCAATTACCTCACGCACCGCTGGGAGTGTGAACTTTCTTGATCCCAGGTTCAAGGAGACCTGGCAGCCTCAGGCCCCACCTTATATACTCCTTAGGGGGAGGATGATACAACCCCCCCGGGACCGGAAATGACTCACATACAAAATTAAAGTGGGTGGAGTTTTGCTTCCTTTAGCCCTTTCCCTGTGCCTAGGAAAAGAGGGCAATGCACATTAAACCCACAGGCTGATCAGTCAGGGCCCCCCCGGCAAATAAAGCCAGGTTCCTGCATTCTGAGTTATTTATAACCCCACCTCCCCCCACTTATTGACTGCTTTCTGTGCGCACTGTGTAAAGCTGTCAATCAATGGTGGAGGAGGGGTTATATAGAGAATATGAATATGGAGAGCTACAGGTGAGCAGGTTGATTAGTCCCCTTGTGATAATCTCCTGCTGATAAAACAGTGATTTTATAAAAAACATAGCAAATAACCATGTAATTGATACATCACTGACATCAGCGTCTCATTCTGTAAATTATGCTGCTCTTGCATTAGGTGGCAAATTCATGGTGGCGGATTTTCTTTAAATATACCAGAATTACGAAATAATAATATTTCCTACTCCTAGCAGTATAATTATGTGATGCATATTTACATACACACTACAGTAACTTTATTACATCCTGAAATGAACTGAAAAGGTGCTGGATTATCATAGAACAATAAATAAGAGCTAACTGTAAGAGTGGCGATAGTCCAGGAATGCAGCCTGAAATAAAATGTTTGCATAAAATATATTACTTTGTTTTTTTTAATCAGAGGAGCTATAATTGGTTGTCCCTGCTTAGTTTTTAGCTTCTGGTCCTTTGAGATTTTAAATTAACTTGCACATCTGTCCTAGAAACGTGTCATAATTTCTGGTATATAAAATGCTGGGATTTTACTTTTTTACATTTTCACTTTACATGTTGTAGGAAATTTATTTTTTATAGAAATAAACATTACATATAAGCACAATTTTTTGAATAATAAAGATGTTTTTCTGTTAATAATTATACTTTATAATCTATTCATATACTATAATTGTCTTTGTAAAGAAAGAGCTAGATAGATAGATCTGTAACTCATGAACAGTACTTTGGCCCACATTTATCAAAAGTTTATCAAAAAATTAACGCTAGACTCCTTAGTTGATGAGTGTTGTGACATAATTATGAATTAAGGAAAAAAAAGAGCTCCCACAACATACATCACTGCCATTAAAGGGAACCTGCCATGTCAGATAATGCCATTAACCTGCACATATAGGGTTAATATGCAGGTTAGCAAGGTTTTGAAGGTGCCCGACTGCAGTGCTGAAAGTGCATCACACTGAAGAAAATGAACTTTATTCCTCCTGGCAACTGCAAACTTTCAGTCATAAAGGTGTGCCCGGAGCAATTACAGTCACCGATCACAGCGCTCAGAGCAGCGGCTCTAACCACGCACCGGCACTTTGACTGAGAGTCGGCTCAGCAGTGCATAAGTACAGAGCTGGCTGTCAATCAGTGCCAGGGCATGGCACTGACTGACAGTTTTTTTGATATTTTACTTTTATTTTTCCATGGATATAGCTGTATGAGGGCAATTTTTTTGCATGATGACAACTTACTGAGCTGCTTATTTATTAGCACTAACATGGCTCGTCTTCATGTTTCCGCCTAGTTGCCAAAAAAATGCCAAGTTCTCTGTACTAAAATGAGCAATATTAATCTAAATTCCTGTTTACCAAGATTTGCCAACATTTTGGATGGTAATTTTCTGTTAATTTACTACAAAGCAAAGCATACTTTCGGGACAAATGCCCTTTTTCTCAGTATTTTATACACCAATCATAAGACGCACCCCATGTTTTCAGAAGGAAAATGGGGAAAAAACATTTTTTTGTCAAAAGGGAGTCCATCTTACAGTCCTGAATTCAGCTTACCTTGGGGGATCAGCAGCACTGGTGGCAGCAGGAGTCGGGCAATTCTTCTGGTGGTCCGACGCTGCAGGGCGATGATCTCGCTCCCATCCCAGCCTGGTGTGGCTGGTGCAGCAGTGCTCGGTGGTGTGGGGGGCACCGGTGACTCAATCTGTGCATGCGCCTGCTGCGGCGGCCATTTTCTCGAAGTCCAAATTGATTCCCCAGGTGCAGATTGAGATCACGGCAACAAGATCTCATCCCAAGAACTCGGGAGCCGAGATCTCGGAGCCGAGATCTCAATCTGCGCGTGCACCAGCTCCAGCGGCCATTTTCCTGGAGTCCACAGCAATGAGTAAATAAAACTGCGGGGCTCCATGCTTTCAGAAAATGTCGCCGGAGCCCCCGGCACCACCGCACCAGCTGCACCATCATCGCCCTGCAGCGTCAGACCAGGACCATCAGAAGAATCGCCCGACTCCTACTGCCACCATGCTAAGTGTAAGTACCGTACATTCAAACTATAAGACGCATCCCCGTTTTCCCAAAAAATTTTTGGGAAAAAAGTACATCTTATAGTCAGAAAAATACGGTATATTTTTCAATTTCTATAAGTGAAAAACATCACTTTTTTAAATAATTCATATAATCTGTGTCACTGTCTGTACCTAAGAGGCGTGAAACACACTGGCATCTGCAATTATTAGTTTTGTTTTCATAATTTTAAGGTTTGCATTTGTTGGACTCAAGTGAATGAGTATCCTTGCAAAGTGATTTCTTGTATGATAGAACATAAAATGTTGTGCTTGATATCCTATAAAGCATCTAGAATATTAAACATAGTCAGTTTTTGTGTGATAGAAAATGCTCAGCCATAATTTCAGGCAGAGTTGACCTTTATTACTTTCCTTCTTGTTTCAGGTATTTCAAGTTTCCAGAAATGCTGGAGATGTGGTTCTGCTTATGCATTCAATACATCAGTGATTCAGACTTCATTAGGTAGGTCCTATGCCTATATCCTGGCCTATGCATACCAAAATATGCCCTTTACAGGAAAATACTAATGAGTATTTGTGAGGTCAAATGTGCAAGAAAATGGCTCAGAATGACTTCTCCATGGCAAGAGCTGTAGTATGAATGACATTTGCAAAACCTTCAACCTCAATGCCATTTCTACCTTGCACTGTCCCATATAATGGGAAACCAGCCATGATTAATATCAGGTGTGCATTAAAAAATATTAAATTGTAGTATAAATGTGATAAATCATACAATCCCAACTAAGAAATTAAATATAACTGAACAGATAAATATAAGGAAATATCTGAATGTTCATATAATCCCTTGCTTCAGGTAAAACTACTGAATTATTAGGTATGACTATGATATTGGAAATACAAGGACTTATTGTCACAGTCTGACGGAAGTCTGTGTTATCATTACAGAGCTACTGTCGCCTGTAGCCAGCATTGTGTGAGAAAGACTTCACCTTTGCGTTATATATTTCAATTTAGAAACCCTCTTCAACACAAACTGCTTGCAGATGTTTACATTTATATATCCGCATTATGCCCATTTATGACTCAAGAAGTTTTTGCTTTTAATATTAAAATTATTTCCAGAATTAAAATTCTTGGTCCACATCTTGCACTTGCATGTATTTATAGACTAAGTCTGGATTGAAATACACAAAGCATTCTTATTAGAGATGAGCCGATATTTTGAATTTCAAAATCGCCAACTTCGAAGAATTTTCCCCAAAATTTTGATTTATGGCAAATAAATTACAATATTGGAAAGCTTGTAATTCCTTGTAAAATACATGTGAGGGAGGAGAGAGAACACCACTGACTCATAAGAGCTTTCACTCTACACCAGGAAGAGAGCACCCCACTGATCTTAAGACCTTCACACTATGGAAGAGAGAGCGAGGACCCCACTAACCATAAGGGAATACACTCTACAGAAGAGAAAGACTTACCCAGTGACTCTGGAAATGGAAAAAGATTCTGCAGTACAAACTATGCTCCATTGGAAACCGCTGATCTGTAATGGCCAAGTTCCTGACCCCCTGTACGAGGTATGATAATATCATAGCCGCAGAGTATTATGAGGAGGCTGCACGGCAAAGCAAAATGAGATTAGCTCACTCTCTGATGCTTCAGCAGTGTGCAAAATGGTGCCGGACAAGTTTTTATTGAGAACCAGGAATCGAATCTCAAAATATTCGAAATTGTGTGAAACCGTGAATGTAAGGATATTTGATGTGAACTTGATCTTCCACAGCTCGATCCGATCATCTCTTGGTCCTATCAATTTAGGGTAAATCTTCAGAATAGGTTGTCATATATCTACATGAGGAGTAATACTTTATCTGGCCACAGATTTGGTAAATTTTATTTTTTATCAGTTATTAAATTTGTTGACTACCTCTAAATTGTACATTTTCCCTGAACACAGCTCCAGATTAGGTAGAGACTCTCCGCTAATAAGTCTTCCTTATATGTTAAGAGAAGAATAAATCATGCTATCTTCTATCTCTGTAGCATACCCTCAGCAACAGCAGCACGGGGGATATTTTATTGGCATAATAAGAAATGTAGACATGAATCCAACATTTGAATTAGACTGAAAACTTACTAAATGCTGCAAATCCATTCTTGGCTTTCAATATATTAAAATACAATATCACAATGTCAGAAAGGAAGATGTGCCATTCTTACATTTCTGTACAATGTTGCCTTTTTGGCAAGCTTGCAAAAATAATCTAAATACATGCTTGTAAAGTCAGCAATGTTTTTATTTTTATTTGAGTATAGGGACATTTCTCTCATTTTTATTACTTATGCAGTGCCAACATGTATCACCATTCTGTACAAAGACTGTGAACAAAATTCCTTTAATTTTATACTTGTTTGGTGTGAGATGTGTCAATAATTAGAAGCTATAGATTTACCATATCTTGTGAATTGGACATTCAAAATACTATTGTCTGGGGGCCAGGTTCAGAGCATCTGTAGGCCATCCCAGAATATTTGTCAAAAGAATAGCGCTCTTGCCATATGGTGCCAAGAATTTAGTAGCAGGATCTTCAAATCTTTTGAATAGATAAATGGGGCTTCTATAGTTCAGACCTGGTTTTCCAGGATACTTGCAGAGACTTGATCGGATTAAGATACAGGGATTTTCAAGTCCAAGTCAATAAATTGAACTCTGTCTTGTTCCTCATACCATTCCTGACCTTGTGGGAGATCACAGTATTCTTCACTACTAGTCAGTAGTGAGTATTGTTACAAGGAAGGCTCTGCAATAATGTTTAAGCAAGAGATGTGTGTTAAAGTAATATCCACATGAATGCCAAGACGTGTAATTTCACAGAAAAGCACTCTCAAGCCATTACACAGTATCTTCTAGCTTATCTTCTTCCCATAGTGAATCTCAGTGTAGTTTTGTGAATTAAGGGAGTCCATCAACCCCAAAATGCATTTTAAATGTGCTAAATAGTGATGAGCGAGTATACTCGTTGCTCAGGTGTCCTCCGAGTATTTTGTCATGCTCGGAGATTTAGATATCATTGTCTCAGCTGCATGATTTGCGACTGCTAGACAGCTTGAATACATGTGTGGAATGCCTGTTTGTTAGGGAATTCCCACATGTATTCAGCCTGTCTGCAAGTCACAAATCATGCAGATGAAACGAAAACTAAATCTCCGAGCATGCCAAAATACTCGGAGACCACCCGAGCAAACTCGGGAAAACCCGAGCAGTGAGTATACTCGCTCATCACTAGTGCTAAACAGGGTAATAGGAGACTTAAATAGAACCTATCAGCAGGATTGTGCACAATAACCTCTCGGAGATCGCCGACAGCTGCTATTGCCTGCGGCACGATCTTGATGGAGGACAATTTTTTTTTCTTCTGCAGCAAGATGCACCTGCATTTTTTTTTTATTCAGTACAGTAATATGTAGGTGAAGTGCTTCTAAACACTGCAAAAGTAGGAGAAATCAGACGCTGCAGTCTTCTGGCTTTTCTCTGTCGCGGTATACCCGCGAAAGAGACTTGTTTGGCCCAAACACAAGTACAAGACATTATATCAGTGGAAATCAGTACTGTAATCTGATGAGTCAAAATTCAAGATTTCAGGTTGCTACCACAATGTCTTTGTGAGATGATATAAAGGGGAGCAAATGGTTTCATGTGATATGCAATTGAGAAACAAAGCTGTGGAGTTGTCATAGTGTGGGGATGATTTCCTGGTGAGACTATTCTAGATTTATTCCAAATTCAAGGCACACTTATCCAGCATTCATACCACAGCATTCTGCCGTGATATGCCATGACATTTGGGTTGTATTTAGTGGGACCACCATTTGTGCTGCAATTGGACAATGACTGAAACACACCTCCAGGCTATGTCGGTTTATGTGGCCAAAAAAGAGAGGAATGGAGTGATGTGTCAGATGACATTACCACCACATTAACCTAACCTCAACCCAATTAAAATTGTTTTCGGTGAGTTGGACTGCAAAGTGAAGACAATGCCATCAAGTGCTTAGCACTTGGTGGCATGCCTTCTAAACTATTGCAAAACCTTTCCAGGTGACTATGTGATGAAGCTGCTTGAGAGAATGTGAAGGGTGTTTAAAGTATCATACAGATCCTGTTTTGTTTAACATGTGTTACTTTACTCCATGTTTCTTTATGTGTTTGCTGGCTTCAGGCTGAATCTACAATGTGCGAAAAGAACATGGTAAACCACTGCATAGACAGGTGTGTTCAAACGTTTGATTAGTATTATGACCCACATTTTCTTGAGATTCATCTTCTGGACAATTTACTTTACGATTTGTTGAGATAACTCAGCATTTAATTGTTCCAGCAATGATGACAAGCCATCCTGGCACAGATGCAGTAAAAAAGTCCAAACCCATGATAATACCACCACCATGTTTCACAGTCGGTGAAGGTTTTTATGCTGTGCAAAACACTGTTATGCAGTGTTTTTTTTTTCCAAACATAATACTCCTTATTTATACCAAAAATCTTTAGTTTGGTCTCATCTGTCCACAAAACATTGCAGACAGATTGCAGGGTCTTTTCCAGGAGGTCTCTATTGCCCAGTGTCTAAACTCTGAGCAGTAGTCATCACTCTACAGCCTCCCTAAACCAACTTACAGATCTTGGACTCAGCCACAGTGACCTTGTCAGGGTCATCATAAATAAGGTCAAGAGCTGAGAAAATGCCTCAAAAAAAGACAATACCCGGGAATTCTCACTTAAAGAAAATGCCCAAGCCTGTGAATCTCTACATAATAAAGACAAAACTGTGCCACACCCACACGGTCCCTATACAGTCTAGAAGACACTAGCTGCACATGTGCAGGAAGATACAAAAACCCAGGGTGAGGAAGTTAAAACACATTCATATAAGGTAAAGAGCCAAATATAAATGGAACAAGAATAACCTTACAGAAACCTAAAGAGGTGAAAGGAAGAGGAACTGGGAGGGAAAGCAAACGTACTCACTGCAGGATTTCAACTGGTGTTTACATGTAAGGTAAAGCTCTTTGCTAAAGGGCTGGAACTCCTAGTGGTAAAAGAACCTGTTTGCCCAGCTAAAATGGAGTCATGTCCTTTATTTAAAAAATCTACTCTTAAAAAGGATGGCACATAGTTTATTTATAAGTAACTCTTCCAGCACACTGTCCTGAGCATCGTGAATGTGCTGCCTGAGATTTACCCCCAGAACATCAACCACCACCCCATCACTAATAATCTTGATCGGCTTTTAATCAGACAACTCTACGGAAATAATTGATAGCCTTGACGTTCTTAAATCTGGTGAGATAACTTAAGACAAAGTCAAACAGGGCCAAAAAAGGACCCACAGAGCCTGGCTGGAATTTAGATACAGGAAAGATATACATCTTTGTACCGTGTTAAGACCCCGTTACATTTAGCGATGCACCAGCGATTCCGACCACGATATGACCCGGTCAGGATCGCTGGTGCATCGCTAAATGGTCGCTAGTGAGCTGCCAAACAGGCAGATCTCACTAGCGATGCAGCAGCAGTCGGCGGTCGTACTCACCTGTCAGATGTGGCGAGGGTGACCGTCTTCCGCCTGCATCCATGGCTCGCTCATCGGCGCCAGCAGGAAGCCAACGACGAGAAATGGACCAGGCCGATCTCGCGCGATCAGCGATAGCCAGCAGGGGAGCCGGTCGGAGGTGAGTATCACATGTAGCGATATCACTAGTGATATCGCTGCTGCGTCACAAAATCGGTGACGCTCTAGCGATATCGCTATGTGTAAAGGGCCCTTTAGCCAGTAGATAGAAGAATATTTAGAATTGAGAGTCCTCAGTGGTTGATACCTTTTAATGGCTAACTGTAAAGATGGTAACACATTGCAAGCTTTCGAGACTACTCAGGTCTCTTCATCAGGCTAGACTAATACAACATCTGAAGAATCACATATTTATACACAAAACATCACAGAAATAACGCAATAGATAAGACAAGTGATGTGAAGCCGAATTGTCATTATGGGAGAGGGATAAACATAAATATTGGAACAGTTCATAGATAAGGAGTGTGAAAATGTTATTGCCCTCTGATTGGGGTCTGGTTCTGTGTTGTGTAATGACCCCAGAAGGTCTGAAGAGAAAATTCCTTAATTGATGTAAAAAGACATAAATCCATGCGACACATTCATTCCTGCACTGAGTGTGTCAAAAGTTGTCATAAATTTATACTCCCAGACTCTTCTGTCTCTCTGAGACTTGAAGTTACCTTTTAATACAAGTAATTTAATGTCCATCATGCTATGACCGGGGATACAAAAATGTTTTGCCACAGGTAGATCCATTCTTTTTTCTCTTATTGTGTGATGATGAGAATTCATCCTTGTTCTCAGTTTTTGCCCTGTCTCCCCCACATACACCCCCAGATGGACATTTAGTACAAATGAGTAGGTACACCACATTAGATGTGATGCAGCTGAAAGTACATGGGATCTTGTAGTCCTGATGTGAGTTGGGGATCTTTATCTTGTCCGTGGTCATTATAAATGGATAGGTGTTGCATTTTTTCTGGTTGCAAGGAAAGGTTCCTGCAGCTGTTGGAGAGGACAGGGAGCTTCTGACAATGATGCTTCTTAAATTTGGGGGCTGCCTAAAACACAGCAGTGAGAGGTCTGGAAATATGGATTGTAATCGGGCATCTTTTTGTAGTAAAGGTTATAATTTCCATGCAGCTCCCCTTTGCACCTCCAGATTAGGATTGTAGGTGACCACTAGAGGCACACGGTTATTTTCATCTTTAGCTTTGCGATGTAGCAGGTGATTCCTTGATATTCTGGTGGCTCTTGTAATTTGGTTTTCAATTGTTCTTGGATGGTAGCCCTGATTCAAAAAGACCTTTCTGAAGCGACCAAGGTGTTTGTCTCTATCCATGGGGTTGGAACATATACGATTGTATCTGATGGCTTGGCTGTAGACAAGAGTATTTTATGTGTTTTGGATGGAAACTGTCCCATTTAAGGTATGTTGGATGGTCGATTGGCTTCTGATAGAGGGATGTCTCTACTTCATTGTTCTTTATCTTAAAGGGGTTGTCCGAGCTTTTCACATAATCTCAGTACATATCTGGCCTGCAGAATTATCACAATAAGTAATTTACTTTCTGTCACTACGTTGCACGGTTTTCTAGATATTCTGAACAGAACGTTCAAGGGGGGTGTGTGTTATGGCATTGAAATGAGAACTAGTCGTAACCTCCTACTCTACTCCAAACATGCCCTCTGTAGCAACAACCCCACCCTCCATAGCTACAGGCCCTCCCTGTCCACATGAAGAAGCCCTCATCACACAGTAACAAATCCTCCCCCTCTAGCAGCCTCACTGCAGAGAGCAGCTGCTCCTCCCCCAGACACACGCTGAACAGTGTTCTATGGAAAGTGAAAGTAGTGAGGAGGGAAAATTGTGGATGGGGAGGGCCTGTAGCTATGGAGGGTGGGGTTGTTGCTATAGAGGGCATGTTTGGAGTAGAGTAAGAGGTTACAACTAGTTCTCATTTCAATGCCATAACACCCCCCCTTGGACGTTCCGTTCAGAATATCTAGAAAACCGTGCAAACTAGTGACAGAAAGTAAATTACTTATTGTCATAATTCTGCAGCCCAGATATGTACTGAGATTATGTGAAAAGCCCGGACAACCCCTTTAATGATGATGTCTAAAAAGTTAATTTCAGTGCTGGAGTAATTGAGGGTTAAGTTGATGGTGTAATGAAATTTATTAAACTGTTCATGGAACGTCTTTAGCTGTTGCTCAGACTCCGTCCAAATGATTAAAATATCAATATAGCGGTAGTAGGCCAGAGGCCTGATGGGACATGAGGACAGAAAGTCGCTTTCAAGCTTGGCCATGAAAAGATTTGCATACTGTGGAGCCATTTTACTTCCCATAGCTGAGCCAGTCTGCTGTAGATAGATCTTGTTGTTAAATTCAAAGTAATTACAATTATGCTTCACATCACTTGTCTTATCTACTGCGTAATTTCTGTGCTGTTTTGTGTATAAATATGTGATTCTTTATTTTGTTCCATTCATCTTCCCTCGACTCGGACCATTTACCGTTCCTGCTGCCAAAACATATCCCCACAGTATGATGAGGCTGCCACCACCATGTTTCACTGTCAGGATGGTGTTCTTGGGGTGATGAGCTGTGTTGGTTTGGTGCCAGACAAAACATTGGACAGAAAAATGATAAAGCTGCTGTCCGGAAAGAATAAATACAAAATAGATCACATCCAATAATGTCAATACCTCTAGAATAAATATATAATAAGAGGTATACCAAAAATAGCACGAATTTAATGAATAAAGTGCATAGTGCAAAATAATTGTGCTATATAGGAAGATGCAGGACACATTAGTTGATGACACCGGACATTTGCTGGAATTTGTTCCTGATCATCTCTATGGTGATAAAATAGTCCACAAATAGGATTTGCGTAAAATCATGTAAATAATTCATAGAGGGGATCAGAGACAAATAGTGCACAGCATAGTTCAAGGTAGATTAATATAAAGCATATGCACAGACAAATAAGTGCCAGGGAGAATCATAGATACCCAAAATTCAGGAGAGATCCAATCTACCCCGTGTTTTGGTATTGGGTCATTTTTTGTGGTTTCAATAAAAATTACAAACCACTCCATTAATTGTAGGTGGGAAAAGGCAAAAAATTGCCACTGTACCAAATACTTATTCACCCCACTGTCTATATATATATATGTATGTATGTGTGTGTGTGTATATATATATATATATATATATATATATATATATATAGCTCTGGAAAAAATTATGCCCATTCTCCAGACCTGAACCCCATTGAAAACCTCTGGAATGTAATCAAGAAGATGATGGATAGTCACAAGCCATCAAACAAAGAAGAACTGCTAAAATTCTTGTACCAGGAGTGGCATAAGGTCACTCAAAAGCAGTGTGAAATACTGGTGGAAAGCATGAGAGAGGGGTGGTGTAAACACCACAAAAGACGACCTTGCAAAAGTATTGACCCCGTTAGGCATTTCTCATGTTTTTCTACCTCACTCACCTAATTTTACTGTTTTTGTTTAGGGTTTTCATCAGATCATGTATAGAACATGCCTACAACTGTGAACATTTGGTTTTCTTTTTATTGTGAAGCAAACAGCAAATAGGACAAATTAACTGAAAACTTCAGTGTGCATAACTATTCACCAACTAACGTCAGTACTTTGTAGAGTTAAATGGTTTCCTCTGGTGAACAGCAATCTTCAAGTCTGACCACAGATTCTCAATTAGATTAAGGTCTGGGCTTTGTCTAAGCCACTCCAAAACATTAAACATTAAAAAAGTATAAATCTTTATTCAAACAACTTTAAATAGGCTAGAGACACAATTGTAGTCAACGCACAGAGCCGTGATGCACACTCAACTACCGAGTTCAAAGAAGACCAGTATCATAAATGTAATGTTACATTAGTTATAATCCCAACCTGTACATAACTACCTCAAGTGAGTGGCACAAACGGGGCTACCAGGGTCAGCACGTCTGCCCCGACGTGCGTTTCGTATGCTCGTCCTTCGTCAGGGAACATGACAGAAACGGGAAATCGGGAGCTTTAAAAATACGTCGGACCGGAAGTGAAGGGGCCCGGACCAGAAGTGATGCATCCAATGTCATGACTGGTCGAAAGCATGCCAAGACGCATGAAAGCTGTTTTTAAAAATCATGGTTATTCCACAAAATATTGATTTCTGAACTCTTCCTGAGTTAAAACATAAGTATTGTTGTTTCTAAATGATTATGAACTTGTTTTCTTTGCACTAATTGAGGTCTGAAAGCACTGTTTGTTTTTTTTAATTTTGGCCATTTTTTTTGTCAGAAAAAAATGCAGAATTTATTGCTTGGAAATTTGGAGACATGTCAGAAGTTTATAGACTAAAAGAACAATTTACATTTTACTCAAAAATATACCTATAAAGAGAAAGAGCATACAAACTGAACATTTGGAAGTGGTCTTCTAATTTTTCCTAGAGCTGTATATATATGTGTGTACTCACATGCACAAAATCGCTGGTACCCTTATGTTAAAGTAAGAAAAACTCACAGTGATCACTGAAATAACTTGAAGCTGATAAAAGTAATTATCTATTTAAATTTAATGAATATTAACTGATTATAATCTGAAGTTTTCCTTGAATTGTTGGTAAACAGAATAATTTAAAAAACTAATGAAAAATGGCATGGACAAAAGTGATGGTATCTTTACTTAATATCTTATTGCACAACTTTTTGAGGCAATCACTGCAAATAAATGATTTCTGTAACTTTAAATGAGACCTCTGTAGCTGTCCACATGTATTTTGGCCCGCTCATCGAAACCAAACTGCTCCAGCTATCTCAGGATTAAAGGGTGCCTTCTCCAGACTGCATGTTTCAGCTCCTTCCACAGATTTTCAATGGGATTTAGATTAGGACTCATAGAAGGCAACTTTAGAGCAGTCCAATAGACATTCTTGGATGTTTTAGCTGTGTGTTTTGGGTCATTATCCTGTTGGAACACCCATGATTGACCAAGCTTTTTGACAATGAGCAGAAACCTCTCGCTCCTAAATTTCTTGATAGACTTGAGATCATGTTGTAACCTACACAGATTCAAGATATCCTATGCCAGATGTAGCAAAGCAGCCCCAAAATGTAACTAAGCTTCTTCCATGTTTCACCGTATGTGAAATATTATTTTCTTTGTATATTTCATTTTTGCATCTGTGAACATAGAGCTGTTTTGACTTGCCAAAAAGATCCAGTTCAAACTTTAAGCATTTAGAGAGAGCTCATTGCTGTATTCATGCAGCCTACTGTTTCTTACTATGAATGTTTTGTGGCACCACAAGGTCACGTCAGGTGTTTGCAAAAATGTATATATAGTAAGTGATCAAGCACTAAATGTAAAACCAGTCTCTTAGGCATGATGATGAGCGTGTAAACTTGAAATAAATAGGAAGTTGTCTACTAGAATATAGTGTAACCAAAGTAACCAATACCATTTATATTACAATGGTAAATCACTTTTATATTCTTTCAACAATGATTAGTAATTTTAGAATGAAGCTTCAAAAACTGAAGTGGCTTTTTAATGAATAAAGTAGATATTTATGTGAAGTAGCTGTTAGGCGTCGGATTCCTGACGCTGCACAGCGGGAATCCAGAGCCAGACATCCAGTGGTCCCCCATTCCGCTCCAACCGCTCGGACTCCTGCTCGGCAGTCACAGCGAGCCAGGCATTCTGCTCAGACTCGTTCTGTGAGCCTTGATGTTGCTGCCATTTCTGGTGCAGCAATGGTAGCGCAACCTGCTCTGCAGGGAACCGCTCCAGAGGCTAAGTCCTCGTGCCGTGCTACTGGGCATGCCCGCAACTTGTCCTCTCAGTGGAGAGCAGGGGTCACATGTCCAGGTCCTGCGTCGGATCTGATTGGTTCTTCCCAGGTTACTGGAAGGTCCCGGAAGCGCATGGCTATATAAAGCCCACATGGCGGCTCGGCCATGCGCTAGTGTAGACCTATTATGTTATGTGTGAATGGTGATGGATGCATGTTCTGGTGACTGACTTATTGGAAACCCCTACCCTCTGATATTACGAGTGGTGACCGAGTGTGTATAGTCAGCTCCAGGTAGTGGCTTGCTATTGGCCACTGTGCTACCACACCTAGCACTAGCGCCCATCGGTGTCCGCCCGGTCAGCACCGTCGTCTAGCGCTTAGCAGTCCTCTGGCGTTCGCGGTTGCGACGTCACCCGCTGGTTACCTTGTGCGCTTAACAAGGTCAGCGCCTTTGTATTTATTTCTTTAAGGTTCTCTGTGTCTGAACAGAGCCGGCCTTAGCCGCTCGGGTGACGTTAACCTGAGCGCACTACTTCACCCATTGGAGTATCTGCGATTGTCCAGCAGCGGTCTTATCATCTACCGCACGGTGGACCCCGGGCGGCGAACGCACCTTCTATTATTTGTATTAGCTGCGTTCCGCTGTCCATAACAGTAGCAAGATGTATCAATCAGCATAAAAGCTTGTAAACCTATTATTATAAACACATAAAGCTATTATACATAAATATAATTAAACATTTAGGGGCATATTTCAAGTTGAAGAAATTTGCAATTCAGTAGATGGAATGAAGACGTCAGATTATTTGGTGGTAGTAAAACTAGTCTCATAGTAGTCCATATATACAGTCTATATTATGGTTAGTTAGTGTATCTTTTTTCTGAAAGGGCTTTGTAGTAGTTTAAACATGTGGATAAAAGAGCATGAATTAATGTTAGTTTAGTCCCTGCAGGGATTAGATATTTAAATCTAGAGAAATTATTTATGATGATAATCAAGCCTTGATTATAGCTTTGACATGAAAAGATAATATGAATTTTTATAACTATTTTCACAGTTAAGGCTGGTTTCAGATTAGCGCATTTTACATGCAGCGCATGGCGCTGCTAAGCCCCGCCCCCTGCCCACCCCGTCCTTTCATTTCCTCCTACTATCGCACACGGCTGCATGCGATCTGCGCACCCTATCTTTAGCATAGGGTGCGCTAGCAGGATTTTTGCGTGTGCTGCGCACTTTTGAAGCTGCGCCGGTGTGCGCCGAACGCACCATGTTGCATTTTGGTGCGCTCGGCGCACCTTCAAAAGTGCACAGCGCACGCAAAAATCCTACTAGTGCACGGACAGTGCACGGTCTGCGCACCCTATGCTAAAGATAGGTTGCGCAGATCGCATGCAGCCGTGTGCGATAGTAGGAGGAAATGACAAGACGGGGCGGGGCTTAGCGGCGCCGTGCGCTGCATGTAAAATGCGCTTATCTGAAACCAGCCTAAGAGGTGGGTCCTGATAATTTCTGTTTATACTACCTAGTATTGGGGCACTACAGATTATACATTTTATGACATCTCATTCTAAATCCACAGGCATTAACATAGAGTTCATCCCGTCTTTGCAGCTGTAAACTGTGTTCACTCTTCTAGGAAAGCTTTCTACAAGACTTTAAACTGAGTCTGTGGAACTTTTTACCTTTTCTCATAGACTGTAAGCTTGCGAGCAGGGCCCTCACTCCTCTTGGTATTTGTTATAATCTACTGTATGTGATTATTGTTATGCTGTAATGTCTATTGTCTGTACAAATCCCCTCCGAAATGTAAAGTGCTGCGGAATATGTCGGCGCTATAAAAATAAAATTTATTATTATTATATTACCTGTTCATCCAGAAAAGCATTTTTGAAGTCAAACTGATGTTTATATAAAAACATACTATAAGCATGTATATGGTTCTCCCCAAGCAAAAATGGGTACACCCTCTTTGAAAAGTAATATTTTAATCAATATCTCACTGAACACAAGAACAATGTAAAAAATGTTGACATGGCTGAGTTTTATGAACATTTTTTAACCCATAACAAGAAATTAAGGTTAATAATATAACTTTCATTACAAAATCCTCAGTTGTACTCAAATTTGTTGGTGCTAAAAGTGAATACTCCTGACATAAAAAACAGCTATATTTAGTATTTTCTATGACTACCATGATTTTTAAGAAGAGCACCAAGTCGTCCATAATAATAATAATAATAATAATAATAATAATACATTTTATTTCTATAGCGCTGACATATTCCGCAGCACTTTACATTTCAGAGGGGACTTGTACAGATGATAGACATTTCAGCATAACAATAATCACATAGATCATAACAGATACCAAGAGGAATGAGGGCTCTGCTCACAAGCTTACAATTTATGAGGAAAAAGGTAGACACGAAAGGTGGGTGGTAACAATTGCCCTGATTGTATGGACCAGCCATAATGTTAAGTGTGTAATAGTACAGACACAGAGGGCTAATAGATGCATAAAGCATGTGGGAACATGATGCGGGGAACCCGGTTATGGTAAAACTTTTGACTGTGCCACACAGGGATAGTTAGGTTAATGTGTTGAGGTGGTAGGCCAGTCTGAATAATTGTGTTTTCAGTGCACGCTTAAAATTGTAGGGATTGGGGACTAATCGTATTGACCTGGGAAGTGCATTCCAAAGAATTAGCGCAGTACGTGTATAGTCTTGGAGATGGGAGTGGGAGGTTCTGATTATTGAGGATGCTAACCTCAGGTCATCAGCAGAACGGAGGGCACGGATAGGGTGGTATACTGATACAAGGAAGTAGATGTAAGGTGGTGCTGAGCCATGGAGAGCTTTGTGGGTGAGGGTAATAAGTTTGTATTGGATTCTGGAGTGGATGGGTAGCCAGTGTAATGACTGGCACAAGGTAGAGGCATCGGTGTAACGATTGACGAGGAATATGATCCTGGCTGCATCATTCAAGACAGATTGGAGGGGGGAGAGTTTGGTAAGAGGGAGACCAATTAGAAGAGAGTTACAATAGTCGAGATGAGAATGAATAAGAGAAAAAGTAAGATTCTATGCGGAGTCAAAAGTAAAAAAAATGTTGAATTCTAGAAATGTTTTTGAGGTGCAGATAAGAGCGAGCCAGTGATCGGATGTGAGGGGCAAAGGAAAGTTCTGAGTCAAGTATGACCCCAAGACAGCGGGCATGTTGCTGGGGAGTAATTTTGGAACCACACACAGAAATGGCAATGTCGGGTATAGGTACATTAGTAGCGGGAGGAAACACAAGGAGTTCAGTCTTTGACAGGTTCAGTTTCATATATAGTGAGGACATGATGTTAGACACAGCGTTTAGACAATCGCTGGTATTTTCTAGAAAGGCAGGCGTGATGTCAGGAGAAGAAGCGTATAATTGGGTGTCATCAGCATAGAGATGGTACTGGAAACCAAATCCACTGATTGAACCAATGTATCAAAAGATATAAATTCACTGCGCTTACTTCAAAAATAAGATAGGGAAAACAATAGGATATGTTACATTATACCAGAGCAAATATTAGATGGAACAAACTGGTGATCCTGGGTTAGAAATCTCTGTATTAAAGATATGTGCAGTACATATCTGCTGAAATTGATATAAATGTGCAAATGACACATGCAAATATGCTGCCAGTGCAATTCTTTATGTGTTTGCACCTATAGATCTAGGCATGCTGACATGTATAATCAGTGCAGCGTCTCAGTGCCCAGATATGGACTGAACCACGTATAATAATGATAAATAAAGGAGCACTTACATGGACTTGGGAGAGGTGCTGTGCTAGGATGCCTGACAAGTGGAGAAACCGCAATGAGGAGAGCGAGGTCGTGTCCCTGTGTATGCTGGTAGCTGACAAGCGTTCAGAGTGGGGTCCAAGACTGCTGGACTGGAATGCCTGGTATGCGGAGGGATCACGGTGTGGAGAGCGAGGTCGTGCCCCTGTTTAGGCTAACAGCTGACAAAGCGCTCTGGGAGTGAGGTCCAGGAGTGCGTGCAGACAGAAGGTAGCAGCGGGCTCCAGCCGGCAGCACGCTGCTGTGAAACTGAATAGCAGGAAGCTGAAAACCGTGATGTCACGTAGCTGGCTGCTAGGAAGGATGGGTGCCTGTGAGGGTCAAATCTAACCGACGTGTTTTGAGGGACGTGGTCCCTCTTCAAGGTCTATATTGCTTTCAAATCTACTGATTGTTTGACCAAAAGGGGCAGTGTGCAAAGAGAAGAGGAGGGGGTCTAGGACTGATCCTTCAGGAACTCCAACAGTAAGGGGAAGATGAGAGGAGGAGGAACCAGCAAAAGATACAGTAAAGTAGCGGTCAGAGAGATAGGAGGAGAACCATGAGAGAACTGTGTCCTTGAGGCCAATGGAACAGAGCATAGTGAGGAGAAGTTGATGATCCAAAGTTTTGAATGCTGCAGAGATCCAAGAGAATTAGCATGGAGTAATGACCATTTGATTTAGCTGTTAGAAGAAGATTAGAGACAGGTCTATAGTTAGCGGCACAGTTTTGGTCGAGGGATAGTTTTTTAAGTAGTGGATGTATGATGGCATGCTTAAATGAGGAGGGAAAGATACCAGAAGAGAGCGAGGTTAAATATTTTAGTTAGGTGAGTGGTGACAGCAGGGGAAAGGGACTGGAGGAGATGTGACGGAAATGGGTCACTGGTGCAAGTGGTTGGGCGAGAAGATGCAAGGAGCCAGCTTACTTCTTCTTCTGTGACTGGTTCAAAATCAGAGAGTGAACTAGATGCAGTGGGGGAGGGAAGACAGTGCATGGTATGAGGTGATTGGGAGATAATTTCCTGTCGGATCTGGTCAATTTTTTCTTTGAAGTAATTTGCCAGATCGTCAGCTCGAAGCTCCATGGTTGGGGCATGTACTCTTGGGTTGAGTAGAGAATGAAAAGTGTCAAAGAGACATTTAGGGTTATTGGACAGTGAGGTGATGAGGGTGTTGAAATAGGTTTGTTTTGAGAGGTGAAGGGCAGTGTTGTATGTTCTAAACATAAACTTATAATGGATGAAATCTTCGTGTAGATTGGATTTTCTCCACAGACATTTGGCGCACCTGGAGCACCGCTGTAGGAAATGTGTTTGAAGGGTGTGTCAGGGTTGTCGCCATCTGTGTTGTGGTGTTCTATGTATAGGAGATGCAAATTCATCCAGGGCTCTTTGAAGTGTTTCACTGTAATACTTCAATGCAGAATCAGGACATGAGAGGGAGGAGAAAGGGGCCAATGAAGACTGCAAGTTCTTCATAAGTTTCTGGGTGTTAATGGCCTGTGTGTTTCTATAAGTATGGCCAGTGGGGGTGACCTGAGTGGCCTGGCAGTCCTTGGTAGAGAATGAAAGAACGTTGTGGTCAGAGAGCGGGAGAGGGGAGTTTGTAAAATCATCCACTGCACAAAGCCGAGAGAAGACCAAGTTGAGGGAGTTTCCGTCTTCATGCATTGGAGAATTAGTAAGCTGCGAATGGCCAAACGAGGAGGTTAGAGATAAAAGGTGAGTAGCAGATGGGGAGAGGGGAAGAGCAATGGGGATGTTGAAATCGCCCATGATGAGGGTAGGTATGTCACAGGAGAGAAAATGTGGAAGGCAACTGTCAAAGTGATCCAGGAACTGATGGGAGGGGCCGGGAGGACGATATACCGCCACCACTTGCATGGAGAAGGGGGTGTAGAGTCTGACGGCATGGACCGAAAACAAGTGAGGGTACTTGAGGGATAACCTCAAAGGTACATTTTGGTGATAGGAGCAGACCAACGCCTCCACCTGCTCTGTTGTCTGATCTTGGGTATGAGAGAAGTGTAGTCCACCATATGAAAGAGCAGCAGCAGCAGTAGTGTCTGACTGCTGGATCCAGGTTTCAGTAAGAGCCAGAAGGTTAAGAGAATTAGAAAGGAAGAAGTCATGGATGAAGGAGAGTTTTTCACACTGAGCGAGAATTCCAAAGGGCACAATTAAGAAATGACAGATGGCATGCAGGGAATATTAATAAGATTAGAGGGGTTTCTGAGTGTAGCAGTTGGGGGGGTTTGACTTTCTATAACATGGGGGACCAGGATTGGGAGCAATGTCTCCTGCGACTAAGAGAAGGAGGATAGAAAGAGTGAGCAGATGGTTAAGTGATTTGTGAGCGCGTCTCTGATGTTGAATGGTGGGACTGAATGCATCTGTGCAATTTAGCAATGTGAAAAGAACGTGAGTGCTATACATAGGAGAGGAAAGAAGTGAGGGGCTGATATGGATGGAGTATAGAGAGTTAATGCCAGGGCTGTGGATGTGTGTGAATGCAAAAGCCAGGATATAAATTGCACAAATGCATATGGTATATATTTGTTGTTTTCCCAATGTGCAGGGAGTAGATGTATATAAATATCTTACCTGTCTCTTGCCCTGTCTAACTGTCATGTTATAACTGCCTCATACTTTGATCAAATGTACTTCGATTAAATGTACATAAATGCCCCCTGCATAAATGCCTTCCCCAAGCTATGTCTGAATATATAGGAGGCTATGGTTTAGATCCCCCTTTTTTTTTCTTTCTCTCTCTCTCTCTTCTCGTTAATCAAACAAACTAAACTAAGACAGCAGGGCACAATAAATGTTGGGCTCAGATAAAACAATGTCCAGGCCTACATGCATCATAAACCACTTTGAAAAGTTTCTTGACCTCACAACATAAGGGGACAAGCAGAGTAAGTTGAAATAACTATATACCAGATATAAGCTTGCATAGTTGAAAAGACATATGTAGCATTCAGGATTAACTGCTTGCTGGCATAGAATGGAGTGGATTTACATGCATGTAATGAACAAGTTGATGACATTGGAACATTTTTTTTTCCTTTCTTCAAGAATGACCTCTTTTAGAACCTGAGTGCTGTATGGAGAGTGATGCTCAAGTTATATCTTCAGAATTCCCCATAGGTGTTTGGGCTCAGATCAGTAGACATATTTGGCCACTGAATCACTTTTACCCTATTCTTCTTCCGAAATGCAACATTGTAGTTAGATGTTGGTTTTGGATCACTGTCCTATTGTAAAAGTGCTTGTCTACCAAGGGCATGGAGTGATGGTACAATCTTCTCTTTCAATGTAGAGCAGCATATATATAAATTCATAGTTTTGTCAATGAAATGTAGCTCCCAAACACCTGTAGCACTCATGCAGCCCCACTTAAAGATACTGTCACTAACATGTTTCACTGTAGCCATTCATTTTTCTTTATACTAATCACCTTAGTGACACTATACAGTTTTTAAACCATTATTTCCAAAAACATCTATCTTGGTCTTAATACTACGGAGCATAGAGTCCCAGTTGTCTTCATATTTTTCAGCATCGGTCCAGGCAAATTGTAGGTGGACTTTTTTGTGTATGGGCTTTAGGAGAGGCGTCCTACGTGGATGACACCCATGCATCTCATGACTCTACAGTATACGCTGTTGTGAGTTCATTTTCCCCTTCACTACTGAGGCCCGAGGAACTCCCTCTTCTGGTAAAGAAAGGTAGTGAGCCTGATTATCAAACACCTGAGCCTGATGATGACTGGCTGAGTGGAGTTACTGACTGGATATAAGGCTGCCAACGCCCTTCTGCCCTGCGGGTGATTTCTCTGTGGGATCCTTGGAGACCAGTCTGAATTCCTGCTCTTCTAAAGCTAAGTTTTCTGCTCGGCTTTTTGCATTTGTGCTTTGACTTTGTTTTGCTTTGTTTTTCTGGATTTCTGCCATTCCCTGCTGGGGTGAGCTGAATTCCTTTAGCTCTGTCTTCTCAAAATACCTGAGTGCTGATTTAGTTTTTGAAGCCTAGCTGCTTCAGGGTCTTTTTCCATATCAGCTTGTTGGCTTATGTCTTTGATAGGGTTTTGGCAGATTGCAGACAGCAACCTTCCTTTCCTGTTCTGTTTAGTTAGCTTGGGCCCCATCGTTTGCTCAGCCTATCCTTCTATCTGTGTGAGTGTTTTTTCATCTTGCTTCACCATCATTATATGTTGGGGGCTGCCTTTTACTTTGAGGTCTGCTCAGGGGCAGTTTAGATTTCCTTTTCTGTCTTTAGGCTATTTAGCTCTCCGGCTGTGATCGAGGGGTCTAGGGCACCGTAGGAACCCCCCACGGCTACTGCTAGTTGTGTTGATAGGTTTGATAGGTTCAGGGGTCTGCAATCTGATAGTTGCCAACTTCTCTGGTTTTCTGGACGTAGCTTCTATTTTTGTGTCTGCCTCCTACGGTGACTCAATCATAACAATACGCCATATTATGACATTGGAAACACTCACCCTGATTTGGCTTTCTACATTTTTTGCAGTGAACTTGCATGTTGATTTTCTTCAATCCTTCTCATCAGAAGACACTCCTGCTTAGTTAGGTGTTAATATGTGGATGCAGCCTTGACATCTCTGTGAGATGGTTTCAGTTCGATCTTTGTTAAATTTTGTATCACTTTGCTACAGTATTCTGACTGATCAGTAAAGTTTTGCTGATCTTCTTGCAGTCTTCTACTTTTTTGTATAAATAATTTATTTTCTTTCTCAGGTCTTGTGACATTTCTCTTCCATGTGTTGCCATTTGCTGGCAACATAAAATGGGAAAGGGTTTTCTTTGTTAAGTAACACCCTTTATAGTCAATGGTCTGTTGGATACCTGTTTATTAAATAATTAGACATAACTGTGGTTGAATTTTAATTACAATTTTGTATTCTAAACTTTAGCTTTGCTCCAAAGACTTTCATTTGGGATGTGCTCATTTTTGCAACATGGTTTAGAGTGAATTTGTTAGGAAAATTACTTTTTGGGTGTGCAGAATGAAAAATCTTGGGTTGTAATCAGTGACCCATATTTGTTATAGTCTTTTGTAGTATGGTATCCCATAGAAAATGATTATTGTGAATGGAAATAAAAGGTGTTCTGATAAATCTGCTGGGGTTTACTATTGATGCCGAGCACTGTAAATGCCAAATAATAATAATTGAAAAAATATAATGAAAAATGGAAAAAACTGTTCACTGATATGCTTTCTCAATTACATTTAGGCTGTGTGCCCACGTAGCGATTTTTAAGCGTTTTTGCCGTGATTTTCGGCACGAAAACGCTGCAAAAACGTTTAAAAATCGTGTACAGAACGCCCCTCATGCATTCCTATGGCATTCCGCACATGCTGTGCTACTGCTGCTCTTTTTTCCGCGGCGGAATCGCATCGCGGAAAAAATCGCAGCATGCTTATTCTTTTGTGCGGAATCGCAAAGAATTGCCGCGATTCCGCACCCATAGGAATGCATGAGAATCGCTGACGTCCTGCATGTGGCTATGCCCACCATGCGGGAAGTTAAGCGTCTCATGTGTGGTTGGTACCCACGGTGTGGAGGAGAGGAGACTGTCCTCCAGGCCCTGGGTACCATACGCCTGTAAAAAAAAGAATAAAAAATAAAAAATCGGGGTATATTTACCTTCCGGTGTCCCGCGCTGCATTCCCGGCCTAAGCGTTCCCAGTTATGCCTTGCGGCAAGGCCCTGTAATGACATCACAGGTCTCGCAAGGCATTACTGGGAACGCTAGGCCGGGAATGTAGCGCGGGACGCCGGAAGGTAAATATACCCCGATTTTTTAATTTTTTTTAGCATTTTAACATCCTATCTTTTACTATTGATGCCGCATAGGCGGCCTCAATAGTAAAAACCTGGTCACACTTGTCAAACACTATGTTTGACGAGTGTGACCAACCTGTCAATCACTTTCCAAGCGATGCTTCAAATCGCTTGGAAAGTGCTTGAATATCGCACGTGAAAATCGCGGCAAAATCGCAATCATAATCGCGGTGAAATCGCGCGGAAAAAACAGCGCGATTTCTGGGAAGGAGTCCGGTTTTTAGTGAGCGTTTTAAAACACTACGTGGGCACATAGCCTTATGCTATTTAATTCTCTCTATGTTTAGCATAAGGACAAATTCAGACGTTGGTGATACATTGTCCATTAAGCAAAGACTGGGCAATGTGTCTCATGACCAGAACTTTACGTCATTGTATGTTTGAAGCTGTTCAGTTTAGGTTGGAGGACTTATAACCAGTCCAGCCAGAAGTGTTCAACTCCATGCATAGTTCACACTGAACAGGCTTCAGATTCAATACGTTAGTCTGCAGCTCCAACAAACAGACTGCTATTTTCCTAGCTGACCCATGCAGTCTCCATGCAGAGAGAGACCCTGGCTTGTATCTGTCACCCAGCTACAGCTCACATTTTTGCCTGATCACTCACCAGCTTCAACTCACTCCACTCAACATCCACCAGACTGAGAGAGTGCCAAATGACAGACTAATCTAATTTCCTTCCATGATGCATTCACTGACTAGGTGGATAAGGAAAATGTGGTAGATATAGTTTGCCTCGTCTTCAGCAAAGCATTTGATAAAGTATCTCATTATCCTTATTGAAAAAATGACCAAGTATGAGATTGACAAGGCTAGGTTTATGTGGATTCATAACTGGCTTAGTGATCAAAGAGTGATAATAAATGGTTGCACATCCCACTGGAAGAGTGTTTCAAGTGGGGTAAACAATGCCCTGATCTGCCCCCAGTGTTGTTCAACATTTTTATAAATGATCTAGATGAGGGAACTGAAGGTAAACTAATCAAGTTTGCAGACAATGTAAAGCTAGGAGGTATAGCTAACATTAGAGAAGACAGAGATCTAGATAAGTATGAAACTGCACATGGGTCAACAATGTGATTCAGTGGCAAAAAAGGCAAATTCAGTTCTGGGATGTATTAAAAGAAGCATGAAGTCTAGATAACGTGAAGTAATTATCCCCCTCTACTCCTCTTTGGTCAGACCTCATCTGGAATATTTTGTCCACTTTTGGGCACCACATTTTAAAAAGACATTGAAAAACTGGAACAAGTTCAGAGAAGAGATTCCAGGATGGTTAGCGGACTGCAAACTACATCCTACAAGGAACAGTTAAAGGATCTGGGAATGTTTAGCTCGCAAAAATAATGCTCTCAGTGTGAAAAACAAGATAATCACGTAGTTATGACATCTTTTAATGGCTAACAAAAATAAAATAAAAGATTCTACAAAGCAAGCTTTTGGGACTTCTTAGGTCCCTTCCTCAGGCATGGTATAACAAAGTTTCTGGAAAAACACCAATATATGCACAAATAAACAATAACATTAAAAAAGGAGGCACATGGAAACCTGAGAAGCAATGGAATGAAACTGAAAGGAAGAAGATACAGATTAGATATAAGAAAAAACTTTTTTACATACATGAGATGGTTTAGTGAGTCCTACATTGAGCAGGGGGTTGGATACGATAACCAACACTCGAGGTCCCTTCCAAGTCTAGTATTCTATGATTCTACGAAGGTACCTGATTGCCTGGTTCTTAGTAAAAGTATGTCAGGTGTATCTAATCAAGACCTGCAGTGTTAGGATTTAACCCTAGACTACCAGGCTTTGCTACAATGGAGAAAATTGAATGCATTGGGGGAAGATTTTTAGAATCCATTTTAGAATTTGTTTTATTTAACATGTAAGAAAAAGTAAAGAAAAAATACAAAACTTACAATTGTGTGAAAAAGTATTTGCCCACCTCTAAATGGCTTGAGAAAAACAAAATTAAGACTTTGGAGCGGCCTAGTCAAAGTCCTGACCTTAATCCGATTGAGATGCCGTGGTATGACCTTAAAAAGGCGGTTCATATAAAACAAACATTGTAGTACATTTTTGGGAAGAGTAACTCTGTAACCCATGGCAATCAATCACATGAAAGCTTTTATTTTGGATTCTGCTATGAAAGAAAGGAAGTTACTTTGTGATTATTTGCTACTGACAATGAACTGTCTTTTACAGTTTCATAAATCTGACTCTTACATTATCTTACATCACACTCAGCTCCTCAAATTTGTCAGAGCTATCATTCACAGTCCTGGCTTCACACTTTTCCAAGTCTCACAGGTCTGTTATCTTGTGATAAACTTTTGACTCTATCTTGTCTTTCAAATAGCATATCTGAGACCTCAAAACCTTTTCCCACCTTCACTGCTGAGACATTTTACTGAACCCACTCTTTCCCAAGCTTTGTCATTAAAAACACTGTGCTTGCTTTTGTTATGGATCTACTGCACAATTATTTTATGTGACTTCCTATGTAAAACTCTTACACTTGTCCAATTTATCAACAAGTCTGCTGCAACATCAATTCCTTTCTCTAGTTACTTTTCTTCCACTACCTTTGACAGTCCCTACTTTATGTGAGAGATAATCTTTTGAGATTTCCCAAACAATTGATTTGCATCAGATCAAGAATCACAACACTGCAAAGCTTCCAATTGCCTTGAAAAGAGGTCCATAACAGTATCCTAGGATTGTACATGCCCCTTTCGAGCTATTAAGCACAAATACAGCCATAGTAATTTCAAAGTGACTTCACTAGAGAAACAGATGTTAACTTGTATTAATCAGCAGCACCGTAATAATAATAACAGAATGCATTCATAATCTTTTTTATCATTATCTAAAACGGTCCAAAAAGGATCAATCTTAGTCATTTGTGATCTGGCAGAACACTCTTTGCAAGCCATTTACTAAACTGACTGTGTCACTATCAGAGGTTACATCATCCTTCTGTGATTGAGACATGTGCTGTATCCTATTTTCCCTAACACCCTCCAGTTCCTAAATACTAATATGCAAATTAGACTAATTGTGTCCTGCGTTTGATAGTACTAATATCCAAACTGTTCATGCCAGTAGTAATGATGATGCTTTTGCTGCTAGCGACTCCCACACTCTTAGGCCTGTTTCACACTTCAGTTGTTTGACATCCGTTGCGAACCGCCAAAGTGTGAAAAAATGGATCTGTTTCCGTTTTGCAACAAATGGATGCAACCGGATCCGTTTGTTGGACGGATCCTCTGCAGCCGCTAAGTGCATGAAATTTAAAGGAACCGATCTCTGGAAAAGGGGAGAGAGAGAGGGAGAGAGAGAATTTCGCCGCTTCCAGAACGCCGTTTAGGGTTAAACTGCATGTAAGGGAAAATCTTCCGGGCATGCGCAGTTTAAAATAGCAGTTCGCCGCTGGAAAAAAACATTACATTGTCCGTCTACTCCAGCCGACGGATGCTAAAATTCTAACGGATCCATCAAAAAACGGATGCAATGGACGACCATCAGTCAAAATCCGCCGCTAATGCAAGTTTATGGAGAAAAAAACGGATCCGCCCAAAAAATGATGTCAAATAACTGAAGTGTGAATCAGGCTTTACCTGTGGTATGTTTTTTTCTGTTACCACTACCTGTTTTGCCATGCACTACACTCTAACTAACTTGTCAAAAGTTTTTCAAAAGGTATGTTTATAGTTAGGTCCAGAAATATTTGGACATTGACCTAATCTTCATGATTTGAGCTAAGCATGCCACTAATTTTAATTTAAAATGAAACAACTAATGTGCAATTGAAGTGTAGACTTTCAGGTTTAATTAATGGGGTTGAATAAAAATATCCTGTGAAACATTTAGGAATTGCAATCATTTTTCTACAAAGCCTCCTCATTTCTGCGACTCAAAAGTAATTGGACAAATTAAATTTACCATAAATGAAATGATCATTTTGAATATTTTGTATAGAATCCTATGCAGGCAATGACTGCCTGAAGTCTGGAAGCCATGGACATCACCAAACGCTGGGTTTCCACATTTGTGATGCTTTTCCAGGCATTTACTGCAGTTGACTTTAGTTGTTGCTTGTCTGTGGGTCTTTCTGCCTTAAGATTTGTGTTAAGCATGTGAAATGCTTGCTCGATGGGGTTGAGATCTGGCGATTGACTCGGCCATTGTAGAATATTCCAATTTGCCTTAAAAAACTCCTAGGTTGCTTTCTTAGTATGTCTTAGGTCATTGTCCATCTGTATACTGAAGCTCTGTCCAATCAACCTTGCTGTATTTGATGGAATCTGAGCAGAAAGTATCACCCTGTACACTTCAGAATGTATCCTTCTGTTTCAGTCTCCAAGTCACATCATCAATAGACACTAGTGACTAGAGTTGAGCGACTTTGGTCGGATCGGGTTTCATGAAGCAAAATTTGAGTCGGATGAAACTGGTCTGACTAGGGCAAAAAAAGTCAGAGTTTCGTCCGAAACCCGACCCCAATGCAAGTCAATGTGAAATAAAAGTCGGCATTGAGTGGATGACATTCATCCACTCAATGCCGACTTTTATTCCCCATTGACTTGCATTGGGGTCGGGTTTCGGACGAAACTCTGACTTTTTTTGCCCTAGTGGGACCAGTTTCATCTGAAACAAATTTTGTTTCATGAAACCCGATCCGACCAAAGTCGCTCAACTCTACTAGTGACCCAGAGCCATATGAAACCATACATGCCCATGACATCACACTGCCTTCATCATGTTTTACAGAGGATATGGTGTGCTTTAGATCATGAGACATTTCTGTTAAATTATTGAATCGCTGTCACTGTGCACTTTTTATTTATTTCATTTTATTTAGCAGAGTTATTTATTTGTATAATATATATATTGTTTTTATTTTTTATATGAAATTATATTCTTTTGCTGACTTGTCTGCCATTCCATGCCCCTTGCATCACACATGCATTTAATTTGTTTTTATGAATTTTTCTTAAAAAGTAAATAAATAAGTTTTTAAATAATAAAAATATTTTTGTGACATCATTCTTTTATGGTATTTTATGTAATCATGTTTTTTAAATGCTAATAAAGTGATACATTTTTAATAGTACTTTGAATATCTTTTTTTGGATTATATCTGGTGCTTGGTATTCTTAGTCTTTTCATGATCAATATATTTATGGTATTTCTTTTCTATGTAGGTGTTTTGCCTTTTTTTTTAAAGTGAACTTGAGACTACTTGATTTTTATTTATTTTAAACTGAGTGACTCATTTAACCCCTTACAGACATCCACTGTACATGTACCTCACAACTCGGTAGCGGGTGTATGGAGCAGACATACGGGATAAGCCTGCCTCTAACAGCTGTGGGTGTAATGGAGCTCCAGCCATGACTCTTTACCTGTTAAATGCTGCTTTAAAACTCTGTTTTTTTCTGTGCTTGCACATTTGATCAATGCCTCCTTATCCGGGGAGCTCTTTCTGTAAGTCCTAACAGGTGATACTTATTTCCTTTGTATTTACTATTTAAATTCTGGCACTTACAGTTGACTTTTAGGCCCCTGAGGAAGCCTCTGTGTGTGTGGCGACACGCGTCGGGCACCTGGACACTTATTCCCCGTGTACTGTACTTGTCAACCATAGGTTTTTGTATTTATTCTGGTTATACAGATTGATATAGCTCTGTGCTGGCATTTGTCAGGCTTAAACTAAGTTATTTGTAGGTTTTTCATGTTGGATTGCTAAGTATTTGCCTTGTGGTTGGTTTACATATGCTATCGTACCTCTACATGTATGTTTTTGTATTGAGCTTTTGTATAGTACTTTCCTATATGTTGGATTGTCTGACTCATTTATGTTTATGATAATATCTATGTGTCCAAAAGAATTATTAGATGCTAGACACTTCAATCAATATACATCAAAGAGGTGTCTTTTGGGGTACCATTACCACCAGACAAGAAGTTATGTCAACCAAAGTAAAGTTAAAAAATACCAATTTTTATTAGCAATTAATTTAAAATAAGTGGATTTTTAAAAATAAACAGAGCTAAACATCTCCAGTTAGAGGAGGAGAAACCGCACAAAATCCCAACATTAATAGGTAAGTAGTGAAGGATATAAATACACTATTGCTCTGTGAATCTCAATTACAATTTATAGTCTCAATGGAAATTGCAGAAGTACTCAGAGATCAAATAAGGTAATGAATGGGTTAATACTTTAAAGGGGTATCTAAAAAGTGAAAGTTGTGCAATGAAAAAAAAATAATTCATGCCCCGGAAGAAGCGAGCAGCAAAACAGCGCCCGACGGGCGGGAGGTGAAAGCACAGCCCTTACGTTGGCACCGGTGGTCAGCACTTGCAGCGCTACAACCTTTATACTTGCTCTAATGAGTTAATGAATGCCATATAGGGGATATTTTTTCTATCTCTGCTTTCAGCTACAATATATGGATTGCACATTTACTACATATCGTAGTGTGTTTATTGTTATTTAATGATGGGATAATTTAATTGGGGAGCTAGCATATGGATTTACCTACTGCATGAATTATCTTTTCTCATTGCACAACTTTCACTTTTTATATACCCCCTTTTAAGTATTAACCCATTCATTACCTCTAATTGGAGAATTTTAGCCCTGTTTATTTTTAAATCCACTTATTTTAAATTACTTACTAATAAAAAGTAGTATTTTTTTACTTTACTTTGGTTGGCATCACTTCTTGTCTGGTGGCAATGGTACCCCAACAGACACCCCTTTGATGTACATTTGTGTTTATGTTTACACTAGCTGAAGAGCCCGGCGTTGCTTGGGCATTGTAGCTAACTGTGGTTAGTTATAACAAATTATAATGATTATACTGCACATAAAAACTTTTCACATCATATAGTCAACGCTACAGATTTGCAGCACAAATTAACTAAAAGATTACCCAAGTATTGATAGTATTTTATTTTCAACTCATTCAAGAGCCTTTTGATAAACAACATTTTTGTTTTTTCCTTTCGGTGCAAAGATGAACAGATTTTTGCAGTTCCAACTCTTGAACAGGCCACGTAAAGTTGACCATGAGAAAAGCATAGAGATTGCAAATCGAACCCTACTACTTTCAAGGACTGTCCCTGAGCCTTCAAAGTGGAAACTGGAGGCATTTAAAATCAAAAGGCAAATCAGATGGAATGAGTGGAATTCTTGGAATGAAAATGTCCTCTCCTTTGGCACATCCTGTTGCTGAACTGTGTATCTAATCCTATCCTGTGTGATACCATCTGCTGAGCTGTGTAACTAATCCTATCCTGTGTGATACTGTCTGCTGAGCTGTGTATCTAATCCTGTTTTGTGTGATACTGTCTGCTGAGCTGTGTATCTATTCCTATTCTGTGTGATACTGTCTGCTGAGCTGTGTATCTATTCCTATTCTGTGTGATACTGTCTGCTGAGCCGTGTATCTAATCCTATCCTGTGTGATACTGTCTGCTGAGCTGTGTATCTATTCCTATTCTGTGTGATACTGTCTGCTGAGCCGTGTATCTAATCCTATCCTGTGTGATACTGTCTGCTGAGCTGTGTATCTAATCCTATCCTGTGTGATACTGACTGCTGAGCCATGTATCTAATCCTATCCTGTGTGATACTGACTGCTGAGCCGTGTATCTAACCCTATCCTGTGTTACTGACTACTGAGCCGTGTATCTAATCCTATCCTGTGTGATAGTCTGCTGAGCCGTATATATAATCCTATCCTGTGCTACTGACTGCTGAGCTGTGTATCTAATCCTATCCTGTGTGATACTGTCTGCTGAGCCGTGTATCTAATCCTATCCTGTGTGATACTGGGCTCCCCCTGCAGTCTGTGTCAGAGGGTGGCCTGTGTCGGCACGGTAATAAATTGTGTTATTTCCAGCTTTACAGAAGGACGATAACACCATAGAAATGATTAGAATAATAGGCCTCAGTTACCACAACTGTCTACAAAGAAAACTGTTGCTGATAGCAACCAATCACAGCTCATTTTTCATCTTTTAAACAGCTATGGTGAAATGAAAGATGCTTAGTGATTGGTTGCTATTTTTATATATATAGATTGCGATTTATCATATGGTTCAATACTTGAAATTATTTTGCACTTAGCACTTTGTCATTTGCCATTCATTATTTTGGTTAACAGTGTGAACCTTTGTACTGAACACTGGCACCAAGTATTTGTACATTGCTGCTTTATTTTTCTTTGTGTTGTATTTACACATATTTTCCTCTTTTTGTAGGTAGTATTTAGATGATTACCTTTTCTATGTATGACCTTGATTATAGTACAGGTTGTTGTCAGACCACACATGCAAATATTCTATTCTGTATGTTCCCGTCACTGTTAGTTTCATTTGGTCTATTCATATAGTTGTTTGTTTGGTGAAGTGAAGCCTTATTGTGGGCTTCTGTCATCTGTCTTATTTTGGACTTTTAAAGGGAACCTGTCATCTGAAAAAAATGCTATTAACTTGCAGATATGGGGTTATCTGCAGGTTAATAGCTTTATTATGCTACCCGGCGCCTGCATGTAGCCTAATGCTGCTTGGACAAAACAAACTTTAATCTCCTCAGCAGAGTGCCCGTTTCAGTAACAGTGGTGGCACCGGCACTGGTTCATTCACTGCTTTGGGAATACAGAGCGGTGGCTGTAAGCGCACCCCTGACCATGACTGACAGCTGAGCTCCAATTCAGAACAAGTGTAAGTCAGGGACAGGTGGCGCGGTTACAGCCGCATTTTCTGCATACTTAGAGCATTGACTGAGCCAGGGTCAGTGATGCCTCCATGATTGAAACTGCTCTCCCAGCATGGGCCTGACAGCTAAGCTCTATTGCAGTGCCAGCATCAGTCATGGCTGGGGGCGTGGTTTCAGTCTGGGCGGTGTCGGCGCTGGTTCAATCACCTTTCCGAGAATACCGAGCGGCAGCTGTCACTGCGCCCTCGGCCATGACTGACAGTCCCTCTGCATTGGAGCTTAGCTGTCAGTCAGTGCTGGGTGCATGGTTACGGCCGCTGCTCTGTATTCTCAGAGTAGTCACTCAACCAGGGCTGCACCACCCCCGTGACTGAAATGGGAAAACTGCTGGGGATTATAAAGTTTGTTTTCTACCAGCAGCATAAGGCTACATGCAGGTGCCGGCCAGCATTATCATGCCATTAACCTGCAGTTTAACTCCGTATCTGCATGTTAGTAGCTTTTTTTCTGGTGACCGGTTTCCTTTAAGTGTTTATTACTTTTTTGTTTGCCCTTTACTCTAATAAAAATGCCTTCTTTTTTATTCATGGTGATCCCTGTGTATATTTAATGAGTCCTTTCTTCTTTTCATATAAAAAAGAGAACATTGTATGCATATGATGTACTTCGAGTGCCTTTTTTTCTGCTCTCTAAATAGGAACCATAAGATAATTGTAATATAAAGACGTAATTCCCTCCATTATTCCATCTATTCATAACATCCATAAGACTCTTTAGGGAACCAATGAGCTGCTTGTAGACCATCATATACTCAATAATTGTTAAGAGATCTATAAGTCACTCTAGAGATATATGAAATGAACAAATTGATAATGGATCATTAGGAGGGAGGAAACTGAGCAAAATGGTAATGAAATCAAAGGTCTGGAGAGATGTACAGTTGAAATGGATTCATTGAGCAATGGGAGCAATAAATTTAGAGTTATATACAAGCATGTTGCATGCCTTGTCTGAGAATGCATATCAAAATGCATTTTTTGGCATGCTAGCTACGACATTGCTCATTCTTAAAGATAATATTGTACAAAGTAAAGTGGTGGTCCCAAACTAAACTTTATTTTAATCTTAAATTTCTATCTCTTTAATATTATAATTTAATCTTTTTTCTAATATACAGTACTTGAATTTAAAAGTCCCTACCATTTGGTAGGACCAGATCAGCCCCAGAAATAGACGTCACTGATGACGCTTCATTTCAGGATGGGGTTAGAAGCTTCTGCAGTGACCTCTGCCAACTAATGATGACTCATTTGAGTATCCCAGCATGCACTGGGGATTCTCAACCAAAGAGTCATAACACAGAAAGTAGTAAAGGAATAAACCTGGAAGGAACAAAAAGCGCAATAGGATCTTATCTGGATAGACAATGTGGTTCACTACAATATACCTGTTGGATATAATATTAACCAAACATGGAAATTGGTTTGACTTCATCCTCTTTATGAAAAATAAAGTTTTATTACATTCATAGATCTATAATTTCTATTTATTAGAATTTTTAACCAATAAACCGCAACAATTGATCTTTCGATTCCTGTCTTCTTATCATCTTATGATGGCATTGGGTACTGTCACACTGGCTGAAGAATTAGTAACTGCACAACAGCAGGAAGAGGGAAGGGGGAGCCCAAACTCTAGGGAAGAGGGGCATGGAGAACCCTAAGCAGATCTAAAATCACCCTGTCTGCCCTAAACATCCCTATATGTTCTGCACCTATTGCCATGCAGGAACCTAATCCCTGTCTGACCCTAGCGATAGGCCCTACATAGGGAAACATTAGTCAGTCCCCACTAAAACTAAAGATGGAGAGGGAAGACAGATGAGGGGAAGACACTTAGCTTGAGAAGACACCCGAGATGTCACGCCAGCAGTCCTCCAAGGGTCCTCAGGGAAAGACACTAGCTGACTGCTAGAACTTTCAACAAGACTGATGCAAGTATGAGCTAACATGTGCACCATGCTGCAGCAATTGAATGTATTTAAACCTTCAGCACAGGTGTGTGATTAGCAGCAGAAGGTGGAGGTAACTATTGGGTCCTAGAGGGAGAAGGATATCATTCCATAACAGAGATGCAAAAATAAAGAAGGTACTTGAGCTAAACACAAAGACCTTCTACAGCCGGATCCAGGATGACTGTCACACCTGACACACCCGTGACAGGTACATTGAAATTTTACTTATCAAAGATCTATGTAATGTAAAAATATCATGTATCCAATACTATGAAAACTAAAGCACAAACAAGTGAAAAAGGAATGTAAAGAAAAAAAGGCTTACTGAACTTTTAGTTTCTTTTGCAATTACAAATGACAGATGTTAAATTGTAACTATGGTGAATTGTCCTACCTTGGTTCAGATTATTGTATTTTGTATTGTACATATTCAGATTTTCCTCAGACTATTAATGACTTTTCCATTTTTTTTAGGGATTAAGTTAAGTTTCATAAAATGTATATTTTCAGATATTATATTCATTAGAACATATCTTCTGTCACCCGGAAATTAAGTCATCTGAGTATTTTATTGTTAAAGAAAACTTTATTTAAGGTTTTTGTTTTATTTGAAATACACTTATTGAAATGTAAAAAGGTTATTTTTATGTAACTTCAACTTCTCTCTAGTTTTATCTTGACTCAGCATTCATAGAAATACCATTTTATAAGCATTTTCCAGTTTTCCAGTTTCCCAGTTCATCATACAATTTTATCATAGTAATTCATGTTTAATTAGCATCATAAGTTATCTGGAATCCTCCATGCTTTCATTTCCACATCAATAAATATGATAAATGCTAAATAAACAGATCTAAGATGAAGAAATTAAGTGAAGAAAAACAATACAGTGATTTGTTAATTGTGTATCATATTTAATTGTGTATCATATGTATACATTTTTTCATGCCTTTTAAATATGCAGAAGTGTGATAACATTTAATTTACTGTGACTATGTTATATATGAGGATTACCTTTACTATATGTCTAAGATTAAGCTATTATGCTATTTACTTGTCCTAATTGGTTTATGTAAAAGTAAAATGGCGTGTTCAATTTCATAACATTAACCCCTTCACCCTCAAGCCTGTTTTCACCTCCATGACCAGGCCAAATTCAACTCTTCAGTGGATCCGACTGATTTTTTTTTTCGTGACACAATGTACTTTACGATAGTGATAACATTTCTTCAATATGACTTGCATTTATTTGTTAAAAAAATGGAAATTTGGTGAAAATTTTGCAATATCCGAACTGTTATTTTGTATGGACTTAAATCAGAGAATTATATCATACAAAATAGTCAATAAATAACATTTCACCAATGTCAACATGCATCAGCACAATTTGTGAAACATAATTTTTTTTGTTAGGACAATATAAGGGTTAAAACTTGACCAGCAATTTCTCATTTTTCCAACAAAGTTTACAAAGCCATTTTTTAGGGATTCCATCACATTTGAAGTGACTTTGCAGGGCCTATATGACAGAAAATATATGGTAGTTGAAACTAGAAGTTTACATGCACTATGTAAAAAGACACATCTGCATGTTTTTCTCAATATCTGACATGAAATCAAAATAAACCTTTCCCGTGTTAGGTCAATTAGGATTACCATAATTATTAAAATTAATATTTTCCAAATGCCAAAATAATGAGAGCAAGTGAATGTTTTAAGGCATTTTTATTACTGCAAGTCAAAGTTTACATACACTAAAATTACTATGTCTTTAACCCCTTCATGACCAGAGGTATTTTCATTTTTGCGTTTTCATTTTTTACTTCTCTTCTTCCCAGAGCCATAACTTTTTTATTTTTCTGTCAAAATGGCCATGTGTGGGCTTGTTTTTTGCTGGACGAGTTGTACCTTTGAACTACACCATTGGTTTTAACATATGTACTGGAAAATCGGAAACAAATCCAAGTGCGATGAAATTGCAAAAAAAGTGCTATTCCACAGTTTTTTTACGCCATGTTCACTAAATTCTAAAACTGACCTGCCATTATGATTCTCCAGGTCATTAGGTCATTACGTGTTGATAGACACCAAACATGTCTAGGTTCTTTTTATTTAAGTAGTGAAAAAAAATCCAAACTTTGGTTAAAAAAGGCGTCATTTTCCGATACCCGTAGTGTCTCCATTTTTCATGATCTGGGGTTGGGTGAAAGATTTTTTGCTTGCCGTGCTGCCATTTTTAATCATACAATTTTGTTGTAGGTACCATCTTTTGATCGCCCGTTATTGCATTTTATTGCAATGTTGCGGTGACCAAACAAAGTAATTCTGGTGTTATGACTTTTTTCTCGTTACACCGTTTAGCGATCAGGTTAATTTTTTTATATTGATAGATCAGGCGATTCTGAATGCGGCGATACCAAATATGTGTATATTTGATTTTTTGGTTATTGTTTTATTTTGAATGGGGGGTGATTTGAACGTTTATTTTTTTTATTTAATAAATGTTTTTAAAAACTTTTTTACTTTTTGCATGCTTCAATAGTCTCCATGGGAGACTAGAAGCTGCAGTACTTCGATCAGCTGTGCTACACACAGGCAATGATCAGATCGCCTGAGTGTAGCAGAAATGCTCACTTCCTATGAGCGCTGACCACCAGGCGGCACTCATAGCAATCTGGCTATGACAACCATAGAGGTCTGCTGGAGACCTCTGGTTGTCATGTCGACCCATTGGTGATCGCCATTCCACCCGTGGCTGTTAGAGGTACATGTCAGCTGTTCAAAACAGCTGACATGTGCCAGGAAAGATGTGGGCTCACCGCCAGAGACCACATCAAAGGGAGGGATTCCGATGTGGGTGTACAATTACGACCAATGTTAGAAAGGAGTTAAAAAAAATTGGACTGCCCATATGATGATGTCATGTGTTTGGAAGCTTCTGATAGTTTTTTTGGCAACATCTTAGTTAATTAGAGACTGTTGTGAGTTCATTTTCCCCTCCGTCACTGAGGCCTGGTGAACTCCCTATTCTAGTGAAGGAAGGTAGTGAGCCTGATTATCAGACACCTGGGACTGATGAGGACGATTGGCTGAGTGGAGTCACTGACTGGATTTAAGGCAGCCTACGCCCTTTCTGCCCTGCGGGTGATTTCTCTGTGGACTCTTGGACTCCAGTCTGATTCCTGCTCTCCTAAAGCTAAGTTTTCTGTTTTGCCTTTGCAGCTAAGATTTGTTTTTGTTTTTCTTGCTTTTTGGATTCTGCCACTCCCTGCTGGAGTGTGCAGTGTTCCGTGAGCTCTGTCTTCTGAATGTACCTGAGTGCTGATTTAGTTTTTGAAGCTTAGTTGCTTCAGGGCCATTTTTTATATCCGCTTGTTGGCTTTTGTCTCTGATAGGGTTTTGGCAGATTGCAGACAGCAGCCTTCCTATCCGTTCCTATCTAGGTAGTTTTTGGGCCCCGTCTTTGCTCAGCCTGTCTTTCTGTCTGTGTAAGTGTTTTCATCTTGCTTCACCGTCATTATATGTGGGGGGCTGCCTATTGCTTTGGGGTCTGCTCTGGGGCAGTTAGATTTCCCCTTTCCTTCTTTAGGCCTATGTATCTCTCCGGCTGTGATCGAGGGGTCTGGGTCATCGTAGGAACCCCCCATGGCTGCTGCTAGTTGTGTTGATAGGTTCAGGGGTCTTCAGTCTGATGGTTGCCAACTTCTCTGGTTTTCAGGACTTAGCTAGCATTTCTGTTTTTGCCTCCTATGGTGACTCGATCATAACAGAATCACCTGCCCAACCGCAGATCCTGGGGTACTCAATAGCAGGAAAGAATTGTGTTTAAAAAAAAAAAAAAAAAAAAAAAAAAGGTGTATATTCTTTCCTCTATATCTCTGAGGCCGTAGGGGGAATTTTTTTTTCTCTCAATGGAGATAAAGCAAGTGTCTGATCGTGTGGAGCAGCTCGCTGCTGAAGTGCGAGGAATTTCCGCCTATCTTGCTCGTTCACATGCTGTTGAACCAAAGATCCCCACACCTGATGTATTTTTTGGGGATCGATCTAAATTTTTGAGTTTCAAAAATAATTGTAAATTATTTTTTGCTTTGAAGCCTAACTCGTCAGGGAGCCCCGCGCAGCAGGTTAAAATTGTCATCTCTTTGCTGCGCGGCGATCCCCAGGATTGGGCGTTTTCTTTGAAACCAGATGACCCTATTCTGACTAATGTGAACGCATTTTTTCAAGCCTTGGGGTTGCTGTACAATGAACCTAATGCTATTGATCAGGCTGAAAAGACCCTGTTAGCATTGAACCAGGGTCGAGAATCTGCAGAGTTGTACTGTCAAAAGTTCCGAAAGTGGGCGGTCCTTACTACCTGGAATGATAGTTCCTTGGCTGCTCTCTTTCGGAAGGGTTTGTCAGAAGCCGTAAAAGATACTATGGTGGGATTTCCTGTTCCCTCTGGTCTGGACGATTCTATGTCTTTAGCCATTCAGGTTGATCGGCGTTTACGTGAACGCAGGATTACACGAGAGGTGTTGCCACCGGTTGAACAGACGTCTGAACCTATGCAATGTGATAGAGTTTTGTCTAAGGCGCAACGTCAGGAATTCAGAAGGCGTAATAAGCTGTGTTTTTTCTGTGGAGATGCCTCACATATTATTTCTGTTTGTCCTAAACGTGAGAAACGCTTTGCACACACGTTTTCTGTTGGTGGAGTTCAGCCTAAGTTTCTTTTGGCGATTACTCTGATCTGTTCCCTGTCCACATTTTCCGCCAAGGCTTTTGTGGATTCGGGAGCAGCGCTAAACCTAATGGACTTGGATTTTGCTAAACGTTGTGGATTTCCGTTGACACCTCTGCAGATGCCTATCCCTTTGAGGGGGATTGATGCTACCCCTCTGGCAAAAAATAAACCTCAGTTTTGGACCCAGTTGGTCATGCGGGTCGCCCCAGACCACCAAGAAAATTGCAGATTTTTGGTGTTGCATGGTCTGCATGATGCCATTGTTCTGGGGTTTCCCTGGTTGCAGATTCATAATCCAGTTTTGGATTGGAAGTCTGTGTCTGTGGTGAGTTGGGGTTGCCGGTGTACCTTTAGTGAGGCTCTGGTTTTTTCCACCTCTCCTCAGTCGCATGAGGTGCCTGACTATTTGGCGGACTACTATGATGTATTTAGTGAGAATGAGTCTGCGTCCTTGCCTCCTCATAGGAGTTATGACTGTGCAATTGAACTAAACCCGGGGTGTAAATTTCCTAAGGGTCGGCTCTTCAATTTATCTGTACCCGAGCACGAGGCTATGCGGTCCTATATTAAGGAGGCGTTGGAGAAGGGTCATATTAGACCATCCTCTTCACCCTTAGGTGCCGTTTTTTTTTGTGGCCAAGAAGGATGGTTCTTTAAGGCCTTGTATTGATTATCGTGCCCTCAATAAAATTACTATTAAATATCAGTATCCGTTACCCTTGATTTCGGATCTATTCTCTAGATTCAGAGGTGCTTGCTGGTTTACCAAGCTTGACCTCAGGGCGACATATAATCTTATCGGCATTAAGCAGGGGGATGAATGGAAGACGGCGTTTAATACTCCGGAGGGACATTTTGAGTACCTGGTGATGCCTTTTGGGCTCACTAAGGCCCCTTCTGTCTTCCAGTGCTTCATGAACGATATTTTCTGAGACTTTGTCGATACATTTTTGATTATTTATCTGGATGATATTTTGATCTTCTCCAAGGATTGGGATTCTCATGTGGAACATGTTCGGACTGTGTTCCGGATCTTGAGAGAGAATTCTCTGTATGTCAAAGGATCAAAATGCCTTTTTGGAGTACAGAGAATTTCTTTTTTGGGATTTATTTTGTCTCCGTCAACTATTGAAATGGACCCGGCCAAGGTACAGGCCATATATGATTGGGTTCAGCCCACTTCTTTGAAGGCCCTCCAGAAGTTTTTGGGTTTTGCTAATTTTTATCGGAAATTTATAGCAAAATTTTCTAGTATTGCCAAACCATTGACTGACCTGACCAAGAAGGGTGCGGATGTGTTGAATTGGTCTCCGGAGGCTGTTTCTTCCTTTCAGGAGCTGAAGCGTAGATTTACCTCCGCCCCGGTTCTGCGGCAACCTGATGTCTCACTCCCGTTCCAGGTAGAGGTGGATGCTTCTGAGATTGGTGCAGGAGCGGTGTTGTCCCAAAAGGATCCGGTAACATCTAAAATGAATCCCTGTGCTTTCTTTTCCCGTAAGTTCTCTTCATCTGAACGTAACTATGATGTGGGGAATCGGGAACTGTTGGCCATGAAATGGGCATTTGAGGAGTGGAGACATTGGTTGGAGGGAGCCAAACATCAAGTTGTGGTCCTCACTGACCACAAAAATTTGATTTACCTAGAGTCGGCTAAACGCTTGAACCCTAGACAGGCTAGGTGGGCCTTGTTTTTTACACGTTTTGATTTTGTGGTCTCTTTCCTTCCTGGAACTAAGAATGTCAAGGCAGACGCCCTCTCTAGGAGTTTCTTTGCTGATTCTCCTGTGGTGACCAAGCCTGCCACCATCTTAGGCGAAGGGGTAGTTCTTTCTGCCATCTCGCCCGATTTGAGACTTGCTCTGCAAGAGTTCCAGGAGGACAAACCTGAGCTTTGCCCCAGTGGAAAGTTTTATGTTCCTGACCAGTGGAAGAAGAGAGTGATGTCTGAAGCTCATTGCTCTGCATTGGCTGCTCATCCAGATATTTTTGGTACTAGAGATCTGGTGAGTCGCTCTTCTTGGTGGCCCACCTTGTCTCATGATGTCAGGAATTTTGTGCAGTCCTGTTGGACTTGCTCCCGGTCTAAATCTTGTTCTCGCTCTAGTGGGTTGTTGATGCCTTTGCCGGTCCCCAGGAGGCCATGGACCCATATTTCAATGGATTTCATCTCTGATATGCCGGTCTCTCAAAGAATGACTGTTATTTGGGTGATTTGTGATAGGTTCTCTAAGATGGTTCATCTTGTACCACTCCCTAAGTTGCCATCTTCCTCTGAGTTGGTGCCTCTGTTTTTGCAACAGGTGGTTCGCTTGCACGGGATTCCTGAGAACATTGTATCTGACAGAGGAGTTCAATTTGTGTCTAAATTTTGGAGGACGTTCTGTTCCAAGTTGGGAATTCAGTTGTCCTTCTCCTCTGCTTTTCACCCTCAGACCAATGGGCAGACAGAGAGAACAACCAGACCTTGGAGTCGTATTTGAGATGTTTTATTTCCGCTGATCAGGATGATTGGGTTTCATTTTTGCCCTTGGCCGAATTTGCTTTAAATAATAGAGCTAGTTCTGCCACTTTGATGTCACCTTTTTTTTGTAACTTTGGTTTTCACCCTCGATTTTCTTCAGGGCAGGTGGAGCCTTCTGCCTGCCCAGGTGTTGACACTGTGGTGGAGAGAATGCACCAGATCTGGGACCAAGTGGTGGATAAGTTATCTCTCTCCCAGGAAAAGGCCCAGCGGTTTTCCAATCGACATAGGACCATTGGTCCCCAGTTTAAGATTGGTGATATGGTGTGGTTATCATCAAAAAATATTGCTATGAAGGTGGCTTCTCCTAAGTTTAAGCCTAGATTTATTGGACCTTACAAGATTTTGGAGATTATTAATCCGGTCTCTTTTCGTTTGGCTCTTCCTGTCACATTTAAGATCCATAATGTGTTCCATAAGTCCTTGTTGAAGAGGTTTGTTGAGCCAGTTGTGCCTGAGGTGGCACCTCCGGACCCTGTATTGGTTGAAGGTAACTTGGAATATGAGGTAGAGAAAATTCTGGATTCCCGTCTGGCTAGACGGAGACTCCAGTATTTGGTTAAGTGGAAGGGTTATGGTCAGGAGGATAATTCCTGGGTCTCTGCCTCTGATATTCATGCCAAAAGATTGGTGCGTGCCTTTCATCGGGCTCACCCTGATCGCCCTGGTAGCGTTGTTGAGGGTTCGGTGACCCCTCCTCAAGGGGGGGTACTGTTGTGAGTTCATTTTCCCCTCCGTCACTGAGACCTGGTGAACTCCCTATTCTAGTGAAGGAAGGTAGTGAGCCTGATTATCAGACACTTGGGACTGATGAGGACGATTGGCTGAGTGGAGTCACTGACTGGATTTAAGGCAGCCTACGCCCTTTCTGCCCTGCGGGTGATTTCTCTGTGGACTCTTGGACTCCAGTCTGATTCCTGCTCTCCTAAAGCTAAGTTTTCTGTTTTGCCTTTGCATCTAAGATTTGTTTTTGTTTTTCTTGCTTTTTGGATTCTGCCACTCCCTGCTGGAGTGTGCAGTGTTCCGTGAGCTCTGTCTTCTGAATGTACCTGAGTGCTGATTTAGTTTTTGAAGCTTAGTTGCTTCAGGGCCATTTTTTATATCAGCTTGTTGGCTTTTGTCTCTGATAGGGTTTTGGCAGATTGCAGACAGCAGCCTTCCTATCCGTTCCTATCTAGGTAGTTTTTGGGCCCCGTCTTTGCTCAGCCTGTCTTTCTGTCTGTGTAAGTGTTTTCATCTTGCTTCACCGTCATTATATGTGGGGGGCTGCCTATTGCTTTGGGGTCTGCTCTGGGGCAGTTAGATTTCCCCTTTCCTTCTTTAGGCCTATGTATCTCTCCGGCTGTGATCGAGGGGTCTGGGTCATCGTAGGAACCCCCCATGGCTGCTGCTAGTTGTGTTGATAGGTTCAGGGGTCTGCAGTCTGATGGTTGCCAACTTCTCTGGTTTTCAGGACTTAGCTAGCATTTCTGTTTTTGCCTCCTACGGTGACTCGATCATAACAAGAGACACACCTGTACATGTATTTTAATGCACACCTGAAACACACTGCTTCTTTGTGTAGCATCATGGGAAAGTCTCAAGAAATCTGCCAAAATATGAGGAAGAGAATTGTGGACTTGCACAAGTCTGGCTCATCCTTGGGTACAATTTCAAGATATCTGAAGGTGCTTCATTCATCTGTACAAACAATTATCTGCAAGTACAAACAAGATGGGACTGTCCAGCCATCCTACCACTCAGAAAGGAGATGGGTTATGTGTCCCAGAGATGACAGTGCTTTGGTCCAACATGTGCATATCAACCCAAGGACAAAAGCAAAAGACCTTGGAAGATGATCGTGGAAGCTGTTAAGATTGTGTCAATATCCACAGTGAAACAAGTACTATATCAATATGGGCTGAAAGGCAACTCTGCCAGGAAGAAGCCATTACTCCAAAAGAAACATAAAAAGCCAGATTAATGCTTGCAAATGCACACAGGAACGAAGACCTTAATTTTTATAGACATGTCCTGGGGTCTGATGATACTAAAATTGAACTTTTTGGACATATTGACCTTCATTACATTTGGTGGAAAAAGGGAGAAACTTTGAAGCCTAAGAACACGATTCCAACTGTGAAACATGGGCGTGGCCACATCATGTTGTGGGGTTGTTATGCTGCAGGAAGGACTGGTACACTTCACAAAATAGATGGCATCATGAGAAAAGAAGATTATGTGGAAATACTGAAGCAACATCTCAGGACATCAGCCAGGAAGTTAAAGCTAGGGTGGAAATGGGTCTTCCAAATGGACAATGACATAAAACATATGCCAAAATGGTAACAAAGTGGCTAAGGATAACAAAGTCAGTGTTTTGGAGTGGCCAGTACAAAGCCCTTACCTCAATGCTATTGAAAATTTATGGGCAAAGCTGAACAGGCAGGTGCGAGCAAGGCGATATACAAACTTTGATCAGTTACACCAGTTTTGTCACAAGGAATGGGCCCAAATTCCAACCAACTATTGTGAGAAGCTTGTGGAAAGATATCACAACTGTTTGACCCAAGTCATGCAGTTTAAGGGCAATGGTACCAAATACAAATGAAATGTATGTAAACTTTTGACTTTGCAGTAAGTAATTAAAATGCATTAAATCATTCTCTCTCTCATTATTCTTGCATTTGGCAAATATTAATAATCATAGTAATCCTAATTGACCTAAAACAGGAAAAGTTTATTCTGATTTCATGCCATATATTGAGAAAAACATGCATTTGTGTCTTTTTATATAGTGTATATAAGCCTCTGGTTTCAACTACATATATGTATATACACACGTGGTCAAAATTGTTGGTACCCCTCGTTTAATGAGTTTTATTTTTTTTTAAATTCTGTGGAAGCATGGTTGAAAAGCAATGTCTGATTTTCATTTGTTCATTTTCATAGATTTATTTTTTATTACTTTTGTCAGATTCAAGTTATTTCTGTCACCATTGTGGGTTTTTCTGTCATTAAACGAGGGGTACCAACAATTTTGACCACGTGTATATACAGGGTGGTCCAAAAGTAGGTGGACAGTATGTGTAATAGGGTAATGAAACATTTCCTAATAAATCGATTGGCCAAAGAGGCCCACTTAATTGGCTAACACGTTCACTAGACTTGACCCCAATGGATTTGTTCTTTTTGGGAGTACTCAAGGACAAAGTTTATAGTCGAAAACCAAAAAGTGTCAGTGATTTCAAAAATTACATAAGAGATGCAATTCAAGAAATTAATACCCAAAGAGACTTGTGCAAAAATGTTTTTCGAAGCGTAGGGCAGACTTCAAAGCTGTGCAAATTGTGATGTAAAACAGTTTGAGCACCTGTGTTGATAAAATTTAAGGGCTTTTGTGTTATTGTTCAGTATAAAATTTAATTGTCAATGTTATGCTTGTGTTAGTAGATATAATTTTATATATAAATCAAAATAAATGTTATTTTCAGTCCACCTACTATTGGACCACCCTGTATATATATATATATATATATATATATATATTTATATATATATGCACACACAAGAGAAAATGGAACAGCACATAACATATCCAATAAGCAGGTGCACAAGCCTCCACAGCAAAGCATCCAATACTTGCCCCAATCCAGTTAAAGTGAAAAAAGGGAAGACAGCAGTCCATAGACCAGTGGTCCCCAACCTTTATGACCTTGAGAGCCACATCCAGCTCTGAGAGAGGGTCATGAGCCATGTTCAGCTTTGAGAGATGGTAGCAAGCCAAGTCCAACTCCCACACTCCCTCACATTAATGGCAACCAAAGCCCCTATTATGGCTATAACGACAGCCTAGGCTTTTCCACAAAAGCAGTATACCAAGATCCAAGGGTTCCCACAATCCCCCTTCAGTATTCTCCCATCAAGCACTCCCACCACACTGTCGTATCCAGCTTCAAGCACCTCCTCTGACTGGTAGTATCATCCTGTCTCTAGCACACCATCCTTAAATTATCTCTAAACCCCTATGACCAGTATATATGTGCGTCCAGATCTGCTCTTCTGTGCCGGACTACTCACAAAGTTCACCATTTTGAGATGCACTCTTCATAGCTCTTTGCTCGGCCTGGAGCTAATGCACCAAGCTAGTAGATGGCCATGAGCCACAATTCATGAGTTTGTGAGCCACATGTGGCTCCTGAGCTACAGGTTGGGGATCCCTGCCATAGACTTTAAGTGAAAAAATGTGGATTTTATTCAGACCGGCATGGCGAGGTTTTGGCTCACACTGAGCCAAACTGAGGCTATAGTATAGATGTAGCAATTGTGAACTGGAACTCGATAGCATGCTCAGCCACTGATCATAAATTTTCTATTAGAATGACTAGACTACGGAAATGGCAAATGACCCCATGGCACACAATGTTAATAACTTAGTGGGCTGGTTGTTAAATTCAGCTAATTGCTACTTATATCTGTATCTAGCGGTTCACCCTTCTCTTACATTGTAATACATATAACTGCCTTAAATGCATCTTGGTATTCCTTAATTTTTAGATTTTATGTTATGAGGATTATCTCTTTTTCCATGTTTTTGCATCTTGAAACCTTCTAAATTGTAATACTCTAATTTTCCATATGTTTAAAATTTTAATTTTTTATGAATGTGTGGCAATGTGACCCAAGGGTAAAAGTGAACTTGAGACTACTTAATTTTTAGATATTTTGAAGTCAGTGATTCATTTAACCCATTACAGACATCCACTGTACATGTACTGCACATGACGGAAGTGGGTTTATGGAGCAGACTTACAGGGTAAGCCCAACCCATACTAAGCAGATAATGTGACACACCAGGACCTGCCGCTAACAGCTGTTGGTGTAGCAGAGTTCCGGCCATGACTGTTAACCTGTTCAATGCTACTTTAAAACTCTGGTTTTTTTTCTGCCCTTGCAGGTGATGCTTATTTCCTTTGTATTTACTATTTAAACTCTGGCACTTACAGATGACCTTTAGGCCCCTGAGGAAGCCTATGTATGTGGTGACACGTGTCGGGCACCTGGACACTTATTCCCTGCATACTTTACTTGTCAACCAAACTATAGTTTGGGTTTTTGTATTTATTCTGTATTTTGTATTTATTCTGGTAATACAGATTGATATGGCTCTGTGCTGGCATTTGTAAGGCTTAAACTAAGGCCAGCATCACACTAGCGATGAATACGGATGAGTGCTATGCGATAAAATATTATGGGACAGCTCCCATTAGCGTTTTTTCCTCGGCCATATTCTACATGTGAGTGAATTCGCAGCATGCTGCGATTGTCACCGACACTCGGCTGAGTCTCGGCTCACTCGCACCCATATAAGTCTATGGGTGCAAGTGACACAGCGCACATCACTCATATACCATCCGAGTGATGTGCGATATAGGCTGACCCCGGCAACGGAGGAGATGGAGAAATTACTTTCTCCACCTCCTCCGCAGCTTTGCTCTGATCCTCTCTGTGTGAGATGCTTGGAGCACAGTCGCCTGACACTCAGCTCCCACTCGCAGCAGAGCAGGAGCCGAGGGTCATTAGCATATCGCATCCGATGCTCTCGCATCAGATGCCATACGCTGGTGTGACCCCAGCCTAACAGTTATTTGCAGGTTTTTCATATGTTGGATTGCTGAGTATTTGGTTGGTTTACATATGCTATTTACCTCTACATGCATGTTTTTGTATTGAGCTCTAAAGTACTTTCCTATATGTTGGATTGTCTGACACATTCAGGTTTATGTTTACATCGTGATTTATCATATGGTTCAGTACTTTAAATTATTTTGCACTTAGCACTTTGTCATTTGCCAATTATTATATTGGTTAACAGTGTCAGTGTTTGTACTGAACACTGCCACCAAGTATTTGTACATTGTTGCATTATTTTTCTTTGTGTTGGATTTACACATATTTTCCTCTTTTAGTGGGTAGTGTTTGATTGATTACCTTTTTAAGGTATGACCTTGATTATTGTACAGGTTGTTACCACACATGCAAGTATTCTATTCTGTATGTTCCTTTCCCTGTTAGTTTCATTTGGTCTATTCATATGGCTGTTTGGCGAGGTGAAGCCTTATTGTGGACTTCTGTCATCTGTCTCATTTTGGACTTCTAAAGGGAAACTGTGACCTGAAAAAAATTAATCTGCAGATATGGGGTTATCTGCTGGTTAATAGTGTTATTATGCTGCCCAGCACTTGCATGTAGCCTAAAGCTGCAGGGGAGAAAACAAACTTTATTCTCTCCAGCAGTGTTCCTATTTCAGTCATGGACAGGTCCGGCACTGGTTTATTCACTGTTTTGAGAATACAGACAGCCATTCCATTCCAGTGTCAGTTGAATTCCAACCAGAGTACAACTCATTCTACAGTGCTGTGCAAATTAATTGGGACAAAGCATTTCTTTAAGTAAAATCGTAAGTTGGTTACCAGTCAGTGATTCAAACCAGTTTTAACTGCTTTGAACATGTGTGAGTGCCTGTTCAAAGCAGTTAAAACTGGTTTGAATCACTGACTGGTAACCAACTTACGATTTTACTTAAAAAATGATTTGTCCCAATTAATTTCCACAGCACTGTACTTAATGTGCTTCTGATTAGATGATCACCTGACCCAAATTTTATTTAATGAAGGAAAGTATAAAAAAAAACCTGCTGTGGTGTTCACAATCCTCTTGTAATAGGACAAGTTGGATGGCAAAACAAGTGTTAGTAATATCCCAAAAGTAATAGAAATGAAAAAATAACTTTTAACCATGCCAAAGGAGTTGAAAATAAAAGTTTTAAGTGAGGAAAAGAAGGGCTCAATTCTGGTTTTACTAACAGAGGGATACAGTGAGCGTTATGCTGCCTCCATCCTTAAATTTCTAAGATGGCAGTCCATTACAAAAAGTCAAGCAGCAGTCATTGGGTATAACAAAACTACAGACCGGCAGAGGGTGAAAACGACTGTCCACTGACCGGGATGACCATCATCTTATTCAAATGTCATTCAGCAATCACAGGATAACATCAAGTGACCTACAAAAGGAATGGCAAATGGCAGCTGGGGTGAAGTGCACGGCAAGAACAGTTTGCAACAGGCTCCTAGAGGCAGGGCTCAAGTCATGTAAAGCTAGAAAAAAGCCTTTCATCATTGAGAAGCAAAGAAGAGCCAGGCTGAAGTTTGCCAAAAACCATAAGGATTGGACCATAGAGGACTAGAGTAAGGTAATCTTCTGTGATGAGTTTAATTTTCAGCTTTGGCCAACACCTGGTCGTCTAATGGTTAGACGGAGACCTGGAGAGGCGTACAAGCCACAGTATCTTGCAGCTGCTGTGAAATTTGGTGGAGGATCGGTGATGATCTGGGGATGATTCAGCAAGGCTGGAATTGAGCAGGTTAATCTTTGCAAAGGATGTATTAATCAAGCCGCATACAAGGATATCCTGGAAAAACAGTTGATTCCTTCTGCTCAGGCAATGTTCCCCAACTCTGAGGACTGGTATTTCCAGCAGGACAATGCGCCATGCCACACAGCTAGGTCAATCAATGTGTGGATGAAGGACCACCACATCAAATCCCTGTCATGGCCAGCCCAATCTACAGACCTGAACCCCATTGAAAACCTCTGGAATGTAATCAAGAGGAAGATGGATAGTCACAAGCCATCAAGCAAAGAAGAACTGCTTAAATTTTTGTACCAGGAGTAGCACAAGGTCACCCAAAAGCAGTGTGAAAGACTGGTGGAAAGCATGCCAAGATGCATGAAAGCTGTGATTATTGCACAAAATATTGATTTCTAAACTCTTCCTGAATTAAAACATTAATATTTTTGTTTCTAAATGATTATTAACTTGTTTTCTTAGCATTATTTCAGACCTGCAAGCACTGCATTTTTTTGTTCTTTTGACCTTTTCTCATTTTCTGAAAATAAACGCAAAATTTAGTGCTTGGAAATTCGGAGACATGTTGTCAGTAGTTTATAGAATAAAAGAGCAATTTACATTTTACTCAAAAATATACCTATAAAGAGAAAAATCAGACAAACAGAAAATTTTGCAGTGGTCTCTTAATTTTTGCCAGAGCTGTATATAAAACTGAGTGTATGTGTGTGTGTCAAGCCATGCCCACTCCACATAGCCACACTCACTACTCCACAAGCAAAGCCCCTTATAATAAATATCTGATCTAATATATATATACAGTGGGGAAAAAAAGTATTTCGTCAGTCAGCAATAGTGCAAGTTCCACCACTTAAAAAGATGAGAGGCGTCTGTAATTTACATCATAGGTAGACCTCAACTATGGGAGACAAACTGAGAAAAAAAAATCCAGAAAATCTCATTGTCTGGTTTTTTTTTTCATTTTATTTGCATATTATGGTGGAAAATAAGCATTTGGTCAGAAACAAGCAATCAAGATTTCTGGCTCTCACAGACCTGTAACTTCTTCTTTAAGAGTCTCCTCTTTCCTCCACTCATTACCTGTAGTAATGGCACCTGTTTAAACTTGTTATCAGTATAAAAAGACACCTGTGCACACCCTCAAACAGTCTGACTCCAAACTCCACTATGGTGAAGACCAAAGAGCTGTCAAAGGACACCAGAAACAAAATTGTAGCCCTGCACCAGGCTGGGAAGACTGAATCTGCAATAGCCAACCAGCTTGGAGTGAAGAAATCAACTGTGGGAGCAATAATTAGAAAATGGAAGACATACAAGACCACTGATAATCTCCCTCGATCTGGTGCTCCACGCAAAATCCCACCCCGTGGGGTCAGAATGATCACAAGAACGGTGAGCAAAAATCCCAGAACCACGTGGGGGGACCTAGTGAATGAACTGCAGAGAGCTGGGACCAATGTAACAAGGCCTACCATAAGTAACACACTACGCCACCATGGACTCAGATCCTGCAGTGCCAGACGTGTCCCACTGCTTAAGCCTGTACATGTCCGGGCCCGTCTGAAGTTTGCTATAGAGCATTTGGATGATCCAGAGGAGTTTTGGGAGAATGTCCTATGGTCTGATGAAACCAAACTGGAACTGTTTGGTAGAAACACAACTTGTCGTGTTTGGAGGAAAAAGAATACTGAGTTGCATCCATCAAACACCATACCTACTGTAAAGCATGGTGGTGGAAACATCATGCTTTGGGGCTGTTTCTCTGCAAAGGGGCCAGGACGACTGATCCGGGTACATGAAAGAATGAATGGGGCCATGTATCGTGAGATTTTGAGTGCAAACCTCCTTCCATCAGCAAGGGCATTGAAGATGAAACGTGGCTGGGTCTTTCAACATGACAATGATCCAAAGCACACCACCAGGGCAACGAAGGAGTGGCTTCGTAAGAAGCATTTCAAGGTCCTGGAGTGGCCTAGCCAGTCTCCAGATATCAACCCTATAGAAAACCTTTGGAGGGAGTTGAAAGTCCGTGTTGCCAAGCGAAAAGCCAAAAACATCACTGCTCTAGAGGAGATCTGCATGGAGGAATGGGCCAACATACCAACAACAGTGTGTGGCAACCTTGTGAAGACTTACAGAAAACGTTTGACCTCTGTCATTGCCAACAAAGGATATATCACAAAGTATTGAGATGAAATTTTGTTTCTGACCAAATACTTATTTTCCACCATAATATGCAAATAAAATGAAAAAAAAACAGACAATGTGATTTTCTGGATTTTATTTTCTCAGTTTGTCTACCATAGTTGAGGTCTACCTATGATGTAAATTACAGACGCCTCTCATCTTTTTAAGTGGTGGAACTTGCACTATTGCTGACTGACTAAATACTTTTTTTCCCCACTGTATATATATATATATATATATATATATATATACTGTATATATAAAATATCTAATCTAACATATATTTACATTTTACTTAAAAATATACCTATAAAAGATTATACCTAATCTTTTTTCTAATATACTGTACTTTATTTAAAAAATCCCTACAATTCGCTCACTTGTAGGAGAGGGGCTGGTCTGTTCTCGCTTGTTCTCTCACAATAACTGTGCGCGGTCTTGCTTTGTTACAATGCATTGAGATGAATAGGGCATAATGACAAGATCTTCCTGAGAATCCATTGGAATTGACATTCATCACATGCTCAGTAGAGCAAGGACTAGATCAACCCCAGAAATGGACGTCATTGATGACGCTTCATTTCAGGATGGGGTTAGAAGCTTCTGCAGTGACCCCTGCCTCTGCCATCTAATGATGACTCATTTGGTTGAGAATCCCCAGTGCATGCTGGGATACTCAAAGAGTCATAACACAGAAAGTAGAAAAGGAATAAATCTGGAAGGAACAAAAAGCGCAAATGTACTACTTACTACTACTACTACTTTCGATACTATGAAAACTAAAACACAAAAAGGTGAAAAAGGAATGGAAAGGAAATAAAAGGCTTACTGAACTTTTAGTTTTTGTTGCAATTACAAATCACAGATGTTAAATTGTAACTATGGTGAATTGTCATACCTTGGTTCAGATTATTTTAGTTTTTATTGTACATATTCAGACTCAGGCTATTAATGGCTTTTCCATAAATTTTTATGGATTAAGTTAAGTTCCATAAAATGTATATTTTCAGATACTATATTCATTAGAACTTATCTGCTTTCAACCGGGAAGTAAGTCTTTTGAGTATTTTATTCTTAAAGAAAACTTTATCCACGTTTTTTATTTGAAATACAATAGACACTTACTGAAATGTAAAAAGGTTTATTTTTTTATGTAACTTGAACTTCTCTCTAGTTTTATCTTGACATAACATTCATAGCAATATGATTTTATAAGCATTTTCCAGTCGATCGTATAGTTTTATAATAGTAGTTCATGTTCGATTAGCGTCATAAATTATCTGGAATCCTCCATACTTTCATTTCCACATCAATAAATATTACTCTACAGAGATTAAAAATAAAATGGTTTACTATGTTCCCATATGTTAAATAAACAGATCTAAGATGAAGAAAATAAGTAAAGAAAACAATTACAGTGATTTGTTAATTGTGTATCATATTTATACATTTTTTTCATGCCTATTAAATTTAACTAAGAATATGATATATATGAGGATTTCCCTTACTGTATGTACAAGCTTTAGCTATTATTTACTTATCGTAATTGGTTTATGTAATAGTAAAATGGTTTATTCAATTATTTAACATTAACCCCTTCACCTTTGAGCCTGTTTTCACCTTCATGACCAGGCCAAATTCTACAATTCTGACCAGTGTCACTTGTTGTGGTAATAACTCTGAAATGCTTCAACGTATCTCACTGATTCTATGAATGTTTTTTCATGACATATTGTACTTTATGATAGTGATAAAATTTCTTTGATATGACTTAATTATTTATTTATTAAATATATTGATATTAAATTATTTATTTGTTAAAAAAATGGAAATTTAATGACAATTTTGAACATTTAATTTTTTGTAACAAAAATGTCACTTTAGTACCAAATTTTTTTATTAGGGTTACAGGAAAAAATTTACCCCAAAAAATTGTAGTGCAATTTTTTTTGAACATGCCAGTACCCCATATGTGGGGGAAAAACTCTTTGGGCACACGGCAGGGCTTGGAAAGGAAGGATTGCCATTTGACTTTTTGAATGCAAAATTTGCTGCAATAATTAGTGAACGCTGTCTCATTTGGATAGCCCCTGATGTGCATAAACAGTGGAAACCACTCACAAGTGATAACAATTTGGAAACTAGACCCTTCAGGCAACTTATCTAGATGTGTGGTGAGCACTTTGAACCCCCAGGTGCTTCGCAGAAGTATATAACATTGGGCCGTGAAAATAAAAAAATCACATTTTCCCCACGAAAAATGTTTTTTAGCCCCAAATTTAGCATTTTTTACAAAGGTCACAGGTGATATCGCACCATGTAATTTGTTGTGCAATTTAATTTCTTCTGAGTACACCGATACCCCATATGTGGGTGCACAGCAGGGCTTGGAAGTGAAGGAGAGACATTTGATTTTTTTAATGCAAAATTTGCTGGAATAATTAGCAGACGCCGTTTTGAGAGCCCCTGATGAACCTAAACAGTGGAACCCCCCCAAATGACACCATTTTGGAATTAGACCCCTTTGGGAACTTATCTAGATGTGAGGTGAGCACCTTGCACCCCAAGATGCATCACAGAAGTTTATAACGGTGAGCCATGAAAATAAAAAAAGCACAATTTCCCCACAATAATATTATTCAGCCCCATTTTTTTACTTTCACAAGGATAGCAAGAGAAAATTGACCCCAAAATTTGTTTATCAATTTCTCCTGAGTATGCTGATGCCTCTTATGTGGGGGTAAACTACTATTTAGGCTCACGGCAGGGCTAAGAAAAGGAGTGACACTTTGATAGAATGGTATGCTGGTGTCATGTCTCATTTCAAGAGCCCCTGATGTGCCTAAAGAGTGGAAACCCCCCACAAGTGACACTATTTTGAAAGCTAGATCCCTCAAGGAATGTATCTAGATGTGTGGTGTGCACTCTGAACCCCCAGATGATTCACAGAAGTTTATAATGTAGAACAGTAAAAATAAAAAAATCAAATTTTTCTAAAAAAAATGTTATTTTAGCACCATTTTTTAATTTCACAGGGATAGCAGGATAAAATGGAACCTAAAGTTTGTTGTGCAAATTCTCCTGAGTACACCGATAACCCATATGTCATCAAAAACTACTTTTGAGTCACAGTGCAAAGCTGAGAAGGGAAGAAGCGCCAAGTTGGAATTCACATTTTTCTGGACTGGTTTGAGGGTGCCATATCACTTTGGGAGAGCCCATGAGGTTCCAGAACAGCAGAACCTCCCATAAAAGACCCCATTTTACAAACTACACCTCTCAATGAATTAATCTAGGGGTGCAGTAATCATATTGACATCACAGGTGGGACACAGAATTGTTTAACACTGAACAATGAAGAAAAAAATAATTATATTTTGACCACCAAAATTTATTTTTAGTACCAGATTTTACATGTACACATGGGGAAATGGTTAAAAAAGGCACCAACATTTGTCCCACATTTTTTATTGAATGTAGAAATACCCCATATGTGTCTATACAGTTCTGCTATTGCCAAATAGTTCTCCATCCTTCCCAAAACTCGTCGTATGGCTAAGCAGTACTGTTATTCGGGAGGCATCCTGGAGTGCAGAATTTTCTGTTATTGTTTGCGAACTCCATATACAGAGTGCCTAAGTGCTAGAAGAGCTGAATCCACCATCAATTGACCCAATTTTGAAAATTCTATCCCTCTGGGAATGTATCTACAGGTGTCGTGACAGTTTTGACTGCATGGATGTTTTTTTATAAACAAGCAGCAGTGGATGTTGCTGAGTGAAATTTGCAAACTGTCTTTGTAGTGACCAGTATGTTGTAGTGCCCTTACATTGTGCCCAGCTCATGCACCTGTAAATTAAGCGGGCTCTCATCACTACAGAAATGCCAAACACGTGGGTGTTAAATGTGGTTTAGGCACATTGGGGCTCAAAAGGGAGGGGCCATTTGGATTTGGGTACACAGAATTAGTTGAATTTCTTTTGTGGGTGAGGGCCATTTCACGTTTCCAGAGCCTTTCTGCTACCAGTAGTGTGGAAGGCCCTTTTATTTCTGACAGATGACCTGAATGGGTACTTGCTTTTTTGTGGATTGAGCTGAACATTTAACAAAACAATTTGGATCACATTTATCCAGCGCTCTACATTGAGCACTTTGAGGTTTCCCTTTAAACCTTCGAGTGATGTAATTCATATGATACCCCCGAGGGATGCATTCACTATAATGAGGCAGCAGAGTTATTGTGCATTCCATCTGGCCTCTGTTCAGCTGTGTCCTTTTTGTAGAAAACTGTGGCTGACGGCACTTTTATGCACGCCTAAAAAGACAGGCATAGTTGGATCACCGGTCAGACGGCATCCACAGTGCCTCCATCTGCCTCATGATAGGAAATCTTCCACCAGGGGGTTTCGTCTGAAACACATATTTAAGAAAATTACACAGAAACCCTAATGTAAGCGCTCATCGGAAAGCGCAGGATAAATATGAGCCGAGCCTTACTGCAATCTTTGGGAGCCAGAATGAAAACATCAACAAAAGGGGAAGAATTGCAGTATAAGTGATTAGACGACTTTATTCTTTGAGTAAGTGCAATTACAGCTATACCAGATTTACATCAGGTGTTGTATTTGACTGCTGTCACACACTAAAAGATGCTTTTTTTTAATCGAAAACTAGTTTTTGCATCACCATATTTTGAGAGCTATGTTGTCATAATACTGATGATAAAGTCATGTGAGGGCTTGTTTTTTGCGTGACGAGTAGATGTTTTTATTGATGCCTTTTTCAAGCTCTTTACTTTTTGATCACTTTCTATTACGATTTTTAGGTGGCAGCATAAACCAACAATGTAGGAAATGATTTTTGGGTTTCTTTTATGTCAATCTGCATGTGGTAAAATGAATCAGGCAGCTTTATTCTTCAGGTCAGTATGATTACAGCGAAATCCCACTTACCGTATATACTCGAGTATAAGCGAGATTTTCAGCCCATTTTTTGGGGCTGAAAGTCCCCCTTTTGGCTTATACACGAGTCATATATGTGAGGGGGTCAGCGGGGGAGGGGGAGTGGGGGTGTCAGATCATACTGACCCCCCTGAGGCATCTCTGCAGCCCCCCTGCTTGTCCCACGGTCTCAGGCTCCTTCAGCGGTCACTTGGTACTGCTCATTAAAGCCATGAATATGCGCATATGTTGTGAAAAATGTTGTGAAGAAGAAACAGAGAGTGGTGGTCATGAGGGATTCCCTGTTGAGAGGAACAGAGGCCGCTATCTGCAGACCAGATATAACCTCAAGATAAATGTGCTGTCTTCCAGGTGCAAAAATTAAAGATGTGCCTGACAGGATATCAGGACTCTTCAGACCTACAGATGACTACCCATTCCTGCTAATACATGTGGGGACAAATGACACAGCAAGAAACTACCTGGAAACCATCTGCAGTGACTTTGTAAACTTAGGTAAGAAAGAACTGAGAGCGCAGGTGGTATTTTCTTCCATCCTCCCAGTGGATGGCCATGGAACAAGGAGGTGGAATAAGAATCTGCAGTTAAACAACTGGCTATGTGGATGGTGCTGTCAGCAAGGATTTGGATTTCTGGATCACGGAGTGAATTACCTATATGATGGACTACTTGACAGAGATGGGGTGCACCTTACGAAGACTGGAAAACATTTATTTGGAAGTCGCCTTGCTACACTCATCAGGAGAGCTTTAAACTAGAACAATGTGGGAAGGGAAGCAAAAGGTCAGAAAAAGCCATAAACCTGACAAATGCTATTGAGAACTCTTATTAGAAGTGGAAAGGAAGAACAAAGACAAAGTAATCTAATAAAAATATTGGAGAAAGAGAAACCAATCACAAACTAAAATGTTTCTATGCTAAGTGCATGTGCAACAAATGCAAGTGCAATGTTTCTATGCTAAAAGCATGGGCAATAAACAAGGAGAATTGGAACTACTAACGCAGGAAAAGAAATATGATGTCATTGGAATCACTGAAACTTGGAGGGACAATACACATGATTGGAATACAAGGCTAGAAGGACACAATTATTTGCTAGAAACTGACTTGATAAACGAGGAGGAGGTGTCGCATTGTATGTTAGAAATATGTATATCTGCACAGAGATTGAAGCTTCAGAGACTGGAAGTTCTGTGGAAACTGTTTGGGTAAGAATATATGAACAGAACAATGGAAAGGACACCATTGTAGGCATTTACTGCAGACTGCCTGAGCAAGTTGAAGATATGGATGAACTTTTTATGCATCAAATGGCCAAGTTCTCCAAAAAATATGACATAGTTGTCATGGGAGATTTCAACTATCCTGACATTTGTTGGGAATCTCTCTCAGGCAAAACTAACAGGTCAAGAAAATTCTTATCCTCTCTTGCTGACAACTTTATCTTCCAAAAGGTATGGGAGAAAGCAAGGGGAACTGCTACCTTGGATCTAATCCAACAGGGAGGAAATGGTTGAGGAGGTAAAAGTGGCTGGGACCCTAGGAGGTAGCGACCATGCTATTTTAGAATTTTGGATAACTAGAGAGGGAAGACCTGTGAAGACTCAGACGTCAAGGTTAGATTTCAGAAAGGCAGATTTTAAAGGATTCAGAAAGAGAATTGGAGGGATCCAATGGCTGGATAGCCTTAAGGACAAAAACGTCCAGGAAGGATGTGAAATCTTGAAAAATAAAATTCTCAAAGCACAATTGTTAAAAATTCCGAAAAGAGGGAAGAATAGGAAGCATTTAAGGAAACCAGAATGCATGAACACAGAACTTAAGCATATGCTAAAAAGGAAGAAAGAAATGTTTATAAAATGGAAAGAGGAAGGCATATCTAAAGAAGAATATAATGCTGTCTGTAGAACTTGCAGGGCACAAATCAGATTATCTAAAGCTGACAATGAATTGAGGCTTGCAAGAGACGTCAAAAGCAATAATAAAGGATTTAGGGGATATGTCAAAAGTAAAAGAAAAATCAAAGATGCTATAGGATTTTTACAGTTTGAAAATGATGAAATGGTAAGACAGGATGTTGATAAGGCCAAACTTTTAAATTCCTATTTTGCATCTGTTTTTTCTCAGAAAGAAAATGTAACATCAACTGTTCTTCACTGTCCTATTAAGGGAATAGAAGAATCCAGGATATCTATAAACAGAAAGATAGTGAGGAAACACTTAGCTAAAATAAATGAATTCAAATCTCCAGGTCCAGATGAATTACACCCCAGAGTACTGAAGGAGATAGCAGAAGAAATTTTTGAACCCCTCTCCATAATCTTTGAAAATTTTTGGCGAACAGGAGAAGTCCTAGAAGACTGGAGAAGAGCAAATGTTATTCCTATCTTCAAAAAGGGGAAGAAGGTGGACCCAGGCAACTATAGGCCAGTGAGTCTGACTTCTATACCAGGAAAGATCTTTGAATAAATTATTAAACAACATGTGTGTAAGTACCTGGATAAGAATGAAGTGATTAAACAGAGTCAGCATGGGTTTGTAACTAATAAGTCATGTCAGACTAACGTAATTTCCTTCTATGACAGAATCACTGATTGGTTGGATCAGGGAAATGCTGTAGATATAGTATATCTTTACTTCAGCAAAGCATTAGACAAAGTATCTCATACAATCCTTATTGAAAAAATGGCTAAGTATAGAATGGAAAAGGCAACTGTTAGGTGGATTCATAATTGGCTTAGTGATCGGACCCAAAGAGTGGTCATAAATGGCTGCACATCCTGTTGGAAGAATGTCTCAAGTGGGGTACCACAGGGCTCTGTCCTGGGCCCTGTATTGTTCAACATCTTTATCAACGATTTAGATGAAGGAATTGAGGGTAAATTGACTAAATTTGCTGATGACACAAAGCTAGGAGGGATAGCTAATGCTAGAGAAGAGAGAGAGGATTCAAAAAGATATAAATAAACTGGAGCAGTGGGCAGCAACTAACAGAATGGTTTTTAACCGGTGAAAAATGCAAAGTATTACATCTGGGCAATAAAAATGAAAAAAGCATATACAGAATGGGAGGAATAGGGCTAAGCAACAGCACATGTGAAAAAGACTTGGGTATACTAATAGATCACAGACTGAATATGAGTCAACAGTGTGATGCAGCAGCAAAAAAGGCAAATTCAATTCTAGGATGTATTAACAGAAGCATACAGCCTAGATCTCGTGAAGTCATTATTGCCCTCTACTCCTCTTTGGTCCTACCTCATCTGGAATACTGTGTCCAGTTTTGGGCACCACATTCTAAAAAAGACATCAACAAACTGGAGCAAGTTCAGAAAAGAGCGAACAGAATGGTGACCAGACTGCAAACCCTGTCTTATGAGGAAAGGTTGCAGGATTTGGGAATGTTTAGCTTGCAAAAGAGAAAACTGAGAGGAGACTTAATAGCTGTCTACAAATATCTAAAGGGTTGTCACATTGTAGAAGGATCATCTTTATTCTCATTTTCACAAGGAAAGACTAGAAGCAATGGGATGAAACTGAATGGGAGGAGACACAGATTAGATATTAGAAAAAACTTTTTGACAGTTAGAGTGATCAATGAGTGGAACAGGCTGCCATGAGAGGTGGTGAGTTCTCCTTCAATAAAAGTCTTTAATGGTACCATGTGACCGCTGAAGGAAGGAATAGCTGCTAGAGACCATGGAGAAGCGGGGCTGCAGAGACTGAGCCAGGAGGGGGTAAGTTTATGCAATATTCACCTGTCCCAGGTTCATCACTGCTCGCCGCTGTCTGCCGGGTCCTCTGTCAGTGATGTTCAGACAGCAGAGGGCACGATGACGTAGTCAGTGCGCACCCTGTGCTGAACGTCACTGCAGAGGGACCCGGCAGACAGCGGTGAGCAGCGATGGACCCGAGACAGGTGAGTATCGAAGGTGCTGGGTCCTGAGCCAGCAGCAACACCTGGCCCCCATAGCGTGCTGGTGTCTCCGCCTGCTCTGCATCTGGAATACTGTCCAGTTTTGGGCACCACATTCTAAAAAAGACATCAACAAACTGGAGCAAGTTCAGAAAAGAGCGAACAGAATGGTGACCGGACTGCAAACCCTGTCTTATGAGGAAAGGTTGCAGGATTTGGGAATGTTTAGCTTGCAAAAGAGAAAACTGAGAGGAGACTTAATAGCTGTCTACAAATATCTAAAGGGTTGTCACATTGTAGAAGGATCATCTTTATTCTCATTTTCACAAGGAAAGACTAGAAGCAATGGGATGAAACTGAATGGGAGGAGACACAGATTAGATATTAGAAAAAACTTTTTGACAGTTAGAGTGATCAATGAGTGGAACAGGCTGCCATGAGAGGTGGTGATTTCTCCTTCAATAAAAGTCTTTAATGGTACCATGTGACCGCTGAAGGAAGGAATAGCTGCCAGAGACCATGGAGAAGCGGGGCTGCAGAGACTGAGCCAGGAGGGGGTAAGTTTATGCAATATTCACCTGTCCCGGGTTCATCACTGCTCGCCGCTGTCTGCCGGGTCCTCTGTCAGTGATGTTAAGACAGCAGAGGGCACGATGACGTAGTCAGTGCGCACCCTGTGCTGAACGTCACTGCAGAGGGACCCGGCAGACAGCGGTGAGCAGCGATGGACCCGAGACAGGTGAGTATCGAAGGTGCTGGGTCCTGAGCCAGCAGCAACACCTGGCCCCCATAGCGTGCTGGTGTCTCCGCCTGCTCAGGACCCAGCACCTGGCCCCCAGCGATGGAGAGGTGAGTATGTCATTTTTTTTATTTGCAGCAGCAGCGGCATATGGGGTATAATCTATGGAGCATCTTATTGGGGCATAATCTATGGGGCATTTTATGGGGCAGCTTATGGGGCATAATCTATGGGGCATGTTATGGGGCCTAATCTATGGGGCATTTTATGGGGGCATAATCTATGGGGCATCTTATGGGGCTGCTTATGGGGGGCATAATCTATGGAACATCTTATGGGGGCATAATCTATGGGGCATAATCTATAGAACATCTTATGGGGCATTTTTTATGGAGCATCTTATGGGGCATAATCTATGGAGCATCTTATGGGGGCATAATCTATGGAGCATTTTATGGGTGAATAATCTATGGAGCACCTCATTGGGCCATAAACTTTGTGCAACATTATATGGGGTGTAATTTGTATGGAGCATCTTATGGGGGCATAATCTATGGAGCACATTTTATGGGGGCATAATCTATGGGGCATCTTATGGGGCCATAACCTTTGTGCAGCATTATGTGGGGCATATAATTCTATGGAGCATCTTATGGGGCCATTATTAAGCTTTTTGCAGCATTATATGGGGTGTATTGTGTATGGAACATCTTATGGGGTCATATCCTTTATGGAGCAGCATATGGGGCATATTATCCTATTTTATAGAAAAAAAATATTATTTTTGCATCACTTTATTCTGAGAGCTATAACTTTTTTATTTTTCAGTTGTTTGAGCTGTGTGGTGGCTTGTTTTTTTGCTGGACAAGATGATGTTTTCAGTGATACCATTTTTAAATACATTCATCTTTTTAATCACATTTTATTCCACTTTTTGTTCAGCATTATGATGACAAAGTATCATTTTTTTGTTTTTTTACATTGTTCACTATAGGGGTTAACTAGGGGACAGTTTTATAGGTCGAGATGTTCCGGATGGGGCGATACCAAAAGTCTACTTTTATTGTTCAATAATTTTTTTTCCCCAACTAATAATATTTAGTTCTAAATACAAAAAAACTTCCTTCTCACCCCCAATGGGGGTGGCCTTTGTTGTCCTTTCTCATTCTCGGGTCCTCTACCAGAGGTCTGGGAAGTTTGAGGGTTCTGCACAGGATCTTAGTTGTTCCCAGCATTGCACTTTCCTGGATAGACAGCTCAGATGTTGCTCCTGGGATCTGTTGTAGCCATTCTTCCAACTTAGGGGGTCATTGCTCCAAGTGCTCCTATCACCACTGGAATCACTGTTGCCTTCACCTTCCACATCTTCTCCAATTCTCCTTTGAGTCTTTGGTATCTCTCCAGGTTATTATTATTATTTATTATTATAGCGCCATTTATTACATGGCACTTTACATGGAGGGGGTATACATGATAAATACAAGTACAGTAATCTTAAACAATACAACTGGTGCAGGAGGAGAGAGGACCCTGCCCGCGAGGGCTCACAATCTACAAGGGAAGGGTGAGGATACAGTAGGAGAGGGTAGAGTTGGTCGTGCAGCGGTTTGGTGGATCGGTGGTTACTGCAGGTTTTCATATTCCTTCTTTCTGATGTTGCTGTCACTTGGCACTGCCACATTTATTATCATTGCTGTTTTCTGATCCTTGTCTACTATCACAATGTCTGGTTGGTTAGCCAACACCTGCTTATCTGTCTGGATCTTGTAGTCCCACAGGATTTTAGACCTTTCATTCTTCACCACTTTTTCTGGGGTCTCCCACCTGGACTTAGGTGGACTTAGCCCATATGCTGTGCAGATGTTCCTGTATACAATTCCCGCTACTTGGTTGTGGAAATCAGTATACACTGTTTCTGCTTGCATTTTGCATCCTGCCACTATGTGTTGGACGGTTTCTGAGGTTTCTTTGCATAATCTGCACCTGGGGTCTTGTCTTGTGTAGTAGATTCCTGCTTCTATGGATCTGGTACTTAGTGCTTGCTCTTGTGCCGCTGTGATTAGTGCCTCTGTGTTATATAGTTTATGTGTTATATATTACTATATAACAATATATAACTCTTGTTCATAGTAGAGTGTGATGTATCAATAGACAACCCTGGCACAATAACATCAATAAAAAGCTCTGGCAAGTGTCTAGGGTTGCAGAGCAACGTTGGAAGGAAACAAATTCGCAATATGATTTCGCTTCACTCAACCAAGCAACACTCGCTTTCAAATCTGCCCTGACCTCTGTTAAACAGGCCTACTTCACATCCCTCATATCTTCCCTATCCTACAACCCCAAACAGTTACTCAAAACTTTTAACTCCCTCCTCCACCCACCACTGCCCCCTCCAACCTCCCTCATCTGTGCTGAGGACTTTGCAACACAATTCAAAAATAAGATCAACCAAACAGGGCAAGTCTTTATTGTTCAGCCATCACAACCCCTTTGTATACCAGACCAATGCCCCTCTCCCATAACCTCCCTCTCCAACATCACTGAAGGAGAGCTTAATTGTCTCCTTTCCAAATCACAACTCACCACTTGTGCACTAGTCCCCATCTCATCCCACCTCCTCCCCAACCTCATCACCACACTTATTCCATCCCTAACCCATCTCTTCAACCTATCACTAACTTGTGACTTCTGGTACCTTCCCTTCTGCTTTCAAACATGCCATGCCTATCCTTATAAAACCAACCCATGAACCAACTGCTCTGTCCAGCTATCGCCCAATATCGCTGCTCCCATTCACTTCCAAACTCCTAGAGCAGCATGTCCACACTGAACTCTCCTCCCACCTTTCATCTAACTTGCGCTTTGACAATCTACAATCTGGTTTCCATCCCCATCATTCTAATGAGACTGCCATGACCAAAATTACTAATGACCTACTTACAGCCAAAGCTCTATACTCCTCCTTCTAGACCTGTCCTCTGCTTTTGATACAGTTGACCACTGCCTCCTACTACAGATCCTCTCTAGTTTTGGATCAAAGACCTCTCCTTATCCTGCATCTCCTCATACCTTTCCAACCACACATTCAGCGTCTCCCACTCCCACACTACCTCCTCAGCCCACCCTCTCTCTGTTGGAGTCCCCCAAGGCTCTGTTCTAGGACCCCTACTCTTCTCAATCTATACACTTGGCCTGGGACAACCAATAAAATCCCATGGATTCCAGTACCACCTTTATGCTGATGACACTCAGATCTACCTCTCTGGCCTAGACATCACCTCTCTGCTTCTCCTCTCACTTCCTAAATCTCAATGTGGACAAATCGGAACTTAACATCTTTCCTCCATCTCACAGATCTTCCTTACCTGATCTATCTATTACAATAAATTACATTACGCTTTCCCCGTACCAGAAGTCTGCTGCCTTGGAGTAACCCTTGACTTTGCTCTGTCCTTCAAACCGCACATCCAAGCTCTTTCCACCTCCTGTCAAATACAGCTCAAAAATATTTCCAGAATCCATCCTTTCCTCAACCCTCAATCTATTAAAATGCTTGTGCGTGCCCTCATCATCTCCTGCCTTGACTACTGCAACATCCTCCTCTGTGGCCTCCCTGCCAACACTCTCGCACCTCTCCAGTCCATCCTTAACTATGCTACCTGACTAATTCATCTCTCCCCTGACTACTCCTCTGCTTCTCCACTCTGCATATCTCGCCACTGGCTCCCATTCCTGCAGCGTATCCAGTTCAAATTACTAATACTGACCTACAAAGCCATCCATAACATGTCTCCTCCATATATCTCTGAAGTAATCTCCCAACATCTCCCTTCACATAATCTCTGGACCTCCCAAGACCTCCTTCTCTCCTCCACACTAATTTGCTCCTCACCTAATCACCTCCAAGACTTCTCCCGAATGTCCCCCATGCTCTGGAATTCTGTGCCCCAACACATCCAGTTATTCACCACATTTGGATCCTTCAGACGGAACCTTAAAACCCATCTCTTCAAGAAAGCTTACAGCCTGCAATGACCCCACTACTGCTTCACCAACACCGGAGCTACTGTAACCCTCCAACCTACTGTCTCCTTCCCCACCATCCTGTAGAATGTAAGCCTGCAAGGGCAGGGTCCTCTTCCCTCTGTATCAGTCTGTCATTGTTAGTTTGTTTACTGTAAGTGATATCTGTAATTTGTATGTAATCCCTTCTCATGTACAGCACTGTTGTGAATTCATTTTCTGGCCTACCTCTGGTTACTAGTGAAGGTAGTGGAGCTGGTTATATTGACAGAGGGGTCACGAGTAGTGTTGAGCATTCCGATACTGCAAGTATCGGGTATCGGCCGTTATTTGCTGTATCGGAATTCCGATACTTAGTTCCAATACTTTTTTCATATCGAATACGGGAATTGGAAGTTCCCATAATGCTAGGAGCCCGCTCGATTTGATTCAGCCAATGGGGATCCTCAGAAGTGTGGGCACATCCTGTTAGGCATGTAGGCATGTTAACTACTGGCATGGCTGTGATTGGCTGCTGAAATGATGTCATGATGCACTATAAAAACCGCAGCAGCCGCCATTTCGGGTTCACTCTGCTGTGAATTCAGTTAGGGACAGGCTGCTGTCGAAGACTGTGAGGGACAGTTAGAAATAGCGATCATCAAACATATCTATTGCTCTACCCAGGCTACATAATCCACCACTGTAGCATTTTTTTAGCCCAGCAGCGCTGTTTTAATAGCTGTCTGCAAGGGCTGTGTGAGTGCAGACCCACCCTGTGTAGTGTGTCCTGCAGGAACGTCTGCTTGTAGGCCGCCCAGCGTGTGTCTCTGCCTCATACACATTTTTCTTTTATTGCTGCTTTTTTTTTCTCCTGTATAGTTGCTTCCATACGTATCCATATACGTTGGTTGCAAACACTAAAGGAGTGGACAGCGGAGCCTTTTAGCAGCCTTTCAGTGCTATAGCCCATTTCTCTGAACTGTTTTTGGCTGTCTGATAGGTCTCTCTGTGTGTGAGTGCAGCTCACGTTGCAGTGTGTTCTACAGCCACCGCTGGTTGTAGTCCACTCAGCGTGCGTCACTGCCTCATACATAGTCCTTTTTTTGCAGCTAATTTGTCCAGATTTTTGCTCCTATATTAGTGTGCTTCATCCGCATCCATTGTCATTGGTTGGTTGCAAACACTATATAGGATTAGATAGAGGAGCCTTTTTGCTGGCTTGTGCCCTTCAGGGCCAGCCAGACTAGCATCACCCTATTTTTTGGAGCCTCATCAATTGCATTGTAGGTTAGCTTCCTGCATTGTAATCGCTCCAAAAAGTTTGTGATACTATAGCTTTCAAACTTTGGTCACATCCTTTTATTTTCCCCCCCAAAAAAAAAGGAAATAAAGTTCACCAAACACTCCACTTTAGAGTTGTGTAGGCCACATTAGATCATATTAAAGTGTAGTACACACACTCTTAGCAAAATTAGTGTTTCTTATATTGGTTAGCAGGTGTTCAGGAATAAGAACACTAAGCCCCCCCTTTTTTACTTTTCTGCCTATCTTTATCAGTCTACCAAGATGAAGAAGGCAGGGAGTAAGGCACGTGGTCGTGGCCGTGGAGTTTCAGCAGGGAGAGGACGGGGGGATTCAGCAGGGAGAGGACGTGGGGATTCGGTGTCTGCTGCAGCCACCAGTGACCCAGCATCCCCCACTTTTACCAGGCAACAGTCCTTCATGCGCAGCTTTGTAGGACCTCGCCGTACCCCACTGCTGCGTGACGAACAAATTGAAGCCGTTGTCGGATGGATGGCAGCTAACGCATCCACTTCAATGACTTCCGCATCCTCCCAGGGCCAGAGCACTGAAGAGCAACCATCTGTCTCTTCACCACCTGCCAAATTGCCCAGGCAGTCTGAGAGCCCTGGACAGGAGCCATCTCAATCTTTACTTCTGTTCTCAGAATCTGTTGGCTTGGAAAGAGGTGGCCAGCCAAGCAGCATTCTAGAGCGTGAAGAAGAGGGAGTATGCAGTGATGCGCAACTGCTTTGTCCCTCTGAATCTGAAGAGGCGGGTGGGCCAGTGACTATTGTCAGCACACCTCAGTACTCATCTGGTGATGATGAGACTCAGTTGCCAATTTCTGGTGCGTACGGTGCTGGCGCGACAACCCAGGACCAGCCGGTGCTTGAAGAGGGGAGTGTAGATGATGAGGTCCTTGACCCATCATGGCGTCAGCCACAGGAAGGTGGTGGGAGCAGCTCTGAGGAAGAGATTCCCCGAACTGCCAAAAGAGGAGGGAGAGGGCGGGGGCAGACTTGGTTGCCTGTAGCCTCCACTTTGGCACCCGTGAGGAGCAATCCTCTTCCAAAACAGAAAACGGGCGCTCCCAGGACTTGCAGTGCGTGGTCTTTTGTTGACACAGTTGCAGATGACATTTGCTTTGTCAAGCTGTGTCATCAGAAAGTTAAACGAGGGAAAAATGTGAGCAACCTCAATACCACAAATATGTGGAAACATGTGCGTACCAAGCACGAGGTGGAGTTACACAGACACACTGAAGATGTAGGCCAACCTTCAGCAGCACCTACCACCTCTTCAGCTCGTGTTGGGGCCTCTTCCTCCAGCTCACACACAGCTGGTTTGGCTTCCTCACTGGAACGCCATGGAAGAACCTCTGCCACTGTTGTCCAGAGACCCAGTGAAATTACACCCACTGAACCACGTTCTCAGTCATCAGCACACTCCCAGGCCACTCACCAGCAATCGGTAGCACAGGCATGGGAGAAAAAGCGGCCATACTCGGCAAACCATCCCTGAGCACTGGCTCTGAATGCCGGCATTGCCAAACTACTGGCCCTTGAGATGCTGTCATTCAGGCTGGTGGAGACTGACACCTTCCGGAACTTGATGTCATTGGCAGTTCCACAATACAATGTGCCCAGCCACTTTTATTTCAGCAGGCAAGCCGTCCCTGCCCTGCAAAAGCATGTGGAGGGAAAAATTAAAAATGCGCTACTAAACGCCGTCAGTAGCAAGGTCCACCTGACCACCGATGCGTTGACCAGTAGCCATGGACAGGGACGATACCTTTCCCTCACTGCCCATTGGGTCAATGTTGTGGAGCCGGGTACAGATCTGGAGAGTGGCTCTGTACGTATTCTGCCAACTCCAAGGATTGCAGGAATGCAGTCTGTACATATTGAGTCCTCCTCCTACTCTAGTTCCTCGGAATCAGCACTGCATGAGCCTGTTAGGCCAGATATGAGCACAGGTGTGGCCAAACGTCAACAGGCCATCCTTAAATTAATTTCTTTGGGGAACCGGAGCCACACAGCACAGGAGCTCTGGAATGCCATCAAGCAGGAGAGCAATGTGTGGCTTGTGCCAGCGAATCTCCAGCCAGGTTTGGTAGTGAGTGACAATGGCTGAAATCTAGTGGCAGCTCTGGGCCTAGGCAACCTCACTCACATACCATGTCTGGCACACGTGCTCAATTTGGTCATGCAGAGCTTTCTGAGGGACTATCTGGATCTTGATGCACTGCTGCACAAGGTTCGCCTAGAGTGTGCTCACTTGCGGCGTTCCAGCATGGCAAGATCGCGCATTGCATCTCTGCAACGCTGATTCCGCCTGCCAGAACATCGCATCATATGTGACCTCCCCACCATGTGGAATTCAACGTTACATATGTTGGAGCGGTTGTGTGAGCAGCAGGCAGCAGTAATGGAGTACCAGCTGCATCAGGCGCAAACAAGTCGCACTGTGCGCCGGGCACACTTCACCACCACTGAGTGGGCCACTATGAGGGACATCTGCCAAGTTTTGCGTGCCTTCGATGACTCCACGCGGATGGCCAGTGCAGATGATGCACTAGTCAGCATGACTGTCCCCCTTATCTGTCTGCTTCAAAAAACCTTACAAGCACTAAGTGAGGAGGTTTTTGAAGAGGTCGAGGATGAGGAGTCAGAAATTCCATCTGCTTCTGGCAAGTCTGCGCAACGTGCTTCCACACAAAGGCCCAGGCAGGGGACACTTAGTGAGGAGGATGACGAGGAGTCAGTGGAGGAGGAGGAACACATCTCTCCAGAGGAGGGAGGTACACAAGGCTCTAGTAGTCAGTGTGTACAGCGAGGGTGGGGTGATGCTGAGCAGGCTGAGATGCTGCCTCAAGCTGGGGACAGCGTTTCCGGACCAGTTGGCAGTCTGCAGCACATGGTTGATTTCATGCTGCAGTGCTTGTTAAATGACTGCCGCATCGCCAACATTCTCCACACGGCTGATTATTGGGTGTACACCCTCTTAGATCCTCGCTACCGGGACAACTTACAAAGCCGCATACCACAGTTGAAGCGGGAGCGTAAAATGCGGGAGCACGGAGAAACACTTGTGCAGGCCATCATGTTCTCCATTCCCCCCGCAAGTGTTGCTGGTAGTGCTTTTCAAAGCAGCCATGTGGGTAGAGGCAGTGGAGGAAGCTCTGCACAAAGAGGTAGCAGAGGCAGTGCCACAGGACAAGGCAAGGCCAGTATGGCCCAAATGTGGAAAAGTTTTGTGTGACCGCCACAAACGGCTACACCATCACAGACGGCTCCAGTCAGCAGGAGGCAACGTTTCCGTCAGATGGTGACAGACTACTTGTCTTGCCCTGTTAGTGTACTCACAGACGGCTCTTCCCCGTTCAAGTTTTGGGTCTCTAAGCTGGATACATGGCCAGAGCTTAGCCAGTATGCATTGGAGGTGCTGGCTTGCCCTGCTGCCAGTGTATTATCGGAACGTGTCTTTAGTGCTGCAGGTGGTGTGGTAACAGACCGTCGCACGCGACTATCCGCCGATAATGTTGACCGGCTTACTTTTGTGAAAATGAACAAGGCCTGGATCTCACCTGAATTTGCTAGTCCTCTTCCAGAATAAATAATTGGCTGGCAACAGGATCCAGGTCTCCTGTTGTGTTCATGTTTCTATGACCTGAACTTTATCTCCTGGGCTACAGCAACGCCCGTTGTTGCTCAGAAGTGCTGTCCACACAGACAAAACACTCGCTCATGTGTAAGTGGGGTTTGGTACCGTCAGCTGATCCCCTGCTGTGTGTATGGCAAAGTGTCCTGCTCCCTCCAAACTCAAAGTACCTCAGATTTACACCTGGCTCCAAGTAGGCCTCGGACTACTACCTGATTTTCCCTGGGCTCCGACACCGCCAGTTGGTGCTCAGAAGTGCTGTACGCACAGACAAAACACTCGCTCATGTGTAAGTGGGGTTCGGTAACGTCAGCTGATCCCCTGCTGTGTGTATGGCAAACTCTCCTGCTGCCTACAACTTCTGACTACCTCTGATTTAATATGTTCTCTGATTTGCCCTCTGTCTCCACTCTGTTTTGAGTATTTCCTCCGGCTTACAACACCGCCTGTTTCTGCTCTCAAGTGCCGTCTGCACAATCAACACTGTTGTGAGTTCATTTTCCCCTTCACTACTGAGGCCCGAGGAACTCCCTCTTCTGGTAAAGAAAGGTAGTGAGCCTGATTATCAAACACCTGAGTCTGATGATGATGACTGGCTGAGTGGAGTTACTGACTGGATATAAGGCTGCCGACGCCCTTCTGCCCTGCGGGTGATTTCTCTGTGGGATCCTTGGAGACCAGTCTGAATTCCTGCTCCTCTAAAGCTGTTTTCTGCTCGGCCTTTTGCATTTGTGCTTAGACTTTGTTTTGCTTTGTTTTTCTGGATTCCTGCCATTCCCTGCTGGGGTGTGCTGAATTTCTTTAGCTCTGTCTTCTGAAAATACCTGAGTGCTGATTTAGTTTTTGAAGCCTAGCTGCTTCAGGGTCTTTTTCATATCAGCTTGTTGGCTTATGTCTTTGATAGGGTTTTGGCAGATTGCAGACAGCAACCTTCCTTTCCTGTTTTGTTTAGCTAGCTTGGGCCCCATTGTTTGCTCAGCCTATCTTTCTATCTGTGTGAGTGTTTTTTCATCTTGCTTCACTGTCATTATATGTTGGGGGCTGCCTTTTACTTTGGGGTCTGCTCTGGGGCAGTTTAGATTTCCTTTTCTGTCTTTAGGCTATTTAGCGCTCCGGCTGTGATCGAGGGGTCTAGGGCATCGTAGGAACCCCCCACAGCTACTGCTAGTTGTGTTGATAGGTTCAGGGGTCTGCAATCTGATAGTTGCCAACTTCTCTGGTTTTCTGGACGTAGCTTCTATTTTTGTGTCTGCCTCCTACGGTGACTCAATTATAACACAACACTTGTTCCTGTGTTACCTGGGTCCTGTAACATCTGCTCATCTCCAGAGGTGAGTCCGGCAATGTCTCCTGCTTTGTCTACATTCCCACTACTTGTAGTGGAAAAGTGGACAGAGCAGGAGACATTGCCTGACTCACCTCTAGGGAGAAGCTGCTGATACAGAACCCCAGTAACACAGGAACAAGTGTTGGTTGTGCAGACGGCATTTCAGATCAGCAACTGGTGTGGTTGGAAGCCAGAGGAAATACTCAAAACAGAGTGAAGACAGAGTCCTAATTGGAGTACGTTGACGGTTAGTAGTAGTGTAGAAACAATCGAAAACTGCCACCAAGTAGGCCTCAGCCTACTACCTGATTTTCCCTGGGCTCCGACACCGCCAGTTGGTGCTCAGAAGTGCTGTACGCACAGAAAAAACACTCGCTCATGTGTAAGTGGGGTTCGGTAATGTCTGCTGATCCCCTGCTGTGTGTATGGCAAAGTGTCCTGCTCCCTCCAAACTCAAAGTACCTCAGATTAACACCTGGCTCCAAGTAGGCCTCGGCCTACTACCTGATTTTCCCTAGGCTCCGACACCGCCAGTTGGTGCTCAGAAATGCTGTACGCACAGACAAAACACTCGCTCATGTGTAAGTGGGGCTCAGTAACGTCAGCTGATCCCCTGCTGTGTGTACGGCAAACTCTCCTGCTGCCTCCAAATTCAAACAACGTCTTACCTAAAACTGCCTCCAAGTAGGCCTCAGCCTACAAAATGACTATCCCTGGGCTCCAACATCGTCAGTTGTTGCTCGGAAGTGCTGTCCACACAGAAAAAAACACTCGTTCATGTGAAAGTGGGGTTCGGTAACGTCAGCTGATCCCCTGCTGTGTGGAGGGCAAACTGCTGCTGCCTCCAAATTGTAACTACTTCAGATTTAAACATTCTCTGATTTGGCCTCTGTCTCCACTCTGTCTCTAGTATTTCCCCTGACCTCCAACACTGCCAGTTCCTGCTCACAGTTGCCGTCCACGCATTCCACACTTGTCCCTGTGTTCCTGGTGTTCTGTAATGTGAGCTGATCCCCCAATTTGTGTCCGGCACTGTCTCCTGCGCTGTCCACCTTCACACTGCAAGTGGTGGGAATGTGGACAGAGCAGGAGACATTGGCAGACACACATCAGGGGATCTGCTGACATTACAGAACCCCAGTAACACAGGAACACGTGTGGATTGGGCAGACGGCTACTGTACGCATAAACTGGCGGTGTTGGTGGTCACGTGAAATCCTGGAAACAGAGTGGAGACAGATGCCTAATTGGAGCACGTTAACAGTCTGTTGTAGCCTACAAACAGTCTAAAACTACCACCAAGTAGGCCTCGGCCTACACCATGATTGTCCCTGGGCTCCAACAATGCCAGTTGGTGCTCGGCAGTGTCTTTGGCACGGGTACTCCCTGTTGCCCAGCCTGGTTCCAGCACGCCAGCTATTTCCGGGTAGTGTCAAGGTCACTATGCCACCAATCCGTTGTCCTGTCGTCTTGCGGCCGGGTTAGCCGACTCTACGGTGCCTGCAGTTTAGGTGACTCCTATGTGGGCTGCGGGAACTGGCACTGAAGGCTGGATCCGTAGTGCCAATCGGACATGGACCCCCTGTAGGACTGTGGGTTTCGGTAACTGCGGCCGGCTTGCGGCCTGGCTACTTTGCTTTGGATGGGTACCTTCTGCTACCCACCCGGGTTCCAGCATTATCAGCTGGTTCTCGCCAGAGCCTTTGGCCTAGGTGCCTCCATCTCGGTATCCGAAGGTCCAGCACCGTCAGCTGGTCCTTGGTAGTGCTTTCTAGCACAGGTACCTCCTGCCTAGTAACCGTGGTCCAGCACCGTCAGCTGTTCCTCGGTAGTGCCATTGGCTCTTGTAGCTTTTGCTACCCATCTGGGTTCCAGCACCGTCAGCTGATTCTCGGCAGTGTCTTTGGCATGGGTACTCCCTGTTGCCCAGCCTGGTTCCAGCACGCCTGCTGTTTCCGGGTAGTGTCAAGGTCACTATGCCAACAATCCGTTGTCCTGTCGTCTTGCTGCCGGGTTAGCCGACTCTACGGTGCCTGCAGTTTAGGTGACTCCTATGTGGGCTGCGGGAACTTGCACTGAAGGCTGGATCCGTAGTGCCAATCGGACATGGACCCCCTGTAGGACTGTGGGTTTTGGTAACTGCGGCCGGCTTGCGGCCTGGCTACTTTGTTTTGGATGGGTACCTTCTGCTACCCACCCGGGTTCCAGCACTGTCAGCTGGTTCTCGCCAGAGCCTTTGGCCTAGGTGCCTCCACCTCGGTATCCGAAGGTCCAGCACCGTCAGCTGGTCCTTGGTAGTGCTTTCTAGCACAGGTACCTCCTGCCTAGTAACCGTGGTCCAGCACCGTCAGCTGTTCCTCGGTAGTGCCATTGGCTCTTGTAGCTTTTGCTACCCATCTGGGTTCCAGCACCGTCAGCTGGTTCTCGGCAGTTTCTTTGGCACAGGTACTCCCTGTTGCACAGCCTGTTTTCAGCACGCCTGCTGTTTCCGGGTAGTGTCAAGGTCACTATGCCACCAATCCGTTGTCCTGTCGTCTTGCGGCCGGGTTAGCCGACTCTACGGTGCCTGCAGTTTAGGTGACTCCTATGTGGGCTGTGGGAACTGGCACTGAAGACTGGATCCGTAGTGCCAATGGGACATGGACCCCCTGTAGGACTGTGGGTTTCGGTAACTGCGGCCGGCTTGCGGCCTGGCTACTTTGCTTTGGATGGGTACCTTCTGCTACCCACCCGGGTTCCAGCACTGTCAGCTGGTTCTCGTCAGAGCCTTTGGCCTAGGTGCCTCCATCTTGGTATCCGAGGTCCAGCACCGTCAGCTGGTACTTGGTAGTGCTTTTTAGCACAGGTACCTTCTGCTTGGTAACCGTGATCCAGTACCGTCAGTTGGTCCTCGGTAGTGCCATTGGCTCTTGTTCTTTCTGCTACCCATCCGAGTTCCAGCACTGTCAGCTGGTTCTCACCAGAGCCTTTGGCCTAGGTGCCTCCATCTCGGTATCCGAGGTCCAGCAATGTCAGCTGGTCCTTGGTAGTGGTTTCTAGCACAGGTACCTCCTGCATAGTAACCGGGGTCCAGCACCATCAGCTGTTCCTCAGTAGTGCCATTGGCTATTGTTCCTTCTGCTGCCACTAGGGGTTCCAGTACTGTCAGCTGGTTCTCGCCAGTTTCTCAGCCTTCTTGTACCTTCTGCTACATTTCCAAGATCAAGCTTTTTGAAATTGTCCTTGGTAATCCTTATTGATCTCCATGACGACGACTATGATGACGACGACCCTGAAGACCACACCAAAGAAGACCAGAAATATGACCCTAAATAATATAACCAAGAGGACAAAGAACATGAAGACAACCACCAAGATACAGAACAAAAGACAGAAGAACAAGAAGCAGAAGAAGCAAAAGCAGAAGAACAGAAAGCAGAAGAACATTAAGCATAAGACTAAAAATCAGCATTGAAGAAATCAAAATTATAAGCAGAAGAAGGCTAAGCAGTAAATGGGGGTGAGTCCGTTCCTCCTCATGGTGCCCCTGGAAAATCCCTGCTGCTGCAGGCAAAACTGAACGCGGACAAATCCTGTTGTAAATCTTTTGTGACAGGCAGAACGTAAGGTGTAATCTTATAACTTTTATAGATAAGTACTACAGGAATGCCTGTCACCATAAGAAAATGAAGAAAAAGAAGAATAGGAAGAAGATGAAGAAATAGCATATGAAAATTAATAATAGCTGAATAAGAAGAATATGAAGAATGGAAAAAAAAATTAATGGGAAGAAGTTGAAGAAGAAGAAGATGAATAAGGTGAAGAAAAAGTTGATGAAAAAAGGCTACTGCTGCAGATCATGAAGGAGAAAGTGTGGGAGAAGTACAAAAGAAGGTGAAGAGCATGGAAGTTGTGAAACATACATATCTGACAAAATATAAAAAAGTTAACATAGTCAATATCTTTTTAACTCCGAACGTCTTGAAAAAAAAATTGGAATTAATGCTATGCCGTGTAATTTGAATAAACCACTATGCCTTTAATGTCTCCTCCACCTCCCACAATACATTCTACATGATTCTTATTTGTTTTCAATTATGTAGAATTAGCCAACAAGGAAATAAAGGGCTTTTTTAAATTCCGATACCGGAAGTCCCATTGACTTGAATGGGACTTCCGGTATCGGAATCGGCGATACCCGATATTTTTTTCGTATCGGGCGATACCATCCGATACGATATTTTTGGGTATCGAACGGTATCGCTCAACACTAGTCACGAGTTCTCTTTCCAGGCTCCCTCTGGTTGTTACAGGAGGTAATGGAGCTGATCTAATTAACAGAGGCCTGCCACCTGATAATGAGGAGGATGATTGGACATTTGGAGTTTCTGACTGGATTTAAGACAGCCGACTCCCTCTATCCCTGCTGGTGATTTTTTTCTGCCTCCTGAGGTCTTAATTTCCAGCTGAGTCCCTGCATGCTCAAGCTAAGTGTTCTTTTGCTATTGTTCACATTTGATTTGGTTTTGTCTATTTCAGTTTTGTATGGTCAGTCAGCCCCGGCTGGGGCTGTGCTGAATTTCCATCCTTATGTTACTGTTTGTACCAGTTTGGTTTTGTCCCTTATTAGATTAGCCTCTCTTTGCTCTGCTTTCAGAACATACCAGAGTGCTGATATAGTGGGCGAAGTCTAGTGACTTCAGTATTTTTTCAATCAGACGTATGGGCATTTTTTGCAAGGTTTTTTGCGTGATTGCAGACAATGTCTTTCCTTTCCTGTCCTGTCTAGTTAGTGTGGGCCACATCGTTTGCTCAGCTTATTTTCCTAACTACATTTGTGTTTTCATCTTGCCTCACCGACAATATATGTTTGGGGGCTATACATTCCTTTGGGGTCTGCTCTGGGGCAGTTTAGATTTCCCCTTTCTTGCTTTAGGCTTATTTAGTTCTCCGGCTGTGTCGAGGCATCTAGAATCATCGTAGGTACGCTTCACGGCTACTGCTAGTTGTGTGGATAGGATCAGGGGTCTGCAATCCGCTTAGTTACCAACCTCTCTGGTTTTCTGTGGCTTAGCTTGGTCTTGCTTTCCTCCTCGGTAACCCAATCATAACACAGCACCATAGAATCAATGGTGCTGTCTAAATAAATAATGTATATATATATATAATATTTTGTGATTTTGCAAAAAAAAATATTTTTACAACTTTTTTCACTTTTTTTACTCTTTAATTTATTCCTACTATGCGACTTTCACTCTGCAGTCTGATCACAGTTATTAGGTATAGCAATGAAGTAGCATTGATTTACATTATAACCTGTCAGTGTTGCAGACACAAGTTAGTTAGATCATACACTGGGCATGATCTGACTAACTTGCTATTGCCTGGTGACCCAGATGTCACAGGGTCATCATGGCAATGATCGGGACCCCGTGATGATATTGCGGGGTCTCTGATCCAAAGGCAGTGGGGTTTTCTTCCCTGATCTGTAGAACATGGTAGTAGCCACTAAACAGTGTGAAGTAGTGATGGCGTTCTGATCTATAGAGTGTTCATTCTTTCAATCTGATAACTGCTGAACTGTGGGGGTTTTGAGCATAGGACCCCTAATAATCTAATATTGATGACCTATCTTATCAGTAGGTTATCAGTTTGATTGTAGTGTAAAGGTACTGTCACACTTAGTGATGCACCAGCGATCCCGACCAGCGATATGACGCGGTCAGGATCGCTGGTGCATCGCTAAGTGGTCGCTAGTGAGCTACCACACAGGCAGATCTCACCAGCGACATAGCAGGGGTCGGGGGTCGCTACTTACCTGTCAGACGAGGCGATCCTGACATCCTCCCGCCCACGTCCACGCGTCGCTCGTCTCCACAGCAGGAAGCCCAGCAGGAAGCTGATGACGAGAAACGGTCCAGGACGTTCTCACACGATCAGTGATAACCAGCAGGGGAGTGGTCTGAGGTAAGTATCACACATAGCGATATCGCTAGAAATATCGCTATAACGTCACAAAAACCAGTGACGTTATAGCGATATTGCTAGTGCTATCGCTTAGTGTGACAGGCCCTTAAAACTACTATAGCCCCTTCCCACGCTATACATATATGGCTCAATTTCTGGAGCAAGTGTATAGAGCGGGCTCAGAGGCTGAATCTGTCCCTTACCAGATAATTGCTGTGACACTCAGCCAGGATCTGTCTCTAAATGCTGAAGGTGGAACCTGTGGTAACATGATTGCAGGTTGCCAATGAGTTGCTATAGTAACAGGAGGGCTGCTGAAGACCCCCTTGCCTGCCATCACATTCAAACTCAGCCTGTGTTTGGGCTTCAAAGCAGACTAACAGTACATTAAAAGGCAAAAAATATTTTAAGTAAAAAAAATTATGAAAATTTGAATAATTTTTTTTTCCCATTAAAAAATAAAAAAACTAAAACTAAAATAAATACATATCACAAAAGTCTAATCTATCAAAATATAAAAATAATGAAATGGTAAAACACCAAAAATTAAAATGCCAAATGTGTGTTTTTTTACATGCTAAAATTAAATAAGAAATCAAAATGTTATACATATCCCAAAATGGTATTAAAAAAAATCTGCTCAGCCTACAAAAAAAAGCCTCACAAAAGTATACTGCCTGAAAAATGAAAATGTTACAGATCTTTGAAAATTGTGACAGATCCCAAAAAAATATTTTTACAAATTTCCAATTTTTCCTTCACCACTAAAATAATTAAACAAAACTGGACAAGTATGGGACTTCCATAAATGTATTGACCTGCTGAGTTAATTTCACCACACAATGAACACAAAAATCGTTGGAATTGTGTCTTTTTTCGCAATTTGCACTTAGATTTTTTTTCCCACTTTCCAGTACATTGTGTGGTAAAATTGTGTCACTCAAAAGAACAACTGCAAAAAACAGCTTTCCTTATGGCTTTGTCAACAGAAAAATAAAAAAGTTATGACTCTTGCATGAATTGGAAAAAATGAAAGAGAAAACATGAAAATTCATTGTAGCTGATTGGAGTTAAGGCCTATCTTTTTAGAATAAACTGCAATGTGTGTATACATGAAGAATAGCACATTTATTTCCATCATATGACTTGTATCATGCATTTTTTACTAGTAATTCAATCTGAAGATTCACTCTCTAATTTTCAGTTCTCTCTGAGCTACTGAGTAAAGACTAACCCCTAAGATATCTCCTTTACATGGCAGACACAGAAAGATGAATATTTCCTCCCTCTTCTCTGTAGCTCAGACAGCTGCAGCAAAATGGAAAACATCATAGTAGTACTGAGCTGTGTGGCTGTATAGCCGGTGCTACTGGGTGAAGACTAGCTCCTAAGAAATCTCCTTTACACTGCAGGCAATGAGAGATGAACATCTGCTCCCTCTTCTCTTTAGCTAAGACAGACAGCTGCAGCAATATGGAAAACATCACATAGGAGTACTGAGCTGTGTGGCTGTAAATCCAGTGCACAGTGTGCCCTGAATGGATTATCTAGTGCCATTGCTGGTAGCAGCCGGACGAATAACTCCAAGTATGCAATTTGTATACATGCAGTCAAGTTCTGACTAGACGTGTGTGGCTTAGTCAATACAAGTGAATTGAGTGAGACCAGACACTTCTCAGGTTGCATTCAGAAGTATTCAAATGGCATACTTGTGGTCACATTTACGCCCTCTCCTGGCATGAGCACCTTGGAATCTTCACAGTGTGAACTGTGAATGCTGTGAGGGTTCACAAGTCTATCATCACATAGAGTGACTGCAGACTTGAGCCTCAATGCTGGACAACCCCTTTAATGCAATCATATGATCGCATGTTCAAGTTCCCGTCTGGACTATTAAATATAAATGCAAAAAAAAAAGTTTTTAAGCGTTACACTTCACCATTCCCAGCTTGGCCAATGAAAAATGGTAAAAAAGAACATAGATCTAAAAATATCACATATTTGGTACCTCAATGTTCATAATGACATGTACTATGTATGTACACTGTCATTATTTAGCCCACAAAGTAAGCACTGTAAAAGAAAAAACAGAAAAAGCAATGCCAAAATTGCCATTTTGGTCACCCTTCTCACAAAAATAACTAAATAAAAGTGATGGAAAAGTTGTACATATCCCCAGATGGTGCCAATTCTACAAAAAATGATTAAAACTTTTTTGTTATGATATTAATAAAACATTTACTATTCCCACTTTCCCACTTTGTAGAGTTTTTTTTTATAATCAACCCTCAGAATAAATGTAATATGTCAATTAAACTGAATAGGAAACAATGTTTAAAAATAAAAAAAAATCCAGAATTATGTTTTTTTTAGTACATTCCACCTCCTAAAAAGTGTAATAAAAATATTATCTGCAAGTATCAGGACCTTTGCAACAACCTTCTTTTTACACGGCAAACAATGTGTGTCACAGAAAGTGTGCCTCCTGTATAGCAAGAAGGGAAAGTATTTTTTTTTTTTAAACATAGAAGAAAAATCTCCCTTATCCATAAATTTAAACACAACTGTCTATCTCACATAGTATGTCGTAAAATTTCTACTTTTTTTTTTTGCACACATTGTTGATCTAATAGTCCAATATTAGACCAGTACAAGTGGAATGAATACAGCAGCTTGTTGCAGGTGCTGGCTTTTGGCATATTACCCTTCCAAGCTTTTCTGGCCCCATCCTGTTTGTTAAGGTCTGGGGCTATTTTTTATTTTTTTAATATTTTAAAGAAAAGGCATATTCTAATTTTTGAATACATGTTTTAATTGTCCAATTTAGCAAGGTCAACCATACATATCACAATCTGTGTGCGGTTTCCACTTGTTCATTTCCGTTGCGATCTTACGTGCACTTTGCAGCCTAGCATCTTTGTTCAAGTGGGGATCATTTTAAAAAATTCTAATAAATACAAAAAAATAAAGCAACTGTTTTACTAGTCGAATTTACAATCGTATATGCTACAACAATTCTTCTGTCTGTTGCTGCAAATTACATTTCTTGTGTGTGTACAACTACATGGTTGTACACAAAAATATATATTAAAACAAAATAAAAAAAGTTATATTTTTGCACAACTGTTTTACTGGTCATATTTTGTGCACAAAAACTAAGTACCTAGAGGTGATCTCACAAAAGTAGAGACTCTATGGTGTATTGTCAAGAGGAAGATGAGAGACCCCAGATCCAACAATGCAGACGAGCTGAAGGCTGCTATCAAAGCAACCTGGGCTTCCATAACACCTCAGCAGTGCCACAGACTGATCGCTTCAATGCCACACTGCATTCATGCAGTAATTGATGCAAAAGGAGCCCCGACCAAGTATTGAGTGCACTTACTGAACATACATTTCAGTAGGCCAACATTTCAGATTTTAAAATCATTTTTCAAGTTTGTGTTATAAAGTATTCTAATTTACTAAGATAATGACTTTCGGGTTTTCATTGGCTGTAAGCCATAATCATCAACATTAACAGAAATAAACACCTGAAATAGATCACTCTATTTGTAATGACTCTATATAATACTGTATATAAGTTTCACTTTTTGTATTGAAGAACTGAAATAAATTAACTTTTTGATGATATTCTAATTTTGTGACAAACACGTGTATGTAGCATAGCTACCAAAATAAGTACCAACATAGTAATATAGTTTTTTATCATTGAAGGTGGAGAATTTGAAACAGATAGGTATAAAAAGAAAAACTCCAAATAACCCAGTACATTTTGGAGTGGTTAATTGTATTTAAAAAACAAAATGTGAACACATTGTACACATTTTCAATGCTATTTGAATGCCCCTATTTACTGATGGCTGGGCCTTACATGACAAGCACTTCATTTTTACCTTTTGTCTAACCCCTATTTCCTCATAGAGTGTAAGCTTGCCAGCAGGACCCTCACTCCTCTTGGTATGTGTTGGACTATGAGTTACTCTGTAATGTCTTACCTTGTACTTGTACAGACAAGTACCCTTAGAATTGTAATGTGCTGCAGAAAAAAATTATAATTATTTGCAATTTGGCAGCAGTAGAGCTGGCTACCATACTGTGGGCTGTTGCAGCATTTTAAGGCTATTTTCCTACATCCTGGCACTTGTTACATGGTCTTTTTTGGGGCAATGTGAAACAATCTGTTTTAACCAAAAAAATGCTAACAATTTATTACAGTAAATAGAGGCATTTAACTGTGCAGGTCAGGTTTTGGCACATTTGTTTAAATTGTCCAATTGGATACACTTACACATCACAATGACAGTATGGGCATGCTGTTGTTGCACTAGCCATTTTTTTAAGATTGATGGCCTATCCATAGGATATTGTTTCAATACTGGATCAGTGGAGTGCAACACCTGGCACTCCAGCCAATCAGCTGCTCTCAAAGCTGGCAGTGGCTGGAAGTTATTAGTTTTGACGCTCTATCAGCTACATAGTGGCTATGGCCGGGTACTGCTTATTCACCCCTATTCAAATAATAGGGATGTATCTGCACTACACCGCTGCAACCAAAATGCAGATGGTGTAGCTGTGCTTTTTCTTGCGACAAAGCACATCCGGCCAGTTAATTGGCGAGGTTGCTAGGTCTTGCACCCCACACAATCTGGTATTGATGACCTATTCTAAGAATAAGCCATCAGTATTAAAATATCTGACAACCCTTTTAAGTAAATGTTGCCTAGTATTGCTGGTTGATTCCTTTGTTTTTCCAAGGTTGGCTAAGTGTGGTAAAAATATTTGAGAAACAAATTAAATGTTATACTTGTGTCCAAATTGTGTGTTTAAGAGAACCTGTCCTGTCGTGGTCTGTCTCCATAAGTATGGCTCATTAAGTATGCAGCAGAGCTATGCCAGAAAAATAACCCCGTGGTATATATGCTTCATTATTACTATCACCATTACCATGCTTCATTATTACTATCAATCTGACAATCAAACTGCTTCATCCTCAGGTATGTTCCCTGGCTGCAGTATCATCACCCATATTTCCTGGCCCCTCTCACCCTGTATTTGTCTGTCATTACTGGTATGTTCCCTGGCTGCAGTATCATCATCCATATTTCCTGACCCCTCTCACCCTGTATTTGTCTGTCATGACTGGTATGTTTTTTTTTGTAAAAAACAACACAATGTAACTTGCGCTCAAAACACTTAGTAGTAAAATGGGATAAATAGTTACACACTTAGTTATAAAATTCAGTAATCTGCAGAGGAATGGTATATAGACTCCATTAAAAGCTGCCAAATAGTCCCATATTAGTCCAAGACAAAAAAGTATTTAGTCCCAAGTGGTGAATAAATCCAAAATAGAGGGTTAATAATTGCACTGGATTAGATAAGTGGATAGCCAACACAATGGAATAGATCTCAGTTAGTCATGCAAAGGATTTTGCCACAGGACAGTACCTCTAGGGGTGATGTAGAGAAAATTCCTCCATGGAGTAAAAGATCCTTCCTTCACTGTGATTCACACAGCGTGTTTGCAAGTACCTGATGCAAGCGCTGTCCCCGCTGGTGACAGCTGCTTGTAAAGAAATCATTCAGACGATCAGCACAATTTCAGCCACGGTAGGCCTTTCACTCTTGGCATTCGCGTTCCTCTCCATCGGTGTAGGACCTGCGTGATGTCAGATGGCACGTAACACCGCTGGCTGTGATGGCTACAGATTGCAGAAAGGACTATAAGCCTTCCGACACATTTCAGAAACCATCTGTTTCCTTCCTCAGGGATGGTCCTGCTCATGATATCAAAGCTATTTACTGTATATGGCCTTGCTGCTTGAGTTGATTACATTACTGAATTGGATAAATAATCAATAAAAGCCAAATAGTTCAATCTCGCCATTTAGTCCGTTCAGAATTAGAGTGTCCATCCAGCGACATTCAGCGTGTGACATTAATTTAATGTGGTTTCCTTTGCATACTTGTGATTGTATGTACTCAACACCAGTAACAGTCATATTGCATACACACCCCTCATGACAATTAGTAAAATGTTTATATAAAGGGTGACCCATACATTTTTTCTTAATGTTTATAATATGCTCATTAATCCTGACCTTCAATGGTCGTTTGGTGTGCCCTACATACAACATGTTACATGGGCATTTAATTGTGTAAATAACACTTTCAGTAGTGCAAGCAATATAGTTTTATATTTTATACTCTTTATTACCCCCTGTATAGAGTGTAAAATACAAAACAAAGCCATCTCCAAATGGCTGTCATATACCGACCACCGGGCTCAGCCACTGCCTTCATCGACCAATTCTCCACCTGGCTCCTCCACTTTCTCTCTGCTGACATCCCCACCATAATAATGGGGGACTTTGGGGACTTCAACATCCCCATTGACACCCACCAGCCAGCAGCCTCCAAACTCCTGTCACTTACCTCATCCTTTGGACTTACTCAGTGGTCCTCCACAGCCACCCACACAGATGGACATACATTAGACCTCATCTTCACTCGCCTCTGTTCCCTACCCAATCTCACAACCTCTCCCTTCCCCCTATCTGACCACCATGTACTCACCTTCTCATCCTCGTCCTTCTCACCTTCCCCCATGTACAGCCACTAGCACATCCTCCCAGAAACCTTGCACACCTAGACACTCTCAGACTCTCTTCTACCTCTGTCATCCATATCTTCACTCCACAACATGGACAGTGCCACCGCTTTCTACAATGCCACCCTCGCATCAGCCCTAGACTCAGTCACCCCTCTCATGCATGGCAAAGTGCGACAATTCAGTAGGTAACCCTGGCACAACAACCTCACCAAAAAACTTCGACAAGCATCCAGGGTCTTGGAGCGGCGTTGGAAGAAAACATGCCTGCCAGACGACTTCACTGCTTTCAAACAAGCTACACTTGCCTTCAAATCAGCCCTCACCTCTACTAAACAGACCTATTTCACAAACCTTGTATCTTCATTATCCCACAACCCAATACAACTGTTCAGCACATTTAACTCTCTCCTTCACCCACCACTGCCACCTCCAACTCCATTCATCTCTGCTGAGGACTTTGCCACCTACTTCAAAAACAAGATCGACCAAACAAGGCAAACCTTTACTGTTCCACCACCCCAACCACTCCACATACAAGACCTCTGCCCTTCCCTAATAACCTCCCTCTCCGACATCACTGAAGGAGAGCTTACTCATCTCCTTTCCAAGTCACACCTCCCCACCTGTGAACTTGATCCCATCCCTTCCCACCTGCTCCCCAACCTCACTAACATGATCATTCCAGCCCTAACCCATCTCTTCAACCTATCCCTATCTTCTGGTACCTTCCCCTCTGCCTTCAAACATGCCACCATAACACCCATCCCCAAAAAATCAAACCTTGACCCAATTGCTATGCCCAGCTATCACCCCATATCACTATTCCCGTTTGCTTCCAAACTCCTTGAACAGCATGTCCATGCTCAACTTTCCTCCCACCTCTCAGCTAACTCCCTCCTTGACATCCTCCAATCTGGCTTCCGCCCCCACCATTCCACTGAAACTGCCCTGACCAAAATTTCTAATGACTTACTCACAGCCAAAGCTAACAGACATTTCTCCATCCTCCTCCTTCTCGACCTTTCCTCTGCCTTCGACACAGTCGACCACTGCCTACTGCTACAAATTCTTTCTTCCCTTGATATCAAAGACCTTGCCCTGTCCTGGATTGCCCCATACCTTTTTGACCGCACATTCAGCGTTTCCCACTCCCACACTACCTCCTCATCCCGCCTTCTATCTGTTGGAGTCCCCCAAGGCTCTGTCCTGGGCCCCTACTTTTTTCCATCTATACTCAGCCTAGGACAACTCAAAAAGTCCCATGGCTTCCAGTACCAGCTGTATGCAGATGACACTCAGATCTACCTCTCTGGCCCAGATGTCACCTCTCTGCTGTCCAGAATCCCAGAGTGTCTATCAGCCATATCCTCCTTTTTCACCTCTCGCTTCCTAAAACTTAATGTAGACAAAACTGAACTCATTATCTTTCCTTCATCTCACATATCTTCCTGGCCCGATCTATCTATTATGGTAAACGGCATCACGCTCTTGCCCGCACCTGAAATCTGCTGTCTCGGAGTAACTCTTGACTCTGCCCTGTCCTTCAAACCACACGTCCAAACTCTTGCCACCTCCTGTCACCTCCAACTCAAAATTATTTCCAGAATCCGTCCCTTCCTCAGCCCTCAATCTACTAAAACTCTTGTACATGCCCTCATTATGTCCTGCCTTGACTACTGAAACACTCTCCTCTGTGGCCTCCCTGCTAACTCTCTTGCACCACTCCAGTCTGTCCTCAACTCTGCTGCCCGACTAATCCACCTCTCTCCTCTCTACTCCCCTGTCTCTCTCCTCTGCAAATCCCTCCACTGGCTCCCAATGCACCAACGCATCCAGTTCAAACTACTAACACTGACCTACAAAGCCATCCACAACCTATCCCCTCCCTATATCTCTGAACTAATCTCCCAATATCTTCCCTTACGTAATCTTCGATCCTCCCAAGACCTCCTACTCTCCTCCACACTTATTCGTTCCTCACACAACCGCCTCTAAGATTTCTCCCGAATATCTCCTATCCTCTGGAATTCCATGCCTCAACACGTCTGATTATCCACCACCCTTGGATCCTTCAAACAGAACCTGAAAACCCATCTTTTCAGGAAAGCTTACAGCCTGCAATAACCATTCTGCCGCCTCACCACCGCCTGAGCCGCCGACTCAAAACCACCAGAGCTGCTGCACCCCCGACCTTCTGTCTCTTCCACACTATCCCATAGAATGTAAGCCCGCAATGACAGGGTCCTCTCCCCTCTGTACCAGTCTGTCATTGTAAATTTGTTTACTGTTAACGATATCTATAACTTCCCCTTCTCATGTACAGCACCATGGAATTAATGGCGCTATATAAATAAATAATAATAATATTAACTATGTTACTTGCACTACTGAAAGTGTTATTTACACTATTAAATGCCCATGTAACAAGTAATATGCTGTGATATGTTACGACAGCCTCCAGTTCACCCACACTTCTCACCCTGGCAACAGACATGGTGGAGGAGTGGGCCTTCTTATTTCTTCCAACTGTACCTTTAACCCAATCCCACCTCTTCCTTCCCTTATCCTCCACTCTTTTGAAGTCCACACTGTCTGCATCTACTCTCCATGCAACCTCCAAGTGGCTGTCATATACCAACCTTCAGGCCCGACCACTCCCCTTATTGACCAGGTCTCCACCTGGCTTCTTCACTTTCTCTCTGCTGACTTTCCCACCATCATCATGGGTGACTTCAACATCCCCATTGACACCCATCAGCCTCAAAACTCCTTTTGCTCACTTCATCTTTTGGACTTGCTCATTGGTCCTCCTCAGCCACCCACACAGACGGACATACATTAGACCTAGTCTTCACCCATTTCTGCTCCCTATCTAACTTCACAACCTCCCCTCTCCCTCTATCTGACCACCATCTACTCACATTCTGATCACTGTCCTCCTCACCTGTCACCCATGTCCACCAACTTGCAAACCCCCACAGAAACCTCTCACATCTAGACACACACAATCTCAGACTCTATTCTACCACTGTCCTCCATATCTTCACTTCACGACACAGACACTGCCACTAGTTTCTACAATGCCACTCTTGCATCAGCCATCGACTCGGTCGACCCTGTCATGCATAGCAGAATGAAAAGAATCAATAGACAACCCTGGCTTAATAGCATCACTAAAAAGCTTCAGCAAGTATCCAGAATTGCAGAGCGGCGTTGTATGAAAATGCTTTTGCAAGATAGATTCAGCGCATTCAAACAAGCAACACTCGCATTCAAATCGGCTTTCACCTCTGCTAAACAGGCTTACTTTACATTCCTTGTATCTTCCTTATCCCACAACCCCAAACAGTTGTTCAACACTTTTAACTCCCTCCTCCACCCACCACTGCCCCCTCTGACTTCCCTGATCTCTGATGAAGGACTTTGCCACGCACTTCAAAAATAAGACCAAGCAAGGCAAGTCTTTGTTGTCTGACCACAACAACCCCTTTGTATACCAGACCAATCAATGCCCTAATCCCATAACTTCTCTATCTGAAATCACTGAAGGAGAGCTTGCTCATCTTCTCTTCAAGTCACACCTTACCACTTGTGCACTTGACCCTATCCCATCCTACCTCCTCCCCAACCTCACCACTACACTTATCCCTTCCCTAACCCACCTCTTCAACCTATCACTAACTTCTGGTACCTTCCCCTCTGCTTTTAAACATGCCACAATCACACCTATCCTCAAAAAGCTATCCCTTGACCCAAGCACTATGTCCAGCTATCGCCCCACATCTTTGCTTCCATTTGCTTCCAAACTCCTTGAGCAGCACATCCACGCTGAACTTTCCTCTCACTTTGCATCTAACTTGCTCTTTGACAACCTACAATCCGTCACCACCATTCCACTGAGACTGCCCTGACCAAACTTACTAATGACTTACAGCTAAATCTAACAGACAATTTTCTATACTCCTCCTTCTAGACCTGTCCTCTGCCTTTGACACAGTTGACCACCACCTCCTACTACAGATCCTCTCTTCCTTTGGTGTCAATGACCTTGCCCTATCCTGAATCTCCTCATACCTTACCAACCGCACATTTATGGTTTTATACTCCCACACTACCTCTTCATCTTGCCCTCTCTCTGTTGGTGTCCCTCAAGGCTCTGTCATAGGACCCCTTCTCTTCTCAATCTATACCCTTGGCCTGGGACAACTCATAAAGTTCTATGGCTTCAAGTACCATATATATGCTGATGACACTCAGATCTACCTCTCTGACCCAGATGTCACCTCTCTGCTGTCCAGAATCCCAGAGTGTCTATTAACCATATCCTTCTTTTTCTCCTCTCGCTTCCTCCAGCTCAATGTGGACAAATATGAACTAATTATCTTTCCTCCATCTCACATATCTTCCCTACCTGATCTATATATCACAATAAATGAAATCACACTTTCTCCTGTCCAGGAAATCCGCTACCTCGGAGTAACCCTTGACTCTGTCCTGTCCTTCAAACTGCACATCCAAGCTCTTGACACCTCCTGTTGCCTCCAGCTCAAAAATATTTCCAGAATCCATCCTTTCATTAACTCTCACTCTACCAAAATGCTTGTGCATGCCCTAATCATCTCACGCCTCGACTACTGCAACATCCTCCTCTGTGGCCTACCTTCTAACACTGTCGCACCCCTCCAGTCCATCCTTAACTCTGCTGCTTAACTAATTAATCTCTCTCCTCGCTAGACTCCTGCTTCCCCTCTTTGCAAATCCCATCACTGGCTCCCAGTTTCCCAGTGAATCCAGTTTAAACTAAAAACAATGACCTACAAAGCCATCCATAACCTTTCTCCTCCGTATATTTCCAAACAAATCTCTCAATAGCTTCCCTTATGTAATCTCCGGTCCTCCCAAGACCTCCTCTCCTCCACGCTTATTCGCTCCTCACCCAATCGCCTCCAAGATTTCTCCTGAATATGCCCCATCCTCTGGAATTCTGTTCCCCAACACATCCGGTTATCCACCTCATTTGGATACTTCAGATGGAACCTGAAAACCCATCTCTTCAAAATTGCTTACAACCTGTAATGACCACGCGGCCACCTCAGCACCATCGGAGCTACCTCAACCCCCAACCTACTGTCTCCTCCATAATCCTGTAGAATGTAAGCCCGCAAGGGCAGGTCCCTCTCCCCTCTGTACCAGTCTGTCATTGTTAGTTTGTTCAAAAAGAAGGAAATCCCAGCTGCTAAAAGATCCGTTTATTGAGTAGAAAGTAAGACAGAGTTCACATGATTGTCTCTATGATGCGTTTTGAACACCCACACTATGTTCTTTATCATAAAAATGATATGATAAAGAACACAGTGTGGGTGTTCGAAATGTGTCATAGAGACAATCATGTGAACTCTGTCTTACTTTCTACTCAATAAACGGATCTTTTAGCAGCTGGGATTTCCTTCTTTACTTTTTGGATTAATCACACGCTGGACTACGTGATCCCTTGCTCCCACACACCACAGGCTGTTTTCAAGTGAGCTGGTGAGAACTTTTTTTTTTACATTGTTAGTTTGTTTACTGTAAGTGATATTTGTATTTTGATGTACAGCACCATGGAATTAATGGTGCTATATAAATAATAATAATAATGTAAAATGATGCTATTAACCTGCAGATATATGGTTAATCTGCAGGTTAATAGTGTTCTGACACCGTGCTGTCATTGCACCTAGAGCCCCTCTGCCATGAGGAAATTAACTTTATTGCTCCCTGCAGGCTCATAAAGAGCGGTGGCTGGAACCACACCCCTGGCACTGACTGACAGCTAGCTCTACAATAAGGGAGGCTGTTAGTCAGTGCTGGGGACATGGATATAGCCATCTCTCACTATGCACAGACTGGTGACAGAGACAATCCTGTGAATGAAAGAGAAAGCCTTCTGGGAGGAATAAAGTTTGTTTCCTCCTTTCAGCGTGGCTCTCCTTGTGGTGGTCGCTTTGCGTCAGAGTGCGATTAACCTGCAGATTAACCCTATATGTGCAGGTTAATAACATTATTTTGCATGACTGGTTCCCTTTAAACCAAAATGTGACACCGGCAATGGATGTGGTAGCATGTGAGAAAAAAAGCCCATGCTATGGTAAAAAAATGTGGGAGCCATTGGCAGGAGCATTACCACTGGAACTACTGGAACCAACTGTCCTGGTAGTGGTAATATCAAACAGTAGTCACACTTAAGGCCCTTTTACATTTAGCGATGCACCAGCGATCCGACCAGCGATACGACCCGGTCAGGATCGTTGGTGCATCGCTAAATGATCGCTAGTGAGCTTCCACACAGGAAGATCTCACAGCGATGCAGCAGCGACGCAGCGGACGATACTTACCTTTCATACACAGCGATCCAGACGTCCTCCCGCCCGCGTCCAGCATCGCTCGTCTCACACAGCAGGAAGCCCAGCAGGAAGCAGACGACGAGAAATGGAGCCGCCCGATCTCGCGCGATGAGCGACAGACAGCGGGGGAGCCGGTCGGAGGTAAGTATCACACATAGCGATATCGCTAGCAATATCGCTATAACGTCACAAAATCAGTGACGTTTTAGTGATATTGCTAGCGATATCGCTATGTGTAAAACCCCCTTTAGCCTCCTTTGCCTCTGACAGGCATATCAGTGGGGAGGAATTGAAGGGCATCATGAAATGTAGTTCACTTCATTCTGTTAAGTCAGAGCAGGATGATGTAGCCTCTGACAGTGACACCATCTGCTCTATTCAGTGTCCTGCCTAGATCACTTCTTCTACCATCATAATGCAACAATGTTGTACATAGGCACTATGGTACTCCATCAGCACATGAAGTGACATCACCTGCTCATTGCTTTACATGAAGCTGGACATGAATCATGCTTATCTTTCTGTCAGCCAGGGTGCACTCTCAAGTAGTAGCTGGTTGGTATCATCATCATGATCATTGTCATCCTCAACTATTGCTTATCTTACTTCGAGTATGCCTCATCCTCTGTCACACCAGCAAATATCTATGATTATGTTGAGAAAACAAGCATACACTCTGAGTCGTCCACTGGATTGCCAACTAAGCTCTCAACTGTTCAAGTTACTGGTGGTTCAGTTGCAGTCATACCACCATGTGGAGTTGTCTGACTTTCAAGATGTGATGGCATGGTTTCAGCCTTGCTGAAAGATACCCATTTTTTATATAAATGTGAGCATGCTGACTGCTCTCATGTGCAAGATAACATAGGCTACTCTCTTGTCTTGTTTTTAAGCTCCAAAGTGCACTATACCATAGATGCCTGGAGTAGCAACCATGTGCAAGGAGTTTCATTGCTCACTGTGTGTATATTTTGAATTTTGTCAATGCGTACCAGCAACATTGAGGCTGGTGGTGGACCTACCTGACTGGGAGCTATGTCTGTTTCCACTGCCAGGCAGTAGAGATGACCAATTTTGTACTTAAAATTTCTGGGTTTGTAAAAGACAGTTCATGTCTGGCACTAAACGCCGACCACGGAAGTCCGTAGCAAAGTTCGGATATCCGGGGGACGTTAATTGCAGAGAGAGAAACAGAGAGAGAGAGAATATTTTCCGAGATCTAAACTTCAGCTTTACATTGTTTTTAATGGGGTTCTGGTTCAAGTTTGGGTACAGTTCTTGTACCCAACCCGAATTTTGGACTAAACTTTGTGTTGAGTACCAGAACCCTAACTTCCACGGGGGCTCACTCATCCCTAATCTCCAACTATTCCTCTTATGGCTGGATCCTGCTCAATAGACATGACCCTTTTCCAATAGCCACAGGTCACAGTAACAGCATTGATTTCACACACTGACCTCATTCTTTTTGATCATGCATGGTAAAGCGCTTTGAAGTGATTTTAAAGCTTTAAAGCATCGGTGAGAAAATCCATACAGCAGATGCAGTAACTTGGTGCTGTGGATTAACTGGCAAATGTCATGCTTGTTGTCTCCCTTTGAACGGCAGCTGGGAATTGTCATGACCTATAATGCCTAGAAGTGTCAGCTCATCTCAACTGTTCCTAAGTGGTAAAGCATGTCCTTCCAGTCTTACAAAAACACAATGCTGTCCCAGAATGCTTATTGATTTGCAGCATCACACCACTGGAATTTTGCACTGCATATATTGAAGTATCTGTAAGAGCAGTGTAAAGTGATGACCTACTATATCATGCAGTATCCAAATTGGGGTGTAAGTTACTTTGAAATCCGCCATTGGCAGCTGGTAAGGGAAGCCTACTGAAGCCCTTCAAAGAAGCAACAAAATTTGTCAGGAGTCCCAGCGGAAGTGTGTAATCAGGATCAGTGTCATTATCCTCATAATAATTGTGAAAAGTTACTCATCAGAATGCATGAGGGGATGGAGGAAGAATAGCAACTTGCTGTCCTGTGTCTTTTGTGGGACCCTCAAGTTCCTTGTTACATGCTGCAGGATTTGGAGGAGAAGGAAGAGGAAAAAGAGCAGCAGCAGGTGGATGAAAAGAAGGGCATAAAGTTGGCACAGGCAGGGGACAAGGCTAATAGTCAAAAGGAAGATATCTATGATGACGATATTGGCTATAATCACAACCTTCACAACTAAGAGATGAAGTTGAACTAATGACGTCTTCAGTTATGTTGTTTTTCATGGCAAGTTGTATTCTGTAATGCTTATGGGGTGAAAAGTGTATGGTTACTATCAAGCAAATGTATAACTATTGCATAGACATGTTTGTAGACCTTTGTTAGAAAAACAATGGGATAATTTTTTTCTGGCTTTTGAAAGGGAGTCTAAATTGATTTATTATCAGGATAAACTATGTACATATGTTAACCCACAAAACTGATCCACAGATTTCTGTTATACCCACATGCCCAATGCCTCATCTGTGCTAGCATTAGGGCTAAGACAAATAACCAAGACAGTAGCAGCAACAACAGCCGCAGTATGTTTGACACCATGGACTAGATGTTTTTTCTTTCATTACAACAACCTGATGCAATGCATCAGTGATGCACCAACTGAATAGCACCAACTGTTCAGTTGTATCTAGATTGTTTTTTTGCCGGCAGATACCCTAATCCCCGATCCTATTGAGTTCTGAGTCAGCAGGCTAGACTAGGAGCAAAAACTGTCTCAGCTTTCCATGGTCATACTATCATGTATTCCCTTTCAATTACTGTATGTTAACTGTTCTGTATTACTGCTGGAGCCAGATCAGCCTTTGCTGACCCTAAACTGCCAAATATCTCCTTGTCTACCGTGCTCTTATTCTCTACCATGTGGCTTCTGCTGCTGACACCTCAACTGCACAACCATGACAGCTAAAAATCTCTTTAATGCCCACTGTAGTTTATAGATACTACTGATTCTGCCAATTCTAGTCTCTTGTGGTTACACAAACATGAATCAGATCTTAAAATAGGACTACATTTTGGAAAGGCTTGTTGATAACACTTAGAACATCTCAAAGTATGAAACAATAGTAAGGTGCTATGCACTAACAGAGAAAACGTCATATAGGAAGCCTGGATCAAATACATGTATTAATCAAAAGTATGCCTCATGTGGTGGGTAACTTAATTTATTTTGAAGAAAAGTCCCCTACTAAAAATCTATATCGTACAATTCGAGTAAAGACATTTTACAGACAATGCTAACTGACATATAAGTCAGTTTCCAGCATGTTCCTGTCACCCCAATCCACATTTCACCATTTCTTCCTCAGGGTGTGTGTTTTGGGGTGGGGAAAATATGGTTTATATAGCAGAAATGCAGTAATAACGATAAGGAGGGGTTTGTTTAACACATCTTTTTCAATTGGACATCATGTCCATGTACGACAATGCAAGCACCACCCACGTTGTGCCCAGAGGGATTGTGGTCCCTCAGCTCAGGGGCAATGGAATGCAAGAGCACAACCGCCGCTTGGCAACCAGTCTGACAAATTACCTGGTGAGTACTTAATATTATAATATGACCAGTAACTCTACATTACACTCAGTGTACAAAGACTAATAACATCTCCATACATGTCCATTACACAATGACTGAAATGCATTAAACTGTTACTAAATTTAAAAAAATAAATAAACGCTATTAAAAAGACTGATGTTACCGCTATATAGTAACCATATTGTGGTAGATACCAGTCCTGACAACTATATTACAGAGATTACAGTGTACATTTATAGAGTATAGTGACTTACAGTTGATGTTATCTCTGATGGAGTCCTTCACTTTTCTTGTCTTTTTCACCTGGTCCAGACTGATGTGACAGTTTCTTCCAGCCAGGACTCATTTGCAGAGTCTAAAATAAGGACACATTTGACTTCTCACATTTCCTGCACCGTCCCCATCTTTTCCCAACCTGCACAACCTCTTCATCCTGTCTTCTCTTCCAGTGTGGATCAGTAACCTTAATACTTCAAAAGTTGCTATCATACAAAGACAGTGTGCCAGATAGAAGGGCTCTCTAAAAGTAATAGTGCCCCAAATAAAATAGTAAAGCACTCACTGTGCTACCTAGCAAGTAATAATGCTGCTTTGAAGGTTATAATACCTTAAGTGCCCCTCTAACTAACAAATACCCTTGAGTATCCCCTCTAAGTAAAAATGACCCATGAAATCCACAGTCAAAATTAATAATGCACCCATTTAAAACAAATAATGTCCTGAGTGCCCCCACAGGCCCCCCTATATACTGTATGACAGTCCATCAGATCTCTATATACTATAAGATGGTCCCAACATCTCCCACTACATTGTATGATGTTCCTTACAGCTCCATATATACTGTATGGTTGCCCCCACATTATATATTTAGTATGATGCTTCCCACAGCTTCTTATATATAATATGATGGTCTCAACATCCTCCTAAATACTGTATGAGGGCCCCCATAGCACCCTATATCCTGTAGTATGGCTCCCACAGCCCCATATATACAGTATAATGGCCCCTGTTGTGAACTCATTTTCTAGTCTGCCTCTGGTTTCTGGTGAGGGAGCTGGTTGTGCTGACAGAGGAGTTGTGAGTTCTCTTTCCGGGCTCCCTCTGGTGGTGGCAGGAGGTAGTGAAGCTGATCTAATTAACAGAGACCTGCCACCTGATAATGAGGAAGAGGAGTGGACATCTGGTGTCTCAGACTGGATTTAAGACAGCCGACTCCCTATTCCCATGCTGGTGATTTTTTCCTGCCTCCTGAGGTCTTAGTTTCCAGCTCAGTTTCTGCCATCTCAAGCTAAGTTGTCTTTGCTAATGTTCACATTTGATTTGGTTTGGTCTATTCAGTTTTTTGTGTGGTCAGCCATCCCCGGCTGGGGCTGTGCTGAATTTCCACTCTTATGTCACTGTATGTGCCAGTTTGCTTTTTGTCCCTTATTAGATTGGCCTCTTTTTGCTCTGTTCTCAGAATATGCCAGAGTGCTGATATAGTGGGAGAAGTCTAGTGACTTCAGGGTATTTTTTGCTATCAGAAGTGTTGGACATTTTTGTAGTGTTTTTTGGCGTGATTGCAGACAGTATCTTTCCTTTCCTATCCTTTCTAGCTAGTGTGGGCCCCAGCGTTTGCTCAGCCTATTTTCCTACCTGTGTTCGTGTTTTCATCTTGTCTCACCATCAATACATGTGTGGAGGCTGTCTCGCCATTTCAGGAGCTTAAGTGGAGATTCACTTCTGCTCCGGTTTTACACCAACCTGATGTCTCACTTCCATTTCAGGTGGAGGTAGATGCTTCTGAGATTGGTGCAGAAGCTGTTTTGTCCCCAAAAGATCCTGTGACTTCTAAAATGAATCCCTGTGCCTTCTTTTCTCAATAGTTCTCCCCATCTGAACGCAACTATAACGTGGGGAATCGGGAATTGTTGGCCATGAAATGGGCATTTGAGGAGTGGAGACATTGGTTGGAGGGAGCTTGACATCAAGTTGTGGTCCTCACAGACCACAAGAATTTGATTTATCTGGAGTCAGCCAAACTTTTGAATCCTAGACAGGCTAGGTGGGCCTTGTTTTTTACGCGTTTTAATTTTGTGGTCTCTTTTCTTCCTGGCACTAAGAATGTTAAGGCAGACACCTTTTCTAGGAGTTTCTTTGCTGAGTCTCTTATTGTGACTGAGCCTACTACCATCCTAGGTGAGGGGGTAGTTCTTTCTGCCATTTTGTCCGATTTGAGACGCGCCCTGGAGGAATTTCAGGAGGATAAACCTGAGCATTGTCCTATGGTAAAATTGTATGTTCCTGACCAGTGGAGGAAGAGTGTAATGTCTGAAGTTCATTGCTCCTCATTGGCTGGTCATTCAGGAATTTTTGGTACCAGAGATTTGGTGATTCGGCCTTTTTAGTGGCCTGCCTTATCTTGTGATGTCAGGAATTTTGTGCAGTCCTGTGGGATTTGTTCTTGGTCTAAACCCTGTTCTCATTCTAGTGGGTTGTTGATGCCCCTGCCGGTGCCCAAGAGGCCATGGACCCATATTTCAATGTATTTTATTTCTGTTCTTCTCAGAGAATGACTGTTATCTGGCTGATTTGTGATAGATTTTCTAAAATGGTCCATCTTGTACCACTCCCAAAGTTGCCATTTTCCTCAGAGTTGGTGCCCTTGTTTTTACAACAGGTGGTTCGGTTGCATGGGATTCCTGAGAACATTGTGTCGGACAGAGGAGTCCAGTTTGTTTCCAGATTCTGGAAAGCCTTTTGTTCCAATCTGGGAATTCAGTTATCTTTCTCCTCTGTGTTTCATCCTTAGACCAATGGGAAGACTGAGAGAACAAACCAGACTTTGGAGTCCTATTTAAGATGTTTTATATCTGCTGATCAGGATGACTGGGTCTCATTTTTGCCCTTGGCTGGATTCGCGCTAAACAATAGAGCTAGTTCTGCCACTTTGATGTTGCCTTTTTTCTGTAACTTTGGGTTACATCCTCGATTTTCTTCAGGGCAAGTCGAGTCTTCAGCCTGCCCAGGTGTGGACACTGTGGTTGAGAAAATGCAGCAGATGTGGGACCAAGTGGTGGATAAGTTGTCACTCTCTCAGGAAAAGGCCCAGCGGTTTTCCAACCGGCATAGGACCATTGGTCCCCGGTTTAAAGTGGGTGATATGGTTTGGTTGTCATCAAAGAATATCTCTATGAAGGTTGCGTCTCCAAAGTTCAAGCCAAGATTTATTGGACCTTATAAGATCTTGGCGATTCTTAATCCTGTTTCTTTTCGATTGGCTCTTCCAGTTACATTTAAGATCCATAACGTGTTTCACAAATCTCTGTTGAAGAGGTTTGTTGAGCCAGTAGTTCCTGTGGCGGCACCTCCTGACCCTGTATTGGTTGAAGGCAATGTGGAATATGAGGTAGAGAAAATATTGGATTCTCATTTGGTTAGACGGAGACTCCATTATTTGGTCAAATGGAAGGGTTATGGCCAGGAGGATAATTCTTGGGTCTCTGCCTCTGACATTCATGCCAATAGATTGGTTCGTGCTTTTCACCGGGCCCATCCTGATCGGCCTGGTGGTGTGGATGAGGGTTCGGTGACCCCTCCTCAAGGGGGGGTACTGTTGTGAACTCATTTTCTGGTCTGCCTCTGGTTTCCGGTGAGGGAGCTGGTTGTGCTGACAGAGTAGTTGTGAGTTCTCTTTCCGGGCTCCCTCTGGTGGTGGCAGGAGGTAGTGAAGCTGATCCAATTAACAGAGACCAGCCACCTGATAATGAGGAAGAGGAGTGGACATCTGGAGTCTCAGACTGGATTTAAGACAGCCGACTCCCTATTCCCATGCTGGTGATTTTTTCCTGCCTCCTGAGGTCTTAGTTTCCAGCTCAGTTCCTGCCATCTCAAGCTAAGTTGTCTTTGCTAATGTTCACATTTGATTTGGTTTGGTCTATTCAGTTTTGTGTGGTCAGCCTGTGCTGAATTTCCACTCTTATGTCACTGTATGTGCCAGTTTGCTTTTTGTCCCTTATTAGATTGGCCTCTTTTTGCTCTGTTCTCAGAATATGCCAGAGTGCTGATATAGTGGGAGAAGTCTAGTGACTTCAGGGTATTTTTTGCTATCAGAAGTGTTGGACATTTTTGTAGGGTTTTTTGGTGTGATTGCAGACAGTATCTTTCCTTTCCTGTCCTTTCTAGTTAGTGTTGGCCCCATCATTTGCTCAGCCTATTTTCCTACCTGTGTTCATGTTTTCATCTTGTCTCACCATCAATACATGTGTGGGGCTGTCTATTCCTTTGGGGTCTGCTCTAGGGCAGTTTTAGATTTCCCCTTTTCTTGCTTTAGGCTGATTTAGTACTCCGGCTGTGACGAGGCATCTAGAACCATTGTAGGTACGCTCCATGGCTGCTATTAGTTGTGTGGTTAGGATCATGGGTCTGCAATCCGCTTAGTTACCAAGTTCTCTGGTTTTTTGTGACTTGGCTTGGTCTTGTTTTCCTCCTCAGTGACCCATTCATAACAGGCCCCCACAGTTCCCTATATACTGTATCATGGCCTTCAAGCTCCTTATGTGTCGCCCCTGCGGGTCCAGTTGCCACAGAGGTACTGCATCTCATCCAGAGGTGTGATATCTCATGACCGGGTAAGATGGGGGCACCTCACCACACTGTTAACACTGCACTCAACACACACACACTAGCTAGTCAGGGCACCTTGGTGTACCTTCGGGAGGATGGCCTCATCCCAGTCTGGCTAGGAAAGGGTTTTGGGAGCTAGTGGGGAAGGTAGGAAAAGGGGAGGAGCTTACAAAGTGGAGTGATGTAGAGCAGCCAATGAGAATAGCGAGTAGGCGGAGCTTAGAGAAAGTGGGAGATTTGATGATGGGTAGAGAGAATTCCCTCAGGGGGACAGCAGGTGGAAGTATGCGCTTGGAAAGCCCCCGTGAGGAAAGAGTGGAATTTCTAGAGTCCCACGCTGATTGCTATCTGGTGGGAGAAGAAATTAGGTCGCAGAAGGGTCTCAGCCCCTAGCCTAGTGAAGTAACCAACGAACTTAACTAGCAAGCTGACAGTTGTGGTTGCTGTATGCTAGACTGGGACACTGACTGTGAAGGTGCTGGAAAGGGAGGAAGGAGAGGAAACCAGTACAGTGAGATGGCCTAGGAAGGAACATACTGAAAGGGAGTGTTGGAGGGGTGTACTCATCTACCTGGAAGTTTACTGGACCCCTGACCTGGAGGACTCAGCACTGAAGTGGGCATCTGTACTGTAGACAGACTGTGAGTAAAGCCCATTGAACTACAAGCGATTGTGTCCTCCATTTTATTCCTGCGCCACTCCTCCACTCCACACCACAAGCCTACTAACAACTTCATCTATTCTGCCCTGGGACTACAGCCCTACCTGTGGAGGGCTACAACATCATAGCTGCACCCAACATCCATCCCAGAGAAGCAACACCGCAGCGCTGGTCACCTCTGACCAGAATACCACAGGTGGCGTCACGTATTTAACCAACCATAAACTTTATTCCCATCTCCTTAAATACCACACAAACAATTGCCTTTGACTGCCTGGGGCCACGGACCAGGTCCCAGCAGCCTTGGCACCGTCCCCTGTTGAAGTCGACGGGCCCGGCTCTGAGTAGCCCGCGGCCCCTGGGGCGCATCATTTTTGGCTTCACGAACAGGATAAATGAAGCCCGGTATCACCGGGTCCTGTGTGCCGAAGATTTGAGCGATAAAAATGACTAAAATGTGCACCTCACCACACTCTTAACACTGCACTCAACACACACACTAGCTAGTCAGGGCACCTGGGTGTACCCTTCGGGAGGATGGCCTCATCCCAGACTGGCTAAGAAAGGGTTTTGGGACCTAGTGGGAAAGGTAGGAAAAGGGGAGGAGCTTAGAAAGTGGAGTGATGTAGAGCAGCCAATGAGAATAGTGAGTGGGCAGAGCTTAGAGAAAGAGTGGGAGATTTGAAGACAGAGAGAGTTCCCTCAGGGGGAGAGCAGGTGGAAGGATTCGCTTGGAGCAGCTCCTGTCTGGAGGAGCTGCCGGACAGATTGGCTTGGAGGAAAGCTCCCGGGAGGAAAGAGTGGAATTTCTAGAGTCCCACGCTGATTGCTATCAGGTGGGAGAAGAAATTAGGTCGCAGAAGGGTCTCAGCCCCTAGCCTAGTGAAGTAAACAATGAACTTAACTAGCAAGCTGACAGTTGTGGTTGCTGTATGGGCCACAGCGAATTCCACAGTTACCTTCCCAGAAAGGCAGCCACATAGGATTACGAAGCTGCCTGAGTGACAAATTCTGATAGGATCTGCGGCAGCTAGACTGGGACACTGACTGTGACGGTGCTGGAAAGGGAGTGTTGGAGGGGTGTACTCATCTACCTGGAAGTTTACTAGACCCCTGACCTGGAGGACTCAGCACTGAAGTGGGCATCTGTACTGCAGACAGACTGTGAGTAAAGCCCATTAAACTACATGCAATTGTGTTCTCAATTTTATTCCTGCGCCACTCCTCCACTCCACAGCAGTCAGCCATCCCCTGGTCAAGGTTGTAACCCCTGCAGTTCCCCAAGTAGAAGTCCCACCGGCTGTCAGGCCATAAATTCAGGCAGCTGCAACCCCCCAGCAGGCTGCAACCCCAAAAACCCAGGCAGCTGCAACTCCCCAGCAGGCTGCAACCCCACAAGCCCCGGTAGCCATCTTTTCAGCTCCTCCAGGGGGAGCTCAACCAACATTGGAAGAAAACCTTTAATATGTCAAGTCCCATGGAAGTCAACGAGAAGTACTTCCTTGGAAGCAACCAAGCTATATGGCTTCCATCACCTCAGGGGGTGATCACAATTAAAAAGTTAATTTAAAGTACTGAACAGTTACCCAGGAGGGTATAAGCACCGTTGTGCCTTGTTGATTTTGCCTGTTTACAGTTTTGCCCCAGTTGGGCATCAGTTCAGTTGCACTCAGAAACTGAGAGATCTCGAACTGGAAGTGGTCTCAAACTTTTTGTAAATAGTTGCGCCTCTTAAGGTGCTCCGTCTTGGTTTTACACAAACCGTTTTTCAGGCAAAAAGCAGACCAGAACAAAAACTCACGGGTGTGGTGGAACCCTGGGTCTGGAAGTAAAGACCAGTAAGTCCTGTGGCCCACCCAGGACCACCATTGGAGGTTTAGGGCGAGTCCTCCACCAGCAAAAGAGACACTGCAAGAAATCTCAGCTGGGAGCGGTGTCCAGCTCTTTCAAGAATTATTAATGTTTTACTGTGAAGTCTTTTATATCATGCCTTATGATAATGTTGGTGGCAATGTTTAGCTGCAGTACTAAAAATAGATAACTTGCAGAACCTAGCTTAAAAGTAATGTTCAATAGAAATGTGAAGTTTTAAATAAAAACTGGTACCAGGTGGTGAACCATAGCTAGCGGTTGTCACCAATTAGCACTTTGAGTTACAGGTAGTATAACTAAAGTTATGTTAGGTAACGTTAAAAGAAAAGGTACCTCTTCCCGGAGAAGAAGTTTTGTAGCCTAATATATATTATTAACTGTAGGCAGTATTGTTTGAAAAATATGTATTGTTATCTACCGGTGGTAATGCTTTAAAAATGTTTTGTATGTTCTTTTGTAACATCTTGTGTCTTATTTTCAGCCCGCGGACGTGCTGGGTTTAACGGGGGTATGTGGCGCCCCTGCGGGTCCAGTCGCCACAGAGGTGCTGCATCTCATCCAGAGGTGTGGTATCTCACGACCGGGTAAGATGGGGCACCTCACCACACTCTTAACACTGCACTCAACACACACACACTAGCTAGTCAGGGCACCTGGGTGTACCGTGTACCCTTCGGGAGGATGGCCTCATCCTAGATTAGCTAAGAAAGGGTTTTGGGATCTAGTGGGAAAGGTAGGAAAAGGGGAGGAGCTTAGAAAGTGGAGTGATGTAGAGCAGTCAATGAGAATAGCGAGTGGGTGGAGCTTAGAGAAAGAGTGGGAGATTTGAAGACAGTTAGTGAGAGTTCCCTCAGGGGGAGAGCAGGTGGAAGGATTCGCTTGGAGCAGCTCCTGTCAGGAGGAGCTGCCGGACAGATTGGCTTGGAGGAAAGCTCCCAGGAGGAAACAGTGGAATTTCTAGAGTCCCACGCTGATTGCTATCTGGTGGGAGAAGAAATTAGGTCGCAGAAGGGTCTCAGCGCCTAGCCTAGTGAAGTAACCAACGAACTTAACTAGCAAGCTGACAGTTGTGGTTGCTGTATGGGTCACAGCGAATCCCACAGTTACCTTCCCAGAAAGGCAGCCACATAGGATCACGAAGCTGCCTGAGTGACAAATTCTGATAGGATCTGCGGCAGCTAGACTGGGACACTGACTGTGAAGGTGCTGGAAAGGGAGGAAGGAGAGGAAACCAGTACAGTGAGATGGCCTAGGTAGGAACATACTGAAATGGAATGTTGGAGGGGTGTACTCATCTACCTGGAAGTTTACTAGACCCCTGACCTGGAGGACTCAGCACTGAAGCGGGCATCTGTACTGCAGACAGACTGTGAGTAAAGCCCATTGAACTACATGCGATTGTGTCCTTCATTTTATTCCTGCGCCACTCCTCCACTCCACACCACAACCCTACCAACAACTTCATCTATTCTGCCCTGGGACTACAGCCCTACCTGTGGAGGGCTACAACATCATAGCTGCGCCCAACATCCTTCCCAGAGAAGCAACACCGCAGCGCTGGTCACTTCTGACCAGAATACCACAGGTGGCGTCACGTATTTAACCAACCATAAACTTTATTCCCATCTCCTTAAATACCACACAAACAATTGCCTTTGACTGCCTGGGGCCACGGACCGGGTCCCAGCTGCCTTGACACTGTCCCCCATTGAAGTCGACGGGCCTGGCTCCGAGTACCCCGCTGCCCCCTCGGGTCGCATCACTTATATCCTGCATTATGGATCCCACAGTCCCATATATACAGTATAATGGCCCCCACAGTTCCCTATATACTGTATCATGGCCCTCAAGCTCCCTATATCCTTTATTATTGCCCTCACAGCTCCCCATATCCTGTATTATGGCCCCCACAACTATCTATATACTGTATTATGGCCTCCTATATCCTGTTTGATGGCTCCCACTGTCCCATATATACTGTGTTATGACCCCCAAAATCTTTTATATACACTATGGTTGCACCCATAGATCTGTATATATAGTATGATGACCCCCACAGCTCCCTATATCCTGTATTATGGCCACCACAGCCATCTTTGACACTAGTTATACCCCAGGACAATTAACAAAGAAATTCATGTTTAACTGTTTTAAATATAATATTATTAAACAGCAATATTAACCTGCAGATTAATAGTGATATTAACCTGCGCCACCCCCATGACTGAAACCGGAACTCTGATGAGGGAATAAAGTTCATTTTCTCCCCCAGCATTGTGCTATGTGTAGGTTAATAATGCTGTTAATCTGCAGATTAACCCCATATCTGCAGGGTAATAGCATCTTTCTGGTCACAGGTTCCCTTTAACAATATTTAATATTAATCAGAAAATGTGTTTGCCCTAACTGAAGTTTTCATAGTGTTGCGAAAGTTAAAATTGATTGAAATTTCATCAGTCCTTGATAATTTACCTGGGAAATGTCCTGATGGTCTTTTTAATTACACGTAGCAAAATAATTAACTTACATTGGTGTGAGTAGTGTCAATAAATCCTGTGCTGATTTGTATCATCTTTACATCTAGAACAGACTTTAATCTAGGCACAAACTAATCTGTTTTCTATTTCACGGCTTGCAGGCATTGCTTACATCTATCGGCTAAATAATGAGCACTCTCTACAAAGGCAGATACTGGATCTAACTGAGCACAAGTTTAAAATTGAGGAAACAAAGTTCTTATTTTATCTTTCTAGAAATGTAAAGCTAATTTGCAACTCACAATATCTGTTAGGAATCTAATATATAAAGCTCAAAGTGTGTATGTATGTATGTGTGTATGTATGTGTGTATGTCCGGGATAGGCATCCGCACCGTCGCAGCTACAGCCACAAAATTTGGCACAGTCACACATCTGAACCCTGAGAGCATCCTAAGCTATGTTGTGAGGCGAAATTTTAACCCCGCGCGTTCCTATTCACCAAACAATTTTGCCCCTATCTACATACTGGGGAAAAAGTGTGTGCGCGTCAAGCCCCGCCCCTCATTATGATGTCATAATGCCCCTATCTACATACTGGGGAAACAGTGTGTGTGTATCAAGCCCCGCCCCTGATTATGATGTCACAATGGTTGCCATGGCGACGCTGATGTCATCATAGGTTGCAAGCCCCGCCGCTCATTATGATGTCATAATGGTTGACTATGGAATGGAGGATGTGTGATGGGTATATGGGCACTGGACTATGGGATGGAGGATATGTATGATGGGTATATGGGCATGGGACTATGGGATTTCGGATATGTATGATGGGTAAGGCAAAATGTTAACCCCGCGCATTCCAACTCACCAAACAATTTTGCCCCTATCTACATAATGCGGAAAAAGTGCGTGTGCATCAAGCCCCGCCCTTCATTATGATGTCACAATTGTTGCCATGGCGATGTTGATTCATCATAGGTTGCAATGGTGATGGTTATGTCATAACGGTTGCCATTGTGATGATGATGTAATAATGGGTATATGGGCACGGGACTATGGGATGGAGGATGTGTGATGAGTATATGGGCACGGGACTATGGGATGGAGGATATGTATGATGGGTATATGGGCACGGGACTATGGCATGGAGGATGTGTGGCATATGGGCACTGGACTATGGGATGGAGGATATGTATGACGGGTATATGGGCACGGGACTATGGGATTTCAGATATGTATGATGGGTATATGGGCACAGGACTATGGGATGGAGGATATGTAAGATGGGTATATGGGCATGGAACTATGAGATGAAGGATGTGTGATGGGTATATGGGCACTCGACTATGGGATGGCGAATATGTATGATGGGTATATGGGCATAGGACTATGGGATGGAGGATGTGTGATGGGTATATGGGCATGGGACTATGGGATGGAAGATGTGTGATGGGTATATGGGCACTCGACTATGGGATGGAGGATATGTATGATGGGTATATGCGCACGAGCCTATGGGAAGGAGGATGTGTGATGGGTATATGGGCACGGGCCTATGGGATGGAGGATATGTATGATGGGTATATGGGCACGGGACTATGGGATGGAGGATAATTATAATTTGTTATAACTAACCACAGTTAGTTACTATGCCCGGGCAGCGCTGGGCTCTTCAGCTAGTACTATGATAAAACAGACATCTACACTTTGCAATCCAATATGCTGCATTCTTGTGTACCCATTGAATGGCTGTGATTTCCTTACAAAACAATGGATATTGTAGTATTGTACACCATGCAAGTAAATCCCTCATGTCTCCTATTGGCTGCCTCAAGGTACACATACACTTTAGACTCATTTGTGTCAAACCCGCCAATATCGATAAGTTCACTTGGCAGTCTAATTATTATTATTATACATTGCTCACATAGCACCATCCTATTTCGCAGCCCTTTGCAGACATCATTATTGCTGTCCCCACTGGGGCTCACAATCTAAATTCCCTATCAGTATGTCTTTGGAATGTGGGAGGAAACCGGAGAACCAGAAGAAACCCACACAAACATGACGAGAACATGCAAACTCCTTTGCAGATGTTGTCCTTAGTGGGATTTGAACCCAGGTCCCCAATCTAATATGTATGAGTGCGATGTCTGATTTTGGACTGCTGATTGCATTGTTCTCCGAGAGATAAGCCGCCCTCTGACGGATTGCTTCTGTGTATGGGAGTCAGTTTAGGCTACTTTCACACTTGCTTTTTTTTGCAGCGCGTTTTTCCCGCAAAAAATGCATGGAAAAAACGCATACAAACGCATACAAATGCTGCGTTTTTTTCAAGCATTTTTATGCGCATGCATGAAAAAACGCAGTGTTTTTATGCGTTTGTATGCGTTTTTAGTTCATTTTTACCGCGTTTGCGTTTTTTTCCAACATTAGTTGGCCACTCACACTAACCCAAACCATGACTTTACTAACCCTAACCCTTAACCAAACCATACTAACCCTAACCCTAACTCTGACCCTAACCATACTAACCCTAACCCTAACCCTGAACCAAACCCTACTAACCCTAACCCAAACCCTAACCCTAAACCCTAACTAACCCTAACCCTTAACCAAACCATACTAACCCTAACCCAAACCCTAACCCTAACCCTAAACCCCCTTAACTAATCCTAACTCTAACCCAAACCCCTAATTTCCATTGTCAAACCAATGGTCAAAAAAAACCGCATGTGCAAAAAAACCCATACATGAGCATGCCAATGCGCACACATGCGCACCCATAGACTTATAATGGGTGTCTTGCTGTAAAAAAACGCATTGCGCGCGCATGTGTTTTTTTGAGGCAAGTCGGACGCCCAAAAAATGCAATAGGATGCATTTTGTGCACCCGAGCGCACACCACAAAAAAACGAATGCGCGTAAAAACGCATACAAACGCATGTGTATGCGCACATGAGCGCATCCCATGCAAAATATAGGGAAAAAACGCATGCGTTTTTTAGCGCTAAAATACAGCGCAAAAAAACGCAAGTGTGAAACCAGCCTGAGATGGCTTTTGGACAACAATCGGCAGCATTGTTCTGCCTACAGCCATCTAATGTGTATGGCTGGCTTTAACATTAGTTTTGGAATGAGCCTCTAGTTTCAATATTCTTGTAAATGTTGCTTTATAATAATAATGGCAATATTAGCTCAATATCAGTTCTCTTTCTGATCATTTATAGGACTCTCAGTTTCTTGCAGCTCAATAGACTTGTACAGGACTACACAAATATGTATGGTTAGTCGCAAATCCCTTCATATTATCTTAAAAAGTAATTGGCGCCAATTCAAAAACATGGCCAAAATCTTTTATGGAAAGTTATTTGTTTAAGCTCTCAAATGTTATTTTTAGTTTTAAAGGGAATGTCTTGTGGAAAATTACTTATAGTTTAAATCAATCAATTTCACGTTAATTTTTTTATCTATAACTTTTTTAAAATTTTCATTATGTTTATTAAAAAAAATCAGAAATCATGCAATTATAACACCAGCCACTAAGCCTAATAGTAGGCATCCTTATTGACCATAGAATCATGCAGACTGGAAATATTCATTGAGTTCTATGGGATAGTTTTCCATGTTGTCTGTGCAGAGGTTATTTTGCAGGGGAGGGAAGGAGGTAAGCTGTGCCTGTGACTTACTGTAAATGTTGAATTGTGGGTCATCTATAGTATGTATGTATATGCAGTGGTATGTAAACGTTTGGGCACTTCTAATCAAATTTACTGTTATTGTGAACGGTTAAGCAAATTGAAGATGAAATGATCTCTAAAAGGGCTAAAGTTAAAGATGCCACATTTCCTTTGTATTCGCATGGATTTCCAGTAGCTTGTCAGACAATGTTGACTTCCTGGAATGAGATGATCTGGAAGATTGAAATGTGATTTTTGTCTATGTTGTATGATGTGACCCAACCGCTTGGAGGTGTGCAGTTCAGAGTTCTGCTTTTTCCTGGGTATCTCGCACTAATGAGGCGAGCACGGTGGCTCAGTGGCTAGCGCTGCAGCCTTGCAGCGCTGGGATCCTGGGTTCGAATCCTACCAAGGACAACATCTGCAAGGAGTTTGTATGTTCTCACCGTGTTTGCGTGGGTTTCCTCCGGGCACTCCGGTTTCCTCCCACACTCCAAAAACATACTGATAGGGAATTTAGATTGTGAGCCCCATCGGGGACAGTGATGATAATGTGTGCAAACTGTGAAGCGCTGCGGAATATGTTAGCGCTATATAAAAATAAAGATTATTATTTATTATTATTATTAATGAGGTCTTTTCTTGGAGGAGAGATTCTCTTTCAGCTAGCTCTGCTGTGACATCATCCATGTCAGAGTTACTCAGGAATGTGATGCTCTTTGCAGACAGTCTCTGGTAACGATCATAAGCGACAGTAAATGGACTCAATATGGTGGTTAAATCTGTTGCGTCACTGTTAGAGCGTGGAAGAGCTGCTAAATAGTGATTGACTCAGCCCCATAAGTCATATCGGTTGTCACAGAACTCACTCTATTTGTCTCAAAGTTGTCCCCTTGGTGTAGGCTTGGTAACACATTTGGGACGTACGCCATGTTCTACAGTAAGCAAGGACTCTACTCCCAGTGCATCTGTGGTATCAGGAACCTCATAAAGGGAACCAAGGAGCTTTTTGCAAACATGTTAGCAGAAAATGCTTACACACAGAGACACTGTAGGCTTAGGTCTACTGTTACAGTTCTGCCACCAATGTACGTACAGTGGCATGTAAAACTTTGGCACTCATGGTCAAAATTCCTGTCATTGTGAACAGTTAATCAAGCTGAAGATGAAATGATCTCTGAAAGGCCTAATGTTAAAGATGACACATTTACTTTTTTATTTTAGGCAAAATAAAAAATATACATTTTCTTATTTACATTTTAAATATTACAAAAAGGAAAATGGGCCAATGCAAAAGTTTGGACACCTTGCATGGTTAGTACCCCCCCTTTTCAATTATCTCAGCTTCTAAACGCTTTTTGCAGCCAGTCAAGAGTCTTTCAATTCTTGTTTGAAGAATTTTCATCCAATCTTCCTTGGAAAATTCTCTCAGTTCTGTGAGATTCCTGGGTCATCTTGAATGCACTGCTATTTTGAGGTCTAGCCACAGATTTTCAATGATGTTAAGGCCAGGGGATGGTGAGGGACATTGTAAAACCTTCAGCTTGTACCTTTTGAAGTAGTCTATTGTGGATTTTCAAGTGTATTTAGGATCATCATCCATTTGTAGAAGCCATCCTCTTCTCAACTTCAGTTTTTCTACAGATGGTGTTATGTTTGCATCAAGAATTTGTTGAAATTTCAATAAATCCATTCTTTCCTCTACCTGTGAAATGTTCCCTGTGCCATTAGTTGCAACACAACTCCAAAGCATGATTGACCCACCCCCATGCTTAATGGTTGGTGTGATGTTCTTTTCCAGAGATTCTGTGCCCCCTTCCTGATTTCTTATTCTTTTGCATGTTTTTTTTAAATTTGTTTTTATTGAAAATACTATAATATAACATTAGCACAAATGTACAACACAGGTCAAAGTAACATAAATGTGTAATTTCGCAACCATTGCAGTATAAACAAAGAGCTCCGGTCTTAACCCTCTCCCTCCCAGGGCCCACCCCCAACCTTTATTTGACTGGTTTAACTGTGACTTGCTAACTGTGTGGCTTCCCAAGCCTGCCAATCCTTGGTGAACTTCTGTAAGGCGTTATTTTTGTGGGCTAGCATTTTTTCAAAAATAAACGTGGTATTAACCGCTTGAGCTATGACCTCTTTCTTAGGAATAACATGTTTTCCACTGTTTAGGCTACTTTCACACTTGCGTTTTTTTGCAGTGCGTTTTTTGCGCACACAAACGCATGAAAAAATGCATCATGCGTTTGTGTGCGTTTTTTGTGGCTTTTGGTGCGTTTTTTGCGCATACGTGCACGTATGCGCACCCATAGACTATAATGGGTGTTTTGCTGTAAAAAAACGCATTGCGTGCGCATGCGTTTTTTGGGGGCAAGTCGGACGCCTAAAAAATGCAACAGGATGCATTTTGTGCACCCGAGCGCACACTACAAAAAAACGCATGCGCATACAGACGCGTACAAACGCATGTGTATGCGCACCTATGCGCACCCATGTAAAAGATAGGGGAAAAAAACGCATGCGTTCTTTGCACTAAAAAACAGCGCAAAAAAACGCAAGTGTGAAACCAGCCTTAGCTAATATAGGAGTCTTGTCATTAACACAATATGAGCCGTTACCACTCTAGAGTATGTTTAAGAAGAGGAGCGCCACCTCGGGAGTCGGCTGGATGGTCTGTCCCACTACAAGTGAAATAAGTCTAAAGGCGTGATCCCACAAAGAAGTTATAAGTGGACAATCCCAAAATATATGATATAAGGACCCCACATGATTACAGTTTCGCCAACATAGGTGTGAGATGTTGGGAAACATGGAATGGAGCTTCACAGGAGTAAAATACCAGTGGAGTATAAGCTTCAAGTGTGATTCAAAGTGGGCTGCACATCTAAATGTCCGCCCTGCCATTTTAATTGCTCTTAACCAGTCCTCATCAGGTATGGCTTTAACGAGGTCTTTTTCCCAAGATAGGAAGGGTATAGATTTACAAATCTGCTCTGATGTCCCAAGGAATCATAAAGGGGTCTCAAGCCCGTATCTAGGGATGAGGAAGATGAGAGGATCTTAATAATATCACTATTAACCCTATATGGGAAGTTTAGATATTTCTTTAAAATGTATTGTACCCGGAGATATGATAAATGGCCTTTAAAGGTCAAGCCAAGCCTATTTTGCAACTGGGCAAAGGGTAAAAGAGTGCAATCTTCAACTATATCGCTTAATGCTGTGATCCCGCCTATCTTCCAATGGTAAAGGTCAAGGTCCTCCGATAACACCTCCAGAAGTTCTAAAGGTGCCTCCAGAGGCAACGCAGGGATGTGTGTCTGAGTGGAGGAGTGAACCTGAAGCCAATAAGACATGGAGTGCTTAGTCAGTGGGAGCAGGGCCCCAGGTTCTGTGGGTCAACCAGAGCTGCCCATAGCACCGCCTTGAGATCATGTGAGGGTGCAAAATGTGCCTCTATTTGGGACCACCTACTTGGGGTGTCGCAATTCCATCAGTTCTTCAACCGGCTGAGTTGAGTTGCTATATAGTAATTGCTCACATTAGGGAGTCCCACCCCTCCACACTGGCTTTACGCGTTGCAACAAATGTCTTGACAACCAAGGTTGCTTTTCTCCCCAGATGAAGGCATTCGGGAGCTTATGAGAACGTTGAAAAAACACCGTTGGAGGTGATATCGGCACCGTGCAAAATAAATATAACATTTTGGGCAGTAATAACATCTTAAAGAGTGCAATACGACCCACCCAGGAGACTTCAAATTTCCGGAGTCTGCTCATCTCATTCTCAATATCTGCTAGTAGAGGGAGTTAATTTGCTTTGTACAAATTAGTGGAGGATGATGTTACCAACGTTCCCAGGTATGAAATTTGCTCCATCTGCCAGTCCATCCTCATAATGACCTTAAGGCGTTTCAACTGCGGTAATGGTATATTAAGGGGTAGAATTTGAGATTTATTCTCATTAATTTTGTAGTAAGATAAGAGGCAAAATTTTTCAATAATCTCTATAGCTGCCGGCAAAGACTCCAGGGGGCATGCTAACGTCAATATCATATCATCAGCATACAACATGATGCAGTGAGATTGTTTCCCCACCTCTATGCCCCAGATATCTGGGCTTTGTCTGTTTGCTTGGGCAAGGGGTTCTAAAGCTAAAAGGAACACCAGGGGGGAGAGAGGACACCCCTGCCTAGTGCCATTTTTAATAGGGAATGCCTCCGACATGGTATTCACAAAAACCCTGACTGACGGAGCAGAGTACAGAGCTTTAATAGCAGTCAGCACCTGACTCCCAAACCCCATACGCTCCAGAACCGAGAAGACAAACGACCATCTCACTCGGTTGAATGCATTCTCGGCGTCTAAGGCCACTATCACCTCTGGCATTCCCCTTCTATTTATTACATCTATTAAATCAATTACTTTCCTGGTGTTGTCAGCTGCAGTCTGCCCTTGCGCAAAACCAGCCTGATCTGAGTTAATAAGGGAAGGAATGATTGGTGCCAATCTCAGAGCAATACACTTAGTATAAATTTTGACATCAGTGTTTAACAATAAAATCGGGCAGAAGTTTTGGGGCACCTCCGGTGGCTTTCCCTGTTTCGGAAGTGTGATCACAGTAACTGTCAGCATTTCTTTTGGAAAGCTCCCTTCATTTGCTGCTATTTGTAGGGTTTTGCATAAAAGTGTGGGACTAAGGTCTTCTGGAAAGCTTTATAGTACAAGTTTGTAAGACCGTCCAGGCCTGGGGTCTTAGCCTCTGGGAGAGAGTTAATCACTTTGGTCAATTCAGTCTCCGTCAAAGGTGCGTTTAAGATTTCTAACTGGTCTGGTTCAAGAGTTGGGAGATTAATGCTTGGCAAAAACAGATTCATTTCAGGGGCTGTTAGGCCATGGAGGTCTGCTCTTGGATCTAAGTTATACAAGGAAGCATAGTAATCCTTAAATTTATTAGCGATTTCCCAAGGAGTGTATATCTTAGAATCGGGAGATATGTTCCTCAAAAAGGGGATCTTAGTTTTAGAAGTTTTAATTTTCAATATGGATGATAGCAGTTTACCCGCTTTATTAGTAGTAATGGGCTCTGGTGATCATAAGATTCTTTTCATAATTGTGTTAGAGTAATTCCCACAATTCCAGTCGAAGATCACGTAGTTTACACATTTGGGCAGAGGATGGGGCTCTTTTATTCATGTATTCCAGTGAACTGATCGATGCTGTAAGGTCTGATAAGTGTTTTTCTCTTTGCTTTTTAAGGATATGGCCTATTTTAATAAAGTGGCCCCTGATAAACACTTTATGGGCATTCCATACATGGAAGTAATTAGTGACCAAGTCCGCATTGAGCTCAAAGTATTCTTTAAGAGCTACTTTTGTTTGTGCCACTAGATGGGGGGTTTTAGAATAAAGGGGTTCATCTTCCATGGGGAGTAAAGGGGGCACTCAGATTCTTCCTGAATAAACATCTTTATGGGGGCGTGATCTGACAATGGCTAGCTGAAGCTAAGGAGGTATTCTCTGAACATACGTTCACACAGAAAAAGTATCTCCCAACATATAGTGTAGCTTTTAAAGAACTTACTAAGATTTATCGTGATCAGATTACATCCTGGTGGGAGGTACAGAGTCTGGAAAATTATCTGAATGCCGGTATCGTCCCGCGAGGATTAAGGATTAATATTTCCGCAGGAACACGACATAAGAACCCCAGTTTCATTACTAAGTGGGAAAAAGAGGCTACAAGTAGTTCTATTCGCCTTATGCAACTCCTTTTAGAGGAAGAAAAGAAAACCTTGAGTCTTTTGAATGATCGGTTGAAAAATCAAATTGAGGTTACTAAAAAATTCCCTACAGAGACTGATTTCTCTCTAAAAGAAACTAAATTGGAAACCAACCTTGAGCGCTTTCAATATCACCTTAAAGAGCGTAAACATCGCCAATACTTAAGGGATGCACAAGACTTCAAAGATAATAAGGCATATTTGGTTATAAGTATCCGCACGAATAATAATGATATTGAGACTGAATTGTCTTCAACTGATACGGATTTCTCTGATACTGAAGGAAGGAGTAGAAACAACAGGGGGAGAAATAGAGGTAGAGGGCGGGGCCGTGGTAGTCGTGGTCCATCTGATAGAGCTGATAGTACTATAGGAGCACATTTTTTTTAGATCAAAGTTATCCTCTGAGGAACCGCCAACATCAGGCTCGGAAATAATAATCTTTCCCGAGGATAACTGCTCTACTAATGTTGTACCTCTTAATCGTGTTCCTAATCAGGTATCTGAACCCATGATTTCTAATGATATACAGGTGGTGAATCTGTCTTCCAAGGCTTTCCGCCAGGAGGAACTACACGTTTTGAAAAAAGGTCTCGCCTTTGTTCCCAGCACAGATTTTGATTTGTTTCGATCTGTTAAAGATTTAAATCTGTTTCTATGAAAGGTACGTTGGAGGAAGTTTTTCCTTCAGCAAGATAATCGTACCTGTGCCGACATGGGGATTCCTCTTGATCTACTATCGGATGTACGCCTATTGGATAGTATTGGGGATGTTAATCCCAATGATCTTGGAAGGGGTCCTTTTACGGACTTTATAAATAAGAGCATTAAATTGCCTCCTGCCACTGGAGACATCTCTGCAATAGATATCTTTGAAAATTTAGTCATACAAGACTTGAAATCCTTATATGTAAAAAAGATATTTTCTAGGTACAATTGTACTAAGGCAGAGATGAGAGTTATTAATAGGCTTGAACAGGATGACCACATTGTCATTAAACCCTCTGACAAGGGTGCCAATGTGGTCATCCTTGATTCTACACAGTACTCCAAAATGTGTGAGACACTCCTCGAGGACAGAGTGAGCTATGGAGTTCTGGCTCATAATCCTACTTCTAAATATTTGGTTGAACTCAAAAATATCTTGGATGAAGGTCTATCTATGAGGGTCATTGATAAATCTGAATTTGACTTTTTAATGCCAAAAGATGCAACAATGGCTACTTTCTACTGCTTACCGAAATTACACAAGGGCTTATCCCCATTAAAGGGTAGGCCAATTGTATCGGGTATTGGCAGTGTGAGCCATAATATCGGCATTTATTTGGATCGTGTCTTAAAACCTTTCGTCGCCTCATTACAATCTTTTGTACAGGATACCCCTGATCTCCTTCGGAGAATTGATGGATTATGTGTTGCTCCTGAGGTAAATTTGGGTAGTATTGACGTCGAGGCTTTGTATACTTCCATACCTCATGACAAGGGGTTGGAAGCTGTTATGTATTTTCTAAACACCAGAGGATGCCAATACCGGACTCATAGTGAATTTGTTGTCAAACTACGTCGATTCTTTCTTACTAGGAACTTCTTTATAATCGACCACAAGATCTACCACCAGCTCAGGGGCACCGCTATGGGGAGTCCATGTGCCCTGGCATATGCTAATTTGTTCCTGGGCTGGTGGGAGGAGACTCAGATCTTTAGGAGTGGTCTGGATGTTATGGGATGTATCGAACTAGGAGTCCGATATATAGACGATATTCTGATACTATGGAGGGTCTCTATTGACAGTTTTTTAGAATTTGTCAGTCTTTTGAATCATAATGATTGTGGTTTGTTCTTCACCTCGGTGATTGATCCATGTTCATTATCTTTTTTGGACATTTTGATTGAGAGGAGTAGTGACGGCATCATTACTGCATGTACTTACAGGAAGCCCACGGCTACCAATGCCCTTTTGAGGTGGGATAGTAGTCACCCGGTACATTTAAAACGTGGGGTACCTAAAGGCCAATACCTCAGAATACGCAGAAACTGTTCCACAGAGGAGTCTTTTGAGAGGCAGGTGAAGGAACTCAGAGACAGATTTTTGGATAGGGGTTATCCCCTTGATGTTTTGAAACGGGCCTATAAAAATGCAAAAGGCAAAAATAGACTGAAACTCCTTAAACCTGGACCTAGAGCTGAGAATAAGGGTGAAATGAGATTAATTACTACTTTTGACAATGGACATTGGAAGGGAACTCTCCACACGACCCTTAATTACATACAGGAAAGGCCGTTCATTGAAAGATCGTTTGGTCAATAGCCATTTCACTAGACCCTCCAACACTACCTGGCTGGCAGCTAATGTGAAAGGCTGCTATAGATGTGGCCACTGCGTTGCTTGTTCCCACATTATTTCTGGCAGTCACTTTGTTGGTAATGTTACAGGACAACAATTTCAAATTAGAGAGTTTATTAACTGTAGCAGTAAGGGAGTGATTTACAAAGCCACTTGTTTGTGTGGTAAACAATATGTAGGTAAAACTATCACAGAGTTTAAACACAGGGTGGGGGAACACATTGGGGACATTACCCATAAAAGAGACACCCCCATTTCAAGCCATATTAATCAGTGTCAGGGTGGAAATATTAATTCCATCAATTTCTGGGGATTGAGAGAGTGAACAAACCACCAAGAGGTGGGAATTGGGACCGGATTATTTTACAAAAAGAGACCAAATGGATTTTTTTGTCTGGATACCGTTACCCCTATGGGGCTTAATGACAAACTTAACTACAGCTGCTATATTTAGGATATACATATATGTGTGAGCTTTTATGTGATTTTATCTTCTTTGTATATACTGTAAAATACCCACCGAATTACTACTGAGCTACCATGTTATTCTATGTTTGAGGGCTTGATTTAATTTTTTCCACCTTAGTTCATTTTATTTATTATTCACATTGTGAGTAATACAGTCCTTAGAGGGAGGCACATATATTGTGCCTTGTATAGGTATTATTTGGGTTCTCCCTTCTTTTCATCTCCCGGAACTATTTTTGTCATATTTGGTTATTTCCGGTAGCATTTAGTGGCTGCATTGCCTTTGTCAACTGGTCATGATGAATGGTGCACATGACCGGAAGTTTTTTGAGCCATGTTTTGTTAGGGCTGTATTAACAATCGTGATGGTTTCCGCGGTATTAGCGGGGCTGTTCTGGATTAACAGATATGCGCATGACCAGAAACTCCGCGGCCATGTTGCTTTCGGGCACATTGAATAAACCGGAAGCGCGATGTATACGCGAATATAGGGTTGCTTTAATCCCCAAAGTATCACGATCATTTCCTCTGGGTTTTTGCGGAGCGGCCCTGTATTAACAGAATTGCGCATGACCGGAAGTTCCGCGGCCATGTTGTTTTCTGGCATATTGAGTAAACTGGAAGTATGGCAGCTTAGACCGCGGTGTATACGCTAACTTACGCTAACATATAACGCCAGGAATGGGGGAGGCGCGGTGTTTACTGCGTCCAGCGTCATTCATCACAGGTTGCGTTCCAAGTTAACTAATGGCGTGCGTTCCAGTGAACTTCAGGTGGGTGATTTTATCCTGATTGGCAGGCTATATTTAGCCCCTTGTTTCAATCTGCCTCACTCCACTGTCATCTAGGAGGCAGCCTAGTTATTATGTTCTTGCGCCCAATACGTGCAATTAGATCCCTTGAAGAGTCATCAAATGATGAAACGCGTCGGGATGCACAGGGACATTGTAGGGCTAATTTTGTGAGGGTCAGATGTGGACTGCCCTTGTTAGGGCGGGAGTCATGGGTGTTAGGTTTGCAATCCCCTGCAGGGTCTGATTAGGGTAATGCCTTGTCTCCTGACCTGACTTGACTCAGATGGACATCTGATTTTTGGACATCTTCCAAGACGCATGGGTGAGATCTTTCCTTTACTCAGAGTGTTTATGGATTACTGTTTTTTTTATGTCTTTTCTTTGCATATGAATGGGCATATTCCTTGTTATACCTAAACAGGGTAGAGGCTGTGTATGTCCTTGATAAGGTAACCATTCATGATTGGACTCTGGTTGTCATTTACATTGTCCTTGACTAAGTATTTCTGTCTGTCCAGGTTTTTTTTTTTACTTTTGGACATAGAGTAAGTCATATGTATATACTCGGGGTGATCTGCTGTGGCAATATATACAGACACTCTGTGTTATAGTCTGTGGCAATTGATTTAGTGTGTTTTTTAACTTCACTTAATTTGTGGTAGCTTTTATATACAGTATACTATTAAAAGTTATGTTTTATTATTTCTCTATTGCTGTTTAGCTAGCATGGGGGCGTGATCCGACCAAGATATTAAACCTATTTCTGATGAGTTGACAATATTAAGGAGAGACCTGCTAACCAAGAATAGGTCTATCCAGGAGTAGGAGTGGTGTACCTGTGAAAAGTAGGTATAGTCCTTGTCACATGCATGAAGAACCCTCCATATGTCATATAGGTTCTCCCAAAAGGCTAAGGGGGGAGAACAGGCGGCCCCCTGGAGGTTGGGGTGGAAGAGTCCAGAGAATGATCAAAAACACAATTAAAATCCCCACATATGATTACGTGGCCCTGTTTAACCTTATTGATTCTAGTTAATAATTTTTTGATAAATCTAGTCTGCGCTTGGTTTGGAGCATAAATGACGGCTATAGTATATAAAACATTATTTTTGGTGCCCACTTGTATAAGGTATCGGCCTGCAGGGTCAAGTTCTAGATATGTCGAGGAGAAAGCAACAGACCCCTTGATAGCTAACATCACCCCTCTCTTTTTTTTCAAGAAATTAGATTGGACCACATATGGAAAGAGCCGATGAGATAGTCTGTGGGAGTCTTTTTCCAATTAATGCGTCTCCTGGGCACAAAACACCTCACATTTAGCTGCGACTGCCTCTTTCCACATATAAGATCTTTTATGAGGCCTGTTTAGGCCTCTAACATTAAGTGAGCATATTGTAATAACCATATTGTAAATATATGGATGCTAGTATGACTAATGGGTCACCTATTACACCTGTCAGAATTCCCTGCAAATTCTTTTGCATGTTTGTCACACTTTAATGTGTAAGATCACCAAACAAATGTAAATATTAGACAAAGATAACAGAAGTAAGCACAAAATGCAGTTTTTAACTGAAGGTGTTTATTCACCCTATGTTAAAATGTGATTGCCCCCCCTTAAACCATAAATTAACTCTGATTTGTCACATCTTTTGAAATATCACATGAAGTTGCAAGATTCCATTATAAACAGCTACCCTTTGTGGTGACTGGATCAGTCACAGTCCTTGGTACAAACAGTTCATTGGAGAGATCTCTGTATTGCCCTCTGATATACTTGTACATATATATTAGGTCTCCCCTAAGTCTTCTCTTTTCTAGAGTAAATAGACCTAATTTTGATAACCTTTCTGGGTATTGTAGTGAACCAACTCCATTTATCATTTTAGTAGTCCGCCTTTGAACCCTTTCAAGTTCAGTAATGTCTTTCTTGAGCACCGACGTCCAAAATTGCACACAATACTCCAAGTGTGGTCTGACGAGTGATTTGTACAGAGGGAGAATTATGTTTTCATCTCGTGTCCCCAGACCTATTCTAATGCATCCCATGACCCTAAGACAGGGTTTACACATCGGTCACCACTCTGGTCGCTCTTTTCTGAACTTGCTCCAGTTTGTTGATGTCTTTTTTAAAATGTGGCGCCCAGAACTGGGCACAGTATTCCTGATGAGGTCTGACCAAAGAGTAGAGGGCAATAATGACTTCACATGATCTAGACTGTATGCTTCTGTTAATACATCCAAGAATTACATTTGCCTTTTTTACTGCTGCATCACACTGTTGACTCATATTCAGTCTGTGATCTATTAGTATACCCAAGTCTTTTTCACATGTGCTGTTGCTTAGCCCTATTTCTCCCATTCTATATATGTTTTTTTCATTTTTATTGCCCAGATGTAGTACTTTGCATTTTTCCCTGTTAACAACCATTCTGTTAGTTGTTGCCCACTGCTCCAGTTTATTTATATCTTTTTGAATCCTCGCTCTCTCTTCTCTAGTATTAGCTATCCCTCCTAGCTTTGTGTCATCAGCAAATTTAATCAGTTACCCTCAATTCCTTCATCTAAGTCATTGATAAAGATGTTGAACAATACATGGCCCAGGACAGAGCCCTGTGGTACCCCACTTGATACATTCTTCCAACTGGATGTGCAGCCATTTACGACCACTCTTTGGGTCCTATCACTAAGCCAGTTTTGAATCCACCTAACAGTTGCCTTGTCCATTCCATACTTAGTCATTTTTTCAATAAGGATTTTGTGAGATACTTTGTCAAATGCTTTGCTGAAGTCAAGATATACTATATCGACAGCATTTCCCTGATCCACCCAATCAGTGATTCTGTCGTAGAAGGAAATTAAGTTAGTCTGACATGACTTATTAGTTACAAACCCATGCTGACTCTGTTTAATCACTTTATTCTTATCCAGGTACTTACATACATGTTGTTTAATAATTTGTTCAAAGATCTTTCCTTGTATAGAAGTCAGACTCACCGGCCTATAGTTGCATGGGTCCACCTTCTTCCCCTTTTTGAAGATAGGAACAACATTTGCTCTTCTGCAGTCTACTGGGACTTCTCCTGTTCTCCAAATATTTTCAAAGATTATGGAGAGGGGTTCAAAAATTTCTTCTGCTATCTCCTTCAGTACTCTGGGGTGTAATTCATCTGGACCTGGAGACTTGAATTCATTTAGGTTAGCTAAGTGTTTCCTCACTATCTTTCTGTTTATAGATATCCTGGATTCTTCTATTCCCTTAATAGGACAGTGAAGAACTGTTGATGTTACATTTCCTTTCTGAGAGAAAACAGATGCAAAATAGGAATTTAAAAGTTCGGCCTTCTCAACATCCTGTCTTACCATTTCGTAATTTTCATCCTGTAAAAATCCTATAGCATTTTTGACTTTTTTTACTTTTGACATATCCCCAAAATCCTTTATTATTGCTTTTGACATCTCTTGCAAGCATCAATTCATTGTCAGCTTTAGGTAATCTGATTTGTGCCCTGCAGTTTCTGCAGACAGCATTATATTCTTCTTTAGATATGCCTCCCTCTTTCCATTTTATAAACATTTCTTTCTTCCTTTTAGCATGTGCTTAAGTTCTGGGTTCATCCATCCTGGTTTCCTTAAATGCTTCCTATTCTTCCCTCTTTTTAGAATTGTTAACAATTGTGCTGTGAGAATTTCATTTTTCAAGATTTCCCATCCTGCCTGGACATTTTTGTCCTTAAGGATATCTAGCCATTGGATCGCTCCAATTCTCTTTCTGAATCCCTTAAAATCTGCCTTTCTGAAATCTAACCTTGACGTCTGAGTCTTCACAGGTCTTTCTCCTCTAGTTATCCTAAATTCTCAAATAGAATGGTCACTACCTCCTAGGGTCCCAGTCACTTTTACCTCCTCAACCATTTCCTCCCTGTGTATAAGGAATAGATCCAAGGTAGCAGTTCCTCTTGTTTTCTCCCCTACTTTTTGGAAGCTAAATTTGTCAGCAAGAGAGGATGAGAATTTTCTTGACCTGTTAGTTTTGCCTGAGAGAGATTCCCAACAAATGTCTGGATAGTTGAAATCTCCCATGACAACTATGTCATATTTTTTGGAGAACTTGGCCATTGGATGCATAAAGAGTTCAACCATATCTTCAACTTGCACAGGCAGTCTGTAGTAAATGCCTACAATGGTGTCCTTTCCATTGTTCGGTCCTTGTATTCTTACCCAAACAGTTTCCACAGAACTCCCAGTCTCTACAGAACGCCCAGTCTCTGAAGCTTCAATCTCTGTGCAGACATATGCGTTTCTAACATACAATGCGACACCTCCTCCTCGTTTATCAAGTCTGTTTCTTGCAAATAAGTTGTATCCTTCTAGTCTTGTATTCCAATCATGTGTATTGTCCCACCAAGTTTCAGTGATTCCAATGACATCATATTTCTTTTCCTGCATTAGTAGTTCCAACTCTCCTTGTTTGTTGCCCATGCTTTGTGCATTAGTATAGAGACATTTTAGTTTGTGATTGGTTTCTCTTTCTCCAATATTTTTATTATTTAGATTTTTTTGTCTTTGTTCTTTCTTCCCACTTCTAATGGCAGAGTTCTCAATAGCATTTGTCAGGTGTATGGCTTTTTCTGGCCTTTTGCTTCCCTTCCCACATTGTTCTAGTTTAAAGCTCTCCTGATGAGTGTAGCAAGGCGACTTCCAAATACATGTTTTCCAGTCTTCGTAAGGTGCACCCCATCTCTAGCAAGTAGTCAATGGTATAGGTAATTCACTCCGTGATCCAGAAATCAAAATCTTTGCTGACGGCACCATCGACGTAGCCAATTGTTCACCTGCAGAATCTTATTCCACCTCCTTGTTCCAAAGCCATCCACTGGGAGGATGGAAGAGAAGACCACCTGCGCTCCCAGTTCTTTCACTTTTTTACCTAAATTTTCAAAGTCACTGCAGATGGTTTCCAGGTTTTCTTGCTACATGTTCACAGACTTACCAGTGGGAAAGCCAAACTTCACACGCCACAAATGCAAGCTTGTGTCCCTGTTGGAGATTAGCTACATTGAAGATCATTAAGGAAGGTGAAGAGTTCTTAAACAGAGCAGAATTATCTCTTCATGTTACAGAAAGAGAAGAAATTCGAAGTGCACCTGAAGAAACAGAGGAATGGAAACATGTGACCCAGAGAAGCAGGAGGATCGGGAGGCAGTCAGCGCCCATACTGCTAAAGAACCAGTACCAGGCTCTTACGCAGGAGAACAATGAAGAAATACATGAAGATAAGACTTTGCCCACAAATAGCAACCTTGTACGCCTTCAGAATCCTCCTGGATGGAGAAAGAAAAATGTTGTGAAGAAGAAATGGAGAGTGGTGGTCATGGGGATTCCCTGTTGAGAGGAACAGAGGCCGCTATCTGCAGACCGGATATAACTTCAAGAGAAATGTGTTGTCTTCCAGGTGCAAAAATTAAAGATGTGTCTGACAGGATATCAGGACTCTTCAGACCTACAGATGACTACCCATTCCTGCTAATACATGTGGGGACAAATGACACAGCAAGAAACTAGCTGCAACGGACAAAATCCAAAGATTGTTGAGCTCGCGGAGACTCTTCACTTATCCCAGAAGGCACTGGGACTATGCAAAAGATCTCCTCAGAACTCTTCACCTAGTTCCCTGGTTATATATATATATATATATATATATATATATATATATATCACCACAATTCACAGAGTAAAAGTGTGCCCAAACAATAGTGCTGTGTTGTATACAAAAAAATATATTTTTGGCATTCACGGAAGCAATATCAGTGGTATATAAATGCTATGAGCGGTGTATGGTGTTCAGATTAGTTGTCTATCACTCAAAATTGTATAAGTGTTAATGGCCATATAGTCAATCAGAAAAAACGTGGGGAATATATGCCATATAGGACCATTCGGGATGACCAACAATAGACATATGCAAAGTACCTGATACAAATATAGTGGCGGTCAAATGTAGTGCGGAGCACACCCGAACGCGCAATTCCGATCGGCGTCCTTTGTCAGGGGGTGACACACTTCTGAACTGGTGGGATATAAATAGTCTAGATCTAATACGTGCAAACAGCATTTATTTTCCTATATCAGTAGTGGAAAACTGTTTTCACTGAATGCAGATTTGATCCCTGAATTGAGAATTTTAAGTAAGACTGATCAGTGTCGGGGGACAATGAAGCCTATATCTTTGATAAGATATATTACAAAGTTGCTTATTTTCATGTGTACTATTGATTTATTAAATAAAACTTAAAACGATGGTTACTCTTTAATTGACAGGCTATGTTCCATTCAAAATAGAAGCAGGTTTTGTATGGACTGTAGAAAGAAGAAGCAGGATATCACATGATCATAGGTGACAGCTCAGAAACAGAGCAGAATCTTAACAGCAAGTAAATTCTGAAGTTTCTTCATTTTTAAATTTCTCATAGACTAGTATAATTAGTGTACTGGAAAACATATTTACTTTAAGGAAATAAATGAAGGAGAATTTGCACTGTGTACCAGTTTAGCAGAGGTTGCAATATAGATATAGTATAGACATAGACTTATATGGCTACTAGAAAATGTGTTCTCTGTTCTGCTATTCTCTGCTGTACTACAGGAGGTGTTCTAGTGGTTTATATATATATATATATATATATATATATATATAGGTTAAAAATAGCTTCAGAATTACTTTGTGCATCTGTTATTACTTTCCCAGTCTTTCACTTATCATTGGAAATATTAAAATGTTGATATGTTATAAATATACAACAGTGAATATTAACTTTTTTTATATATTTGTCCTATTTTCAGCATTTCTTCTTGAGGCATACTTAATATGTGCTTACTTTCGGATGATGTCTACCAGTCATTTGTGTTCTGGAGCACTGCTGCTTTTCAAAAACGTAAGTAGAATAAGTGTTCATCTATAATTTAGATCATTTCTTTCTTTCTATCTTTTCTTTTTTTATTTTGTGACATATTATGGCATGACATACAATTTGCAAAAAAAAGAAAAAAAACAAAGTTTTTCCTTTAGTTTAACTTCAAAGTACAAAACTGAAAAGAGAGTACAAAACAACAGTAGGGGATAAAATAAGACTGGTGGTAATGCAAATGAGGCTAGGTTCACGGCACACTTTGGATTAACATTTACCATAGTTGCCAGGAAACTCTCCCAAAATATACATCTAATGTGCCCATAGACACAAAATAGAAGATAAAAGACTTAGCACTACCTTGTATCCCATCAACTTTTATTATGCAATAAAGATTATGTTCTTTGAGATCAGGTTGCTCTACTTTATTCCATGAGAAGATGCTCAGCCGTTGTGAAACCACTTCAAACATTCATATCGAGGGTAAACAATTTACAGAGACACACTACAAATATGATAAAAAATGCCCATAGACTTGTATTATTATTATTATTTATTGTTATAGCGCCATTTATTCCATGGCGCTTTACATGTAAGGAGGGGTATACATAATAAAAACAAGTACAATAATCTTAAACAAGAGAGGACCCTGCCCGCGAGGGCTCACAATCTACAAGGGATGGGTGATAATACAGTAGGCGAGGGTAGAGCTGGTCATGCAGCGGTTTAGTCGATCGGTGGTTACTGCAGGTTATAGGCTTGTCAGAAGAGGTGGGTCTTCAGGCTCTTTTTGAAGGTTTCGATGGTAGGTGAGAGTCTGATATGTTGTGGTAGAGAGTTCCAGAGTAGGGTTGATGCGTGATAGAAATCTTGTATGTGATTGTGGGAAGAGGAGATAAGAGGGGAGTAGAGAAGGAGATCTTATAAGGATCGGAGGTTGCGTGCGGGAAAGTACCGGGAGACGAGGTCACAGATGTGTGGAGGAGACAGGTTGTGGATGGCTTTGTATGTCATGGTTAGGGTTTTGTAATGGAGTCTCTGGGCAATGGGGAGCCAGTGAAGGGATTGACAGAGGGGAGAAGCTGGGGAATAGCGGGGGGGACAGGTGGATTAGTCGGGCAGCAGAGTTTAGAATAGATTGGAGGGGTGCGAGAGTGTTTGAGGGGAGGCCACAGAGCAGGAGGTTGCAGTAGTCAAGGCGAGTTACGATGAAGGCATGGACTAGGGTTTTTGCAGATTCTTGGGTGAGGAATGAACGGATTCGTGAAATATTTTTGAGTTGAAGTCGGCAGGAAGTGGAAAGGGCTTGGATATGTGGTTTGAAGGAGAGATCAGCGTCAAGGATTACTCCGAGGCAGCGAGTTTGTGGGACTGGGGAGAGTGGGCAGTCATTTACTGTAATTGATAGGTTCGTAGGGGGGGTCACGTGAGATGGGGGAAAGATGATGAATTCTGTTTTGTCCATGTTGAGTTTCAGAAATCTAGCGGAGAAGAAGGATGAAATAGTGGACAGACATTGAGGGATTCTGGTTAGTAGGGAGGTGATATCTGGTCCAGAGATGTAGATCTGTGTGTCATCAGCATAGAGATGATACTGAAAGCCATGAGATTCTATGAGCTGTCCCAGGCCAAAGGTGTAAATAGAGAATAGCAGGGGCCCAAGGACTGAACCTTGTGGGACTCCAACAGATAGGGGGCGAGGTGAGGAGGTGGTGTGTGTGGGAGACGCTGAATGTCCGGTCTGTTAGGTATGATGAGATCCAGGATAGGGCCTTTGCCAAAACAATGTCCCTTTGGAATATGTTTCCTCAGCTGTATTGAAAGGAGCTTTTTTTTTTTTAAGTTGACTGTAAATAAAAAAAAACCTTATACTGTACATTTAAAAGGACACCTGTTGGACTCCAGTGGATCGATTAAATTGAAGTTGAACTTCTTGGAATCCACTGTTCCACCAGAATTCGAATACTCTGCAATTCAATTCAGGATAATTGGCAAAAAGACAATTCACACTTAGTGAGTGGGCTAATGGAGTCCAGTATGGCAGCACAGTCTTCCCCATACCATTGATCTACGGATTTACCAAGCAGATAGGTTGTAGTCATTTGGACGCTAAAAAGGCTGTATTTACATTACAGAGCTCAAAACATGTTCAATTGACTCCAAGCAGAACTCACAGTGTTCTACACATATTTTCCAGATAATTGGAAGCTTTTTAATTATGCAGTTAGCATGAATTTATTTGGCAATTTTCAGTTTCAAATGATACCTATCAGATCTTCCAGGCCATCAAACTGCACCAGTGATTAAGAGCCATAATCTCCAGACATGTTACTATATAAGTGATTTTATGGCTGGATTTTGGCTCTAAATCATCCCGGACGCAGTGTGATAGGGCTAGAGGACCTGACAGGATCCTCACATTGAACTATAGAAGCCTAAGCCAAGGGAAATAATCTGACAACATCCCAGAACTTTCACTTCAAATACTGATACTCTACACTACTCATTAGGACTTTCAGCAGACAAAAGTTACTTTAAATGTTACTTCACTGATTTTACTAGAAAACTTCATTAATTCAATACAATCTGCAAAGTGTTGAAACTCACCTTTAGCTGGAACATCTCTCAATTCATATTTACTCTTTTTTAGCATGTATTCTTATTTTTAATTACTTATTCATGATTTCATTCATTTTCTTATAGGATAGAAGCCAATGATGTTGTGGAGCTTGGAGAAAAAGCTACAAGGACACTTTTCAGTCATCTTTATAGTGTTTAAATGAAGAGTTGATTACCAGCTGTCTGCTGTTATGTATATATGTTATACATATAAAACTATATAGCGTTAATCAAATATACTGGTTTACAAGACAATTAAGGCAAAATATGTATATATTACAAATAAACATTAGAAATGTATGTATCCGAGTGATTTTGGAATTATATTGTCTGGTTTATATGTTTCGGCATATTGAAAATAAAAAGGGAAATGATATAAAAAAGAACCATGATACATGCAGTTTAAAATGAAATATATGGCATAATAAATACAAAAATGACTTACTCAGTGGCCCCACTACCCATTTCATAGACCTTTCTGACAAAATAAACTGTTCTAACTTCAATTTTTGTTGTTTGACACTCTGCATTAGTTTAGAATTACATACTCCTCAAATTGTATAAATTATAAACTTTTACAAGGATATTCCATTGCAGTCTGTTTATTCGGGGACAGCTTAATGATTTGGGAATACATCACAAATATTTTATTACTCAACTATCCCAGCTTCCATTGATTTACTCTAGTTCATAACTAGTATCTTCAACTACCATCATATGAAGAGGTATGTTTGGATCAGAAATATATTGTACTTGATTCACTAAATCTCACAGAATGTTAAGGGTCCCATATGTTCCTCCTTTATTATATAGTGTGGTATTATGGGATGAATTGGTGTTTAAGCAATGTTTAAGCAATCTCTCTTTTGCATTAGGTGCCTAAACTAAGAATTTACTTAGGAACTTGTAGAGATTTGTGATATTGGATATACCATATTTTTCAGACTGTAAGACGCATTTTTCCCACAAAATTTGGGAGGAAAATAAGGGTGCATCTTATAGTCCGAATGTAGCTTAGGTCTGGATCACACTTCCGTTTTTGTAAATCTGTCAAAATCCATTGGTTTCCGTTAAAAAACGGATCCGCCATTTTTTTGGAGGATCCGTTTTTTAGTCCCATAGACTTCCATTAGCGGCTACTCCGGATCCGTAAAAAAAACGGATCCGTTTGCATCCGTTTGTGGCAAAACGGAAACGGATCCGTTTTTCACACTCTGACGGATGCAAAAGGATGCAAAAAAACGGATGTGTAAAACAGGCCTTACCGGAGGGGGGTGGAGGTGGTGGAGCTGTGTCACAGGACAAAACCAAGATTTCAATCCCATCTCAAGTCCACCACCAGAAAATCAATGTGCAGAGCGGGGACTCTGCTCCAGCCTCAGACATTTTTCTGAAGTCCACCACTGGGAGATCAATGGCTCCAGCCTAGCAATGCCGGCCCACCCCCGACAAATATGGTAGATCAGAGTTTGCTGCTTTGATTACTGACAAAATAGCTCAAAGGAGACTCAAAGCCATTTTTAGTTCAATTAACTTTTACCCTTTTGGAGGCTTTATATAAAGAACATGTTGATCTGGAATTAATTATTACATGTTAAACTGTGCTTCAAGAAACCATGGTAATATTTTAAAGTAATATTCTCACCTCTTAAATTTTTAGTTACTTACCTTTGGAAGTAGGAAGCTGATCTTGAAGTCAAAATAGATGTCCAAGATTCAAGATTCTCATATGTCAAGTCATATGTGCAGTAAGTCAAAACTGTACTCATAAAGGCTGTGAACTGGATCGTAACCCACATCTTTCTTGAAGCTTCAATCAAATGTTTATTAGGGAGGAAGCAGGCAGATCCATTCTTCTATACGGTCAAGCATTATATGGTTTTATACATTTATTTGGATGGATTACAAAAATACAGCCAGAAAGTCAAGAAAAACTTTAGTTAAAGCAAATGACCAGTAGCCATACATTTCAATAAACTGTAACAGATAAATATGGAAGCTATCACAGTAACTTTTAGAAACATTGTGCATATGATAATACCATTAATAATGTTTAATGATTTTCAATTTTGGTTTCCTACAAATAGAAGTGTAGGATTTTATGGACTTTGTTAATAATACACTTCCACAAATATAAGAATTTTATATAAATTAAAAATACATTTGTTTGCTTTCCACATGCTAAATCCTTTGTCTCTGTAGGCATTTGTAGAGGGTTCATTAATGCTAGAAAGGAGGGGCAAATGTATGAAGTCATTCTTCAGATATTTATAAACTATTAAAATTTGCCTGCCATTTATTTGTATGGGAACTTTTATTATATGATTTAAAAATTGCAATGTATCACATTAAAAACTGCTCTTACAATTCTTAAATAAAAGTTTAAGGTTAAATTTAAAAAAATATTAGAGCAGTGGGGGTCCAACTATCATCACCAGCTCCAATCAACTTTTTTAAAAGATTCTAACTCGCATGTAAGTGCCACAAACATATTAGTGCTTTTACAGACTGCTGGTATAAAGGGTTTAATTAATCTAATATATAAAGCTCAATGTGTGTGTGTATGTGTATGTATGTGTGTATGTCCGGGATTGGCATCTGCACCGTTGCAGCTACAGCCACAAAATTTTGCACAGTCACATGTCTGGACCCCGAGAGCGTCATAGGCTATGTTGTGAGGCAAAATTTTAACCCAGCGCGTTCCAATTCACCAAACAATTTTGCCCCTATCTACATAATGGGGAAAAAGTGAAAGGAAAAATGTTGGAGGCAAATTGACAGCTGCCAGATGTGAACAAGGGGGACTGAAAGAATGAGAGCGATGGCGCCAAAGAGTATATACAGTTGCTAAGGTGGGGCGGCCCTGACATGGGATACTCACCACACACGGGGATATGAACACACACACAAAATGCGCCACACACTACCACGTGCTTCAACGCATATACCACCCTCAGAACACATTTCACCACAAATACACCAACCTCGCCACATAAAAATCGAAACACAAAAGTCGCCACTCAAATGAGCTGTGATTGGTTGCTATCAGCAACAGTTTTCTTTGTAGACAGTTGTGGTAACTGAGGCCTATTATTATCATTTCTATGGTGTTATCGTCCATCTGTAAAGCTGGAAATAACACAATTTATTACTGTGCCAACACAGACCACACTCTGACACAGACTGCAGGGGTATCCCAGTATCACAGGATAGGATTAGATACACGGCTCAGCAGTCAGTATCATACAGGATAGGATTAGATACACAGCTCAGCAGTCAGTATCACGCAGGATAGGATTAGATACACAGCTCAGCAGAAAGTATCACATAGGAGAGGATTAGGTACACAGCTCAGCAGACATTATCACACAGGATAGGGTTAGATACACAGCCCAGAAACAGGATGTGCCAAAGGAGAGAACATTTTCATTCCAAGAATTCCACTCATTCCATCTGATATGTTTTTTGATTTTAAACGCCTCCAGTTTCCAGTTCAACTGCTATTTGCAATGTCCATTAACAATGCTCAGGGACAGTCCTTGAAAGTAGTAGGGATCGATTTAAGTAGTAGAGATCGATTTGCAATCTCCATGCTTTTCTGATGGTCAACTTTACGTGATCTGTTCAAGAGTTGGAACTGCCAAAAATCTGTTCATCTTTGCACCAAAAGGAAAAACCAAACATGTTGTTTATCAAAAGGCTCTTGAATGAGTTGAAAATAAAATACTATCAATACTTGGGTAATCGTTTAGTTAATTTGTGTTGCAAATCTGTAGTGTTGAATATATGATGTGCAATGTTTTTATGTGCAATATAATCATTATAATTTGTTATAACTAACCACAGTTGGTTACTATGCCCAGGCAACGCCGGACTCTTCAGCTAGTAGGTTATAAAACAGCAAATGCTGTAACCACACCCAGGCACTGACTGACAGCCAACTTCACAGTGCATCATTACTGAGCTGGCTGTCAATCAGTGCCAGTGTGTGGTTACAGCCATTGCTCACTATGTACTGAGTAGTGACTGAAGCTGCGCCGATGTGACTGAAAGCCTGAGGCTGGTGGGAGGAATAAAGTTAATTTCTTCCCATCAGTCTGGCTTTCAGTGCAGTGGACACAGAGTTTTAAAACACTAAAAACGTGCAGATTATCCCCATACATACAGGCTTGTAGCTTTCAGAGACGTAACAGATCCCGTTTAAACTTGACTACTTTATTTTTTAGCAGACATTGTTCCATGCAATAGTCAAACTCCCACTCAATCTAACATTGATGACATGACAAGAGACGACCAGATCACTTCACAGCTCAGCTTATTATTAGCTGGGCCGGCGAGATGTTATCTGTGCAATGTACACCGCACATATTGCATTAAGTGTCGCACTAGGAAACTCAGAAACTCAAGAAATTCACAGTTGTCTTGTCCATGGCCAGACAGCAGCAACCTGGACTGTGGACCAGGATTGCACAAAGCAATACACTCATGTCTATGGAAGACCCCTTTAACTGCTTGTCCTTTACTTTTTCCTTGTGTGTCCAGTATTGTTTATGCCATTTATGATTGCTTTGCAAAAGTTTTATTTGATCATAAAATTTTTTCTATTACAATTTGTTTATCAATACTGTTAAATTTACATTTTCTCTCCTTCATGTGTTTTATGTGCAGATTAGATACCTTTTTTTAATGTATTTTAATGCAGAAACGCTATTCATAGCCTAAACATTTTTTAGGCTTTCCAATGAAATTTATGGGATAAAATGCACAAAAATGCACAGCTTTATATTTGCAGTAGGTATAAGTTTTCATGTATCCACATCACCTTTGCTTGAAGTTTAAACTGTTAAAGAATGATTACCCAAGCAAAAAAAGGCATCAGAAAAACCACAATGTTTACATTATGTCTGAACCAGACCTAACAGTGCATTAATAGTAGACAGCGTCAGACTGGAGTAGTTTGGGCCCACCAGAGAAAATCATTCTTGGGGCCCACAATGCCTAAGGGGTACTAGCTGCAGAGTCTTCCCTTAGCTTCCATCTAGTCAAGCTGATAATTAGGGAATTTTTTCCAACTATATACCTGTCCAAACAATCACCTGAAAAAAACAGTAAAACGTTCATTTGTTGGGTGCAATGCTTTTTATGCTTGATTTAAAAACATCCTTATTGGCAGCAGATAAATTGCATAAACAAGTGCTGCCGAGAACAATTATATTTTATAAGCACAGAAAGATTGTATTAGTTAGACAAATGCCACGTACACACACCAGACATGACACATACATACCAGTCACGTGCCAGACACAGTACACATATATACCAGTACTAAGAAAATATAAAGTTGTACTTTGGATTGTTTAGAATGGTAAATCTAGATAATTGGAACTACATTAATATCATAGAAAATAGGTAAGTGCTACATTATGTACATATGAAATTTTGAAAAATTGGAAATGCAATATTGCTATATAAAAATATACACACCAGTCACACGCTAAACACAGGATTAGAGATGGGTGGACCTCTGTAAATACCGGTCCGGCCAAACAGTTAAAAAAAAAGATTGGGTTCGGGTACCAGAACTGTACCTGGACTCCATTCACTTGATTGGGGACCTGAACATCCAGTGTTTGCCATGCTGTCCTGTGCATGAAAGCGCAGCAAACACTGCTTCTGATCGGTAGTAAAATCATTACCGCCAGTCAGACGGCCGCGATTCCCATGCTGTCAAATGACAGCGTGAGCCTGCAGCAGTGACCGTAGTATTTGGGATGGCATGCATGGATCTAATATAGGACTATTATTACAAGAAAGTGCAAAAAAGAGTAAAAAAAAAAAATATATATATATATATATATATATATATATATATAGTGACCGGTCCAGACTGGGTATGTCCCTTTAAGTAACCCTGGACCGTGAGTAGCTTTTGTGCACCTCAACTCCCCCCTAAATTATCCCTTCTACTGTTATATGGTTTAAATGAATCCATTACTCACTAATCTCATATATTCATGATTTATATTATTCTCACAATGTGAAGTCTGACACAAGAATTGAGTGTTATCCTATTGGTCGGTGGCCCTCCAGTCTCTGTGGAGACAAGACAGGGTTCTGGAAAGTTCCCTGAGGAGTCTGGTTCAAGATGTGACCCAGAGCAGACCTCATGTGAGGGGTCTCCTGACCCCCTCTAGGCTCCATGCCTGGAGGTGGAGGTTCATCTTTCTCTTCATCTCAAGACTTACAGCCAGGCCTAATGCCTTGGATCTTCCCCTGACTTCTATAGCCAAGATGGCTGAAGACCTTTAACCTTTTTTTTAACCCTGGATCCCCGCTGTCCGGTTTAAGGTGTGTTTCTCCAGCACTAGGTCGCACTAAATGTGTACAGAAGAATCTATTGCTCTGCGTGTTGAGGAAATCGAGGGTCCCCCGCCTCACCGCAAATTATCTGTTATTTACTTGAAGTATATTTCTGCACGTACCGTGACCAGCTGAGAAAATGAATACGGGATTTCAGGTCTGTAAATAATGCCATATATTGCCTCTTCTGTCTTTATGCCATCAAAAGACTTTGAACTCTCTTATAATTACCTGCAAGTACTGCTCCTAACTAATACAGGTTCTTAAAGCTCCAGAACCTCAATTCTGTGTCAGAATTCAATCCTGAACTGTACTGGCCATGGATTCCCCATGTGAACTGTAAACCCTTACTCCATGTTATATCTCCCCGTTCTGCTGAAGTAAAGCACCTGTTATCCCCGAGAACTGTTGTCTGTGGTTATTCAATTGGCTGTGGACACTGCATGGGGGTAGATAACAGTGAACGGATTGGCCCCATATCAGGGCTGTTGTGTATTTTTTTTTACAACACAAATACTTTGTGAGGTGGGCAGTTGTGTTTAAACTTCTGTATTATGGAGATTTTTATTTTGTCTTTAAAAATAAATATCATAGATTGCCCATCTCATAATGCAGAAAGTATACTTTCTATGACACACATACTTTCTATGGTTTCAGAATTTTGCTTTAGTGGCAAAATTGTGTGTGAACAATAATAAAAATGCTGTTATTAATCTGTTACTCCAGTATGTCACAGATCAATGAATTCATAGTTACACTGACTATGCAAGTACAGCACCTTTTTATATCACTTTAATCTTTGGATTATTATACACACATAGAGACTATCACTCCTTTTTTCAATCTGCTTAACCACTGTAGTTGGACACCACGAGCAGATTAAGCCTTTTTCTAACTCTATGTGGAATAAGCTGTATACCTATCCTGTAAAATCCTAAAATGTTAGCCCTTGACATGACCTCATCTTTTATACCTTTATAATTATGGGGAAGGTGCACCTAAAGTTATTAGCCCCATCACTGTGTCTTTAGGAGTGTGTGAAATAGTACTTTTTGTCAATCATTATGAATAGAATTGCAAAGTGCCCGAATTAACAGCTTTTGAGGAAATTCAAATGTTCAGAAAGTTCAATTTAAAGTTGTTCTTCTGCGGATCAATCTTCTCATCTCCAATCAGTCTGTTTGGCTCCTCATACTCTACAACATGTTACATGGAGAATGGAATGCATTTTCAATGTGACGGCTTTGCTTTAGAGCTGTATATGAAGAGGCACATGGTGATCAACTGGTTAACACAGAAAAAAAAGTCTATATCATTTTTTTTTATCCAAATAGCACTTATAATATTAGCAATCACTGAATGGCTGCATATTCCAAAATTTTTATCAAATGCAACAAAATGATCTGTTTTCACATTTCGTCTATAGTCTCATATGTACAAGCATTTATATTGTTTATTATTCTATGCTTCCTTTTAAGTATTAGTTATTGGTTATATTTAAACTTTATTAACAAATGTATGTTTTAGCTATGAATAATATATCTTTATTTATCTGCACATCAGCTGTTCTTATTGCAAGTAGTGAAATTACTTATTTTCCTTGGAATCCAAAGAACCTGTCCAATGTAAGTGGCTCTGAATAACTGTATTCATTATGTGTTGGCCTGATATTCAGGATCTGTTTAGAAGATAAATCACAACCCAATGGTTATAAATAACGATGGATAGTCTGGATTTCCTTTGAATCAAATATTGATGCACAACTTGTAAGGAAGAGGTTTAAGGTATACATGTTGCATATGCACAATAGCTTCATCACTCAGTTTATAATGGAAACACATCAACTCTGCGGGTATTTTTGACAGCAGGTATTGGGCTGCAGACTCTGTTATTCTTGCTGTCAAAATTACGGAGAAGGCAGACGAAGGCTCTGAACACAACTGTCACGAGAGCCTAATAGTTCACTGGATTGAATGTGTCACCTGTTAAATGACACCTGGTTCCATTACATCTTTAAAACGTCTTTCAAACTGAAGTTGGCCTTAACCCCTTAGTGTCCGGGCAAAATTTTTTCAATCTGACCAGTATCACTTTACGTGGTAAGAACTCAACTCGGGAACGCTTCAACATATCCCAGTGATTTTGAGACTCTTTTTTTTTCGTGACACATTGTACTTTATGATAATAGTAAAGTTATGTCGATATTTTCTGTATTTATTTTAAAAAAATATCAGAACTGTTACAAAAATTTCCGAAAAATTTGCCATTTCCGAACTTTGAATGATTATCCCTTTAATCTCGATAGTCTTATCATGCAAAAACATTAATAAATAACATTTTCCTTATGTCTGCTTTATATTAGCACCATTTGTGAAATGTTGCTTCATTTTGTTATCATTTTAGAAGGTTTAAAAATGCATCAGTAATTTTTCAAGGAAATTTACAAAACTTATTTTTTAGGGATCTATTAAGTTTTGAAGTGACTTTGGGGGTCCTATTTATTGGAAACCCCCAAAAGTGATGCCATTATAAAAACCGCACCCCTCAACTTATTCAAAATTGCTTTCAGGTAGTTTATTAACCCTTCATGTGCTTTTCAGGAATTAATGCAAAGTGGCACAACAGGAATGAAGAAGTGTATTTTTACCATCTAAATGTTTCAAACTTCTGAACAGGCCTCTACAGCTGGAAGACTTTAAAGTCGTTGTTTGGCCATGAATTGCCATCGCAAATGCCAGGACCATACGATCAAGATCTCAGGGTGCCAATGGGTTTAAAGAGGGAGGTCTCACACCTTGTCAGCCAGACAGCAGCATTTAAGTAGTTAAAAGACAATAGTCGGTACCAACACTAATCATGGCTGTTGCAACAAGTTGTCAGCTATTGTGTACAGCTGACAGGTGCTGGATTGTCACCCATCGTGCGATGCTAGTCTCTTCTATCGTAGGTCAGTAAAAAGACTTATTGGTTGTCACTAAGGGGTTAAAGCACTGTAGATTGTAAGCCACATTGGGGAGAGTCATGGATATGAATGGTAACAACCTATGTACGCTACTGTGGATTATGATCGCACTATTTGCCCAACAAAAATAAATATATAAATAATACATCAATATGATATATATGATTTACAATTTAAGATTGGAAAGATTGCAACAAAAGTGATATTTCTTATCAGAAACAACATATTTTTTACTATTTCAATACAGGTATTTGATATAGTATCACTGTGCATAGTGCACTTTCAGCTCAAAACATAAGCAGCGGTACATTTCATCAAACATTTCTACGGGGATCAATTGCTTGTTTTTTCCATTCAAATCTCCTGATCTTTCAAAATGGAGTGATATTGATGACGCACAGTCATTACTGAGACTGGAGCCACATATATCCGCTCCATCATGCTCACACAGGTGAGGATAATCCAATTGAAAGCTATCAGTTTCCATCCAACAACTTTGTTAAACACCATATTTAAATGACAGATCTCAAGATATACAGTATGTCAGTCAAAAGACCTTCTATCATTAATGCATTTTCAAACCTTTAAGGGGGTTTGTCCACCAGTAGGATAACCCCTTCTTCATCTAAATTTTTGGCCTCGATAAAGTAAAAAAATGTATACTTGCCTCCTGTGCCAGCACCATTCCTGCATTTGTGGTGCAGGGGCTCTCGTGCATTTGATATGATACATGAGCCTGGTGCCCAATTAGCTCTGGTGCCACTGGCCTTGCCGTCATAAGAATTAAACATGAAGAGGAAGTCAGAGATCAGATGCACCCCTGGCTTCCGCTTCATGTTCAATTTGTGCGAAGGTGGGGACAGTAATGCCATCTGACGCATCACAACAACCGCATGAGAGCCCCGGGAACTCTTGTGCCGACACCGCTGGAATGGTGCTGTCACAAGAGGTGAGTATAGACTTTTTAAATATGTTATTAGGACCAAATATTTAGATAAGGAAGTGGTTTTCCTAGTAGTGGACAACTCCTTTTAATGGCTGCACACTGTACTTTGGCTTCTTTTGGTATCACTATTTATAAAGAATGATGTAATAAAAAATCTAAGACAAAACATAAATATATCAATAAAAAACAAACAATGGATTTAGCATAAAACACAATTTCTTGTGCATACATTTTAAGTAAAATTAACCCCTTCCTGACATCCGACGTACTATCCCGTCCATGGGACCTGGGCCCCTATGCCCATGGATGGGATAGTACGTCTACCGCGATCAGCGGCGCCCACGTGGTGAGCGCCGCTGATCGCGGCCGGGTGTCAGCTGATTATCACAGCTGACACCCGGCACAATGTGTCAGGGGCGGTCACGGACCACCCCTGACACGTTAACCCCTTGCACACCGCGATCAAACATGATCGCGGTGTACCGGGGGTTAAAGGGAAGCATCGGCAGGGAGAGGGCTCCCTCCGTGCTTCCCTGAGGCCCCCATGGCAGCGCAATGTGCAGCGCTGCTGCTGGGGGCTCCTTTCCTGCAGGCCCCCGAATCCAAGATGGCAACGGGGGCCTTCGGGGGCCTGCAGGAAGCTGGCTTCCTCAGTGCCTGCAAAGCGCAGGCATAAGGAAGCCTTGTGCACTGCCTGTGACAGATCGCTGATCTGTCACAGTGATCTGTGATGTGACAGATCAGCGATCTGTCACAGAACAGTGATGTCCCACCTGGGACTATTTAATAAAGTAAAAAAAAAAATAAAAATAAAGTGTTAAAATAATTTAAAAAAAATCGCCAAATAAATTACAAAAAAAAAAAATATTCCCCCAAATAAATCCATTTTTTGAAAATAAAAAACAAACAAACAATAAAAGTACACATATTAGGTATCGCCGCGTCCGTAACGACCCGCCCTATAAAACTGTCCCATTAGTTAACCCCTTTAGCGAACCCCTTAAAAAATAAAAATAAAAAACGAAGCAAAAAATAATGATTTATTATCATACCGCCAAACAAAAAGTGTAATAACGCGCGATCAAAAAGACGCATATAAATATCCATGGTACCGCTGAAAACGTCATCTTGTCCTGCAAAAAATGAGCCACCACACAGCATCATCAGCGAAAAAATAAAAAAGTTATAGCTCACAGAATAAAGCGATGCAAAAATAATTATTTTTTATATAAAATAGTTTTCATTGCATAAAACCGACAAAACATAAAAAAAGACCTAAATGAGGTATCGCTGTAACCGTACTGACCCGAAGAATAAAACCGCTTTATCAATTTTACCGCACGTGGAACGGTGTAAACGCACCCCCCCAAAAGAAATTCATGAAACGCTGTTTTTTGTTCATTCTGCGTCCCAAAAATCGGAATAAAAAGCGATAAAAAAAAGTCAAGTGCCCGAAAATGGTACCAATAAAAACGTCAACTCGTCCCGCAAAAAATAAGACCTCACATGACTCGGTGGATCAAAATACGGAAAAATTATAGCTCTCAATATGTGGTGATGCAAAAACTATTTTTACAATATAAAGCGTCTTTTAGCGTGCGACAGCCGGCAAACATAAAAACCGCCATAAATAGTAAATCAAACCCCCCGTTATCACCCCCTTAGTTAGGGAAAAATAATAAAATGAAAAAAATGTATTTATTTCCATTTTTCCATTACGGTTAGGGTTAGGGTTAGGGCTAGGGCTAGGGTTAGGGCTAGGGTTAGGGTTAGGGCTAGGGTTAGGGCTAGGGTTAGGGCTAGGGTTAGGGCTAGGGCTGAGATTAGGGTTAGGGGTGTGTTGTGGTTCGGGTTGGAGTTAGAATTGGGGTTTCCACTGTTTGGGCACATCAGGGGCTCTCCAAATGCAAGATAGTATTTGATTTCAATTCCAGCCAATTCTGAGTTGAAAAAGTCAAATGGTGCTCCTTCCCTTCCAAGATCTGACATGCACCCAAACAGTGTTTTACCCCCACATGTAGGGTATCAGCCTACTCAGGACAAATTGCAAAACAATTTTTGGGGTCCAATTTCTCCTGTTACCCTTAGGAAAATAAAAAATTGGGGGCAAAAATATCATTTATGTGGAAAAAAATGATTTTTTTATTTTCACGTCCGAGCGTTATAAAATTCTGTGAAGCACTTGGGGGTTGAAAGTGCTCACCACACATCTAGATAAGTTCCGTGGGGGGTCTAGTGTCCAAAATGGGGTCACTTGTGGGGAGTTTCAATAGTTTAGGTACATCAGGGGCTCTCCAAACGCACATGACACCCGCAGACCATTCCATCAAAGTCTGCATTCTAAAACGTCACTACTTCCCTTCCGAGCCCCGACGTGTGTCCATACAGTAGTTTTCTCCCACATATGGGGCATCAGCGTACTCAGAACAAATTGGACAACAACTTTTGGGGTTCAATTTCTCCTGTTACCCTTGGGAAAATAAAAAAATTGGGGACTAATTGATCATGTTTGTGGAAAAAATACGATTTTTTTATTTTCATGCCCGGGCATTATAAAGTTCTGTGAAGCCCTTGGGGGTTCAAAGTGCTCACCTCACATCTAGATAAGTTCCTTAGGGGGTCTAGTTTTCAAAATGGGGTCATTTGTGGGGGGTTTCCACTGTTTAGGTACATTAGGAGCTCTCCAAAGGCAACATGACACCCGCAGACCATTCCATCAAAGTCTGCATTCCAAAACATCACTACTTCCCTTCCGAGCCCCGACGTGTGCCCATACAGTAGTTTTCTCCCACATATGGGGCATCAGCATACTCAGGACAAATTGGACAGCAACTTTTGGTGTCCAATTTCTCCTGGTACCCTTGGGAAAATAAAAAAAATGGTGACTAAAAGATCATGTTTGTGAAAAAATACGAATTTTTTATTTTCATGCCCGGGCGTTATAAAATTCTGTGAAGCACTGGGGGGTTCAAAGTGCTCACCACACATCTAGATAAGTTCCTTGGGGGGTCTAGTTTACAAAATGGTGTCATTTGTGGGGGGTTTCCACTGTTTAGGTACATCAGGGGTTTTCCAATCGCGACATGGTGTCCGATCTCAATTCCAGCCCAAAACGTTCAAATGGCGCTGCTTCCATTCCGAGCTCTGCCATGCGCCCAAATAGTGGTTTACCCCCACATGTGGGGTATCAGCGTACTCAGGACAAATTGCACAATAACTTTTAGGGTCCTCTTACCCTTGGAAAAATAAGAATTGAGGGTGAAAAGCTCATTTTTGTGGAAAAATTATGATTTTTTAATTGTACTGCTGTACGTTATAAACTTCTGTAAAGCCCTTGTGGGTTCAAAGTTCTCACCACATATCTAGATAAGTTCCTTGGGGGGTCTAGTTTCCAAAATGGGGTCACTTGTAGGGGGTTTCCACTGTTTAGGTACATCAGGGACTCTCCAAACGTGACATGGCGTCCGATCTGAATTCCAGACAATTTTGCACTGAAAAAGTCAAACGGCGCTCCTTCCATTCTGAGCTCTGCCATGCGCCAAAACAGTCGTTCCCCCCACATATCAGGTATCAGCGTACTCAGGACAAATTGCACAATAACTTTTGCAGTCCAATTTCTCCTGTTACCCTTGGTAAAATAAAAAAATTGAACCTGAAGTACTTTTTTTGTGAAAAAAAGTTAGATGTTCATTTTCTTTTAAATATTCAAAAACATTCCTGTGACGCACCTAAAGGGTTAATAAACTTTTTGAATGTGGTTTTGAGCACCTTAAGGGGTGCAGTTTTTAGAATGGTGTCACTTTTGGGTATTTTCTATCATATAGACCCCTCAAAGTGGCTTCAAATGTGATGTGGTCCGTAAAAATAAAATGGTGGTGTAAAAATGAGAAATCGCTGGTCAACTTTTAACCCTTATAACTTCCTAACAAAAAAAAATTTTGGTTCCAAAATTGTTCTGATGTAAAAGTAAACATGTGGGAAATGTTAGTTATCAAGTTTTTTGGGTGCCATATCTCTGTGATTTAAGGGCATAAAAATTCAAAGTTGGAAAATTGGGAAATTTTCAAAATTTTCGCCAAATTTCCGTTTTTCTCACAAATAAATGCAAGTTATTTGAATGAAATTTTACCACTAACATGAAGTACAATATGTCACGAGAAAACAATGTCAGAATCACCGGGATCCATGGAAGCGTTCCAAAGTTATGACCTCATAAAGGTACAGTGGTCAGAATTGTAAAAATTGGCCCGGTCATGAACGTGCAAACCACCCTTGGGGGTGAAGGGATTAAACTACCTTAACTAAGAATGCACATTAGAATATTTTTTATTTTGTTGATAGTATTTTTCACTTCTAAACTGTTATGTACCAGACCAATCTTCCTCATATGCCAGTACAATGCTGCTCATAATGCACAGAACAAGAAAAGAGAAGAAAGCTCTTCATAGGCAACAGTCCTATCAATATATTGGTGAAACAAAGAAGAAATTCTAACCTTATTCTGTAATGCTGGGAGCATAACATCCACTTAAATCTTTAAGGAAATCAATGAGGTGCTAGGTAGCTATAAAAGCGAGTGAATAGTGAGGGGCACCAAAAGTAAGTTCACTCAAATATTATACATGGTAGTTTAATAGGGTGGCATGAATGTAACATGTTTTGGGTGCAAACCATCCACGTCAGGTAAGCACACGCATTGCATTTGTGTCACCCTAAATAATCTACCTTGTATTATATTTGAGTGCATTTACTTATGGTGCCCTCCCCGTGCTTTCATATTTACTTGTATTTACATTCCTGCCCAGCTATTTTACCAGATTACCCTGCCTCCAGCACTTTAGACTTTAACCCCTTCACAACATCTGCCTAGCTATTTTCAGTCTCCACGCTGTGTCGCGCGGTGACCGAGTTAAGATGGCTGGCCATGGAAGCACATCGCTCAGGGGGCTTTACTGTCCACCCCACATTGGTGATCGTTGCGATTGGCCCATCAATTCTGACTAGCTAATCATAGCAATTTGATAATAAAGTTAAAAAAAATCAATGTGACACTCTATGATTGGTGCTGTCTATGATAGTGATGTCACCACTGGTTATTAACCCTTTTTTTGCAACATTAACATGTGCTCTTCCCATTGCTGCAGTGCTCTGATCAGTATCACTTGCTGATGACAGTCTATGCCACAGGATTTTTACTTTTTTTTTTGCAATCGGTAGAGTAGTGGACGTTGCAGCGTTATTTACATCTGATTTTCTTGTAGAAAAAAATAATAGTAGTTAGTACAGAGTAGCTTCATAGGTAAGGAGGTAGCGCATTAAGGGTCGCAGTGTTAGTGATGACTGATTTTCTTGCAGAAAAAATAAAAGCACTGTGTAACTATTGAGCTACATGCCCCACACAATACACATGTAAAAGCACCAGTTACACACACACGCCCACTGGTTAGAAGAATAAAATAAAAATCGCCTATTTGTCAAAAAGATGCTTTTCACCAGAGGAGGCATACACTTTCCTTGCCTCTGATATGGATTTAGGCAGTGAGGAAGATACCAGATTCCATGATCCCAAACAGTAGTTTTACACCACATATTGGCATAGTCAGGAGAAATAGCACAACAAATTGTTGAGAGAATTTTCTCCTGTTACCCTTGTGAAAATGCAAAATTTGGGGCTAAAGTAACATTTTTCCACATTGCTTTAATTAATGTGAAGCACCTGAAAGGTTAATACAATTGAATAATGATTTGAGCACCATGGACGTGCAGTTTTCAGAATGGTGTCAGTTTTGGGTATTTTCTGTCACATGCAACCCACAAAGTCACTTCAAATTTGATGTGGTCCCTAAAAAAAAGGTTTTGTAAATTTTGTTAGAAAAATTAGAAATTGCTGAATAACTTTTAACCCTTCCAACTTCCTAACAAAAAATGTTTGAAAAATGATACAGATGTAAACTAGACATGTGATGAATGTAATATATTAAATATTTTTTGTGAAATAGCTCTAACTCCTATTTTCACTAATAAACGCAAGTCATATCAAATGAATTTTGCCACTAACAAGAGGTACAATATATCACAAAAAAAGAATCTCTGAATCATTGGGATCCATTGAAGCGTTCCAGAGTTATTCCCTCAAAAAGTGACACTGGTCAGAATTGAAAGAAATGTCTTTATCAGGAAGGTGAAAACAGGTTTCGGGGTGAAAGAGTTAAATTATTGCTGTGTAATTAATCTCACCCAAAGGCAATAAAAGGTTAGAAAAGATCATAAAGGGGATTTTTTTGCCTAACATTTACTAAAACATGGGAGGATTCAACAATAAGAAATGAAAGCTCAGTTTTGATTGGTTCTTATGGGAAACAAAGATAGATATTTTTAGACAGTTTGGATAAATTACACCTACTTGGACACACACACACATATATATATATATATCTATAATATATAAAGCTCAAAGTGTGTATGTATGTATGAATGTGTGTGTGTGTGTGTATGTATGTATGTATGTGTGTGTGTGTGTATGTCCGGGATAGGCATCCGCACCGTCGCAGCTACAGCCACAAAATTTGGCACAGTCACACGTCTGGACCCCAAGAGCATCCTAGGCTATGTTGTGAGGCGATATTTTAACCCCGCGTGTTCCAATTTACCAAACAATTTTGCCCCTATCTACATAATGGGGAAAAAGTGTGTGCGTGTCAAGCTCCGGCCCTCATTATGATGTCATAATGTCCCTATCTACATAATGGGGAAACAGTGTGTGCGTATCAAGCCCCGCCCCTAATTATGATGTCATAATGGTTGCCATGGCGACACTGATGTCATCATAGGTTGCAAGCCCCGCCGCTCATTATGATGTCATAATGGTTGACTATGGGATGGAGGATGTGTGATGGGTATATGGGCACTGGACTATGGGATAGAGGATATGTATGACGGGTATGTGGGCACAGGACTATGGGATGGAGGATATGTATGATGGGTATATGGGAATGGGACTATGGGATGGAGGATGTGTGATGGGTATATGGGCACGGGACTATGGGATGGCGGATATGTATGATGGGTATATGGACACGGGACTATGGGATGGAGGATATGTATGATGGGTATATGGGCATGGGACTATGAGATGAAGGATGTGTGATGGGTATATGGGCACTCGACTATGGGATGGCGAATATGTATGATGAGTATATGGGCATGGGACTATGGGATGGAGGATGTGTGATGGGTATATGGGCATAGGACTATGGGATGGAGGATGTGTGATGGGTATATGGACACTCGACTATGGGATGGAGGATATGTATGATGGGTATATGGCCACGGGCCTATGGGATGGAGGATGTGTGATGGGTATATGGGCACGGGCCTATGGGATGGAGGATATGTATGATGGGTATATGGGCATGGGCCTATGGGATGGTGGATATGTATGATGGGTATATGGGCACAGGACTATGGGATGGAGGAAAATTATAATTTGCTATAACTAGCCACAGTTAGTTACTATGCCCGGGCAGCGCCGGGCTCTTCAGCTAGTATATATATATATATATATATATATATATATATATAGGCCCATGCCCATATACCCATCATACTTATCCTCCATCCCATAGTTGAGTGCCCACATACCCATCACACATCCTCCATCCCATAGTCCCATGCCCATATAGCCATCATACATATTCGCCATCCCATAGTCGAGTGCCAATATACTCATCACACATCCTTCATCTCATAGTCCCATGCCCATATACCCATCAAACATATCCGCCATCCCATAGTCCCGTGCCCATATATCCGTCATACATATCCTCCATCCCATAGTCCAGTGCCCATATACCCATCACACATCCTCCATCCCATAGTCAACCATTATGACATCATAATGAGCGGCGGGGCTTGCAACCTATGATGACATCAGCGTCGCCATGGCAACCATTATGACATCATAATGAGGGGCGGGGCTTGACACACACACACTTTTTCCCCATTATCTTACTCCAGTCCTCTATGGTCCAATCCTTATGATATTTGGCAAACTTCAGCCTGGCTCTCCTTTGTTTCTCATTGATGAAAGGCTTTTTTCTAGCGTTACATGACTTGAGCCCCGCCTCTGGGAGCCTGTTACGAAGTGTTCTTGCCATGCACTTCACCTCAGCTGCCATTTGCCATTCCTTTTGTAGGTCACTTGATGTCATCCTGTGGTTGCTGAGTGACATTCCAATAAGATGATGGTCATCCCGGTCAGTGGAGAGTCGTTTTCGCCCTCTGCCGGTCTGTAGCTTTGTTGTTCCCAATATCTGCTGCTTGACCTTGTTGTAATGGAAGCCGTCTTAGAAATTTTAAGGATGGAGGCAACATAATGCTCACTGTATCCCTCTGCTAGTAAACCCAGAATTGAGCCCTTCTTTTCCTCGCTCAAAACTTTTCTTTTCAACTCCCTTGGCATGGTTAAAAGTTATTTTTTTATTCCTTTTACTTTTGGGATATTACTAGCACTTGTTTTGCCATCCAACTTGTCCTATTGCAGGGTTTTTTATACTTTCCTTCTTTAAATAAGATTTGGTTCAGGTGATCACCTAATCAGAAGCACATTAAGTAGAATGAGGTGTAGTCTGGTTGGAATTCAACTGACACTGGAATGGAATGGCTGTCAGACATGAAGAGATGCAGATCTTTAAAAGACTATGCAGTGGTCTCTTAATTTTTGCCAGAGCTGTATACCCTCTTGAGCAAGTTACACACTTGGAACAAAAGGACTCCACTAAGACTTTGTGTCAATAAAAAGCTAAATTTTTTGTACTTGGTTGTGCTACCTTTATCTTACTTGTGCTGCACCTTTATTTTTAATATATACACATATATACAGTATACATATATATATATATATATATATACACACATATAGACAGTCTTAAAGTTCATCCAATTCATCTAGTTGAAGTGTATCTCACTTTGTTCCAGAAATCGCGCATAGTGTTACACAGTAAGTTATAGCCTTTCCCAATAAGCTGTACCCCTTTTCCGGAAGGCCATTCCCCTTAATTGTACAAATTGTAAAAGTGTCTAAAACCTCATAATATGTGGTGCAAGTCATAAAAGACAGATTTTTGATGCAAATTAGGTCAGAATTCTTGTTCGTTCAGTTTGATAAATATACCCCATTGTCTTATATATGGGATTGGATTTTGAGTAAAGTTGGTGCAAAATTAATTTGCAGGACCTAGTCCAGTGGGCATGTCAGTAATCTTGGTCGCTGGATGGGAGTTCTGAGAACCATCTCCTACCTGCCTACATCAAAGGCTCTTCTTGTGATTAGCCAGAAAAGCCTCCCTTTCAGTGGGCAGAGATTATTGGCCTTTGAACTGGGTCTTGCGAATAAATTCACACCAAATATAATTGTGAGCATTTTCTTTGAAAAGTTCAGTCACTGTGGAACAACATCATCAGTGTTGCGTCATCAGCAGAATATTTATTATGTTGTGCAAAAATCAGCTGAAACAGGATATTTATTTTGAAAGCTTAAAATCATCTTTCTTATTTGAAGCTGCAGTATGTTTCACCTTACCTCTATATATTTAAAGCAGTTATAGATTTTGGATATTCTCATTTTGGCTAAACAGTTACCTGTAATTAGGGTGATTGCAGTGTGTTCAGTGTCTGTGGCTCAGAGTTCTGGTGTGAAAACCAGCAGCAATTGCTTGACTTCCCTCCAATATCCATTATGAATTACATGAAACCCAATTAAATGGAACTTGACAGCATGTTTTTACATATATAAGTATTGCTATGACTGTAAAGGTACTTTGCCCACTATAATAATAATAATAATCTTTATTTTTATATAGTGCTAACATATTCCGCAGCGCTTTTACAGTTTGCACACATTATCATCATTATCCCCGATGGGGCTCACAATCTAGATTCCCTATCAGTATGTCTTTGCAATGTCAGAGGAAACTGGAGTACCCGGAGGAAACCCATGCAAACACGGGGAGATCATACAAACTCCTTGCAGATTTTTTCCATGGCTATCCACTGAGCCACCGTGCTGCCCCTATTAAAATTATGCCTTAGATGTTTGAGTCCATCTTTTACTATAGCTTCACTGGTTCAGTGTGCCCAAGGGCCCTGACATCCATTGCGAGGTTCCCAAGGCCAGTAGACAGAATCGCATAGAAGGGTATGTTTGGCAATCTACTGCCCCAAGTATTAAACCCACATTGTCCCTAGCAACCTATTGCCTGAGACTGCTTCTGTCACTTCACACTATTGTCTTCTACTGAACTGTGATTTCCTGGGCTTATCATTAATTCTCAATTCCCCCTCCCTAACTGGGTCGGCCATTACAGTTAACCCTGCCTAGGCTAGACTGCAGCCCCAGAGAGTGTTACCCTTGACAACATGCACGAATATAAAATACATTTAACCCCTTAGAGTGTAAGGGAGCACACCATCAATTCCACCACTCCTACCCTTGTACAAACATGACAAATCACTACAAAGTAACATATAGTTCAACACCTATCTGTCATGGTTTGAACAGTGTTCTTGCCCTGCACTCACAGGGTTAAGTGTTCGTGGCCTCTTTCTGGATCTGGGAGGGGTATTTATACTCACTCTTTACCAGGGTTCTCTATCAGCTATACTGTTGTTCTGGTGTGTCTGACCCCTGGTGTGCATGTATTCTGCCTTGCTTGTTTGCTTCCCGTGTATGACCCGGTCCGGTCCCTCACTCTGTACTCCGTTTCTCATTTTGGCACTATTGTCTTTTCCGGTTCTGACCTCCTGGCTTGGCTATCGTTACTCCGTTACAGTTTGTCCCTATTGTACCGCCTATTGCCCGTTCTGGTTTTCTGATCTATTGCTACGTCCTGACTATCCATTCTGTCTAACCCTTTGGTACTGTATTGCTATCTCATGCTTTGAACGGCCTTGATCTGGTTTCTGTCTCTGTCTATGCCCCATGGTTACATTGTCCAGTAGTTACCTTTCTAGGAGTTTCCCTGCAGCTCCTGGCTCTGTGGCGCTGAGGCCACGCCCCCAGCAGTCACATGCTTCAGGTCCTGTGAGCTTGGAGCATGCATTGTCACCACTGAGACCCCGCTCCGCAGGTATCTTTGCGCACAGTCTTTGTACTCAGGACACGCGCACTGGCTCAGTGAGCAAGTGCAGTGCAGTTCCTGACATAGCTGACCATTTTAGTTTTTTTTTCCTCTGAAGGAAAAAAAGTGTGTTATCCTCATGGATCCCATACAAGCTTTGGCTGATCAGGTCAAGCACCTGACCCAAATGTTCCACAAACTTAATGTGGAACAGCGCACGATGGCCGATACCCAGCAACAGTTGGTGGATACTGTGCAGGGGGCTGTCGCTGCAGGGGCTACTAGTGCTGGGGATAGAGATGTGTCATTGGCATCCCCTGAATCTCCAGTCAAATTGCAAGACCCTTTCTCAGGGGATAAAATGAGTTCAGGTCGTTCAGAGACGGATGCAAGCTTTTTTTTTTCTCTGAGGCCCCGCTCCTCCGGAGATGAGTTCCAGAGGGTGGGGGTCGTCATTTCCCTACTTTGGGGGGCTCCACAGGCATGAGCTTTCTCTCTCTCTTCCTCTGCTCCTGAACGTATGTCTGTGAATTTGTTGTTTGAGGCTCTGGGGCACATATATGATTAGCCTGATAGAGTGCATCTGGCAGAGGATATGTTGATGAGTGTGACACAGGGGAGGCACTCTGCTGAGTAGTTCTGCTCTGAGTTCAGACGCTGGGCAGCGGAGGTCTCCTGGGATGATGCTGCCCTCCGGGGTTTGTTCTGTAGAGGCCTGTCCGAACATTTGAAAGATGCCCTAGCCCTTCATCCTCCATCGGAATCTTTGGAGGATGCTATGATCCAGGCTGTCCGCATGAACCGTAGGCTGCGGGCAAGAGTTGTCATGCTGCAGGAGACCCCTTTATTCTCCAATCTGAGAGACTCTGCATCTAGTCCTGAGCCCATGGAGGTTGGTGCCACGTCATTGGCTGGCGGAAAAAGAGAGGAGATGCCGTAGAAACAACCAATTGTGCTTTTACTGTGGATCCGCTGGACATTGGAGAAGGAACTGTCCTTCTTGCCCTTCTTCAGTGAAGCCGTCAGGAAAATGACTGAGTCTGGGTAACAATCGAGGAGGTTCCCCAGACTCCCAGGTACCCTTTTCCTCACTTACTAAAATTCTGCTTCCGGTGGACCTAGAACTTACAGGAGGTCCGGTTGGGACTACGCCTTTGTTGACTGTGGTTCTTCTATTAATCTGATCGATGCCCAAGTTGTGACTTGTTATAAGATAGGGACAGTCAGGTAAAAAGATCCTGTTAAAATTGTGGCAATTGATTCGTCTCCTATCACCCAGGAGGGAATTTGTTTCATGACTGATACCTTTTCACTGAAAGTGGGTTCCACTCACGTGGAAAAATTAAGGTGTTTTGTTCTAAATAATCTGCCAGCTGGACTGGTACTGGGTATGCCTTGGTTTCAACGTCACAATCCTACTATTGACTGGGTCACAGGGGAGATCATTCAGTGGGGTTGTATGGCTAACGGTCTATGTTGTAACTTGACAACTCTTGTCACCCCAGTAAAATCTGTGTCAGTGTCGTCTGTCGATCTGGAAGGTATTCTGGAGTACCTGAAAGATTTTGAAGACGTATTTTCTGAAAGTGAGGCTGAGGCGCTACCACCAAATAGACCCTTTGATTGTGCCATTAATCTAGTCCCTGGAGCCAAGTTACCCAAGGCTCGCCTGTTCAATTTGTCGGGGCCCGAACGTCTAGCCATGAATGAGTACATTACCGAGAGTCTCCGCAAAGGGTATATTAGGCCTTCTGTTTCACCTGTGGCAGCGGGCTTCTTTTTTGTTAAGAAAAAAGATGGTGGTTTGCGGACGTGCCTCGACTTATGGGAATTAAGCAAAATTACTGTGAAAAATACATACCCTCTCCCCCTAATTCCTGATCTATGTAGCCAACTCACCAGGGCCAAGTGGTTCTCTAAACTGGATTTACGTGGGGCATTCAACCTTATAAGAGTCCGGGAAGGGGACGAATGGAAAACAGCATTCCTGACGACTGAAGGGCTGTTCGAAAACTTGGTTATGCCCTTTGGTCTCACCAACGCTCCTGCTGTTTTTCAGAATTTTATTAATGTAATTTTCTCTGATTTAATTGGTCGTTTTGTGGTCATCTACTTGGATGACATTCTGGTGTACTCGGTGGACAGTCAATCTCACTTGCACCATTTGCGGATGGTTCTCCTGAGACTGAGGGAGAATCATTTGTATGCCAAGTTGGAAAATTGCTCATTTTTCATGCAAGAAGTATCCTTTCTGGGGTTGATTGTGTCGGGAGGGGTTCCGCATGGATCCTAAGAAGGTCCTGGCTGTTACAGATTGGGTGCAGCCTCATGACTTGAAAGGGTTGCAGCGATTTTTAGGCTTTGCTAACTTTTATAGGAAATATATTAAGCGCTTCTCGCAGGTGGTAAAGCCTCTAACGGACCTCACTCTCAAGGGAGCTGATGTAAAAAATTGGTCTGTAGCTGCAAAAAATTCTTTCATGACATTAAAAAAGTGCTTTTCTTCAGCCCCTGTATTGGTACAACCCGACCCGTCAAGACCTTTTATCATGGAGGTTGACGCCTTGGAAGTAGGGGTGGGGGCAGTTTTGTCTCAGGGCCCTCCTAACCTTACTAATCTGAGGCCTTGTGTCTTCTTCTCTAAAAAATTTTTCTCTGCCGAGAGAAATTACGATGTCGGCAATAGAGAGTTGTTGGTGGTAAAGTTGGCTTTTGAAGAATGGAGGCATTTCCTGGAGGGCGCTATTCATCCCATTACAGTCATCACTGATTACAAAAATTTGGCCTATATCGAGTCTGCCAAGAGATTGACCCCCAGAAAGACTCGGTGGGCACTTTTTTCTTCTCGATTTCAGTTTACCATCACATTCCGCCTGGGATCTAAAAACATCAAGGCTGATGCCTTATCCCGAAGCTTTGATTCGGTGTTCCCTCCAGAACCTTCCTCCTCCATTCTTCAGCCAGGAGTAGTGGTGGCCGATATCTCATCTGAGTTACAGAGAGAGATTTTGGAGGCCCAGGCTCGGGCTCCGGATGGTAAACCCCCGGGAAAATTGTTTGTACCGGAATGTTTCCGTCTCGGACTTATGCAGGAATTTCACGATTCTATGTTGAGTTGGCCCTCTATGGTAACAGATATTAAAAAGTTTGTGACTGCATGTGGGGTGTGCGCTCGTTCTAAAAGTTCTCAGGTCTGGCCGGCCGGGGAGTTGGTGCCTTTGCCAATTCCGGATAGACCATGGACACATTTGTCCATGGATTTTATCACAAATCTTCCTCCTTCCAGGGGCAACTCGGTGATATGGGTGGTGGTGGATAGGTTTTCAAAATAAGCCCACTTTGTACCTCTCCCTGCGTTACCATCTGCTGAAACCCTGTCCCGTTTATTTATGCAGCATATAATTCGGTTGCATGGAGTGCCTATGAATGTGATGTCAGACAGAGGGGTACAGTTTGTAGCCAGATTCTGGAGGGCTTTTTGCAAAAAGCTGGGGATTTCATTGTCCTTCTCCTCTGCCTACCACCCAGAGTCTAATGGACAGACGGAGCGCACAAACCAATCGTTGGAGCAGATTCTGAGATGCTTGGCCTTTTCCAGGCAGGAGGACTCGTGTGAGGTATTGCCCATGGCAAAGTTTGCATTCAACTGTCGTGTGAGTCAATCTGTCGTGTGAGTCAAACTATGGGTTTAACCCACATTTTGGAGAGTTTTCCCGCATGGATTTAGGTTGTCCTGGAGCTGAGGGTGCAGCATAACATCTTAGAATTCTTTGGAGGGAGGTTCAGAGGAATATTTCCAAGGCCCAGGAAAACTATAAGCGGTTTGCTGATAGGAGGAGGGGGTCAGGTCCAGCATTTGCAGTAGGGGAGAAGGTGTGGCTATCCACCCACAATATCAAGCTTAAGATACCATCTATAAAGCTGGGCCCCAAGTTTATTGGCCCATACAAAGTTGTGGATGTTGTTAACCCAGTAGCCTACCGACTGCAGCTGCCCACCTCCTTTAAAATTTCTGATGTCTTCCACAGGTCCCTGTTAAAGCCTGTGGGGACGGTGAGAGAGGATCCCTCATCAAATGCTCCTCCAGTGCTGGTAGAGGGGCAGCTGGAGTATGAAGTAGGGCACATTGTCGACTCCCGGTGGGTGCGCCGGAGACTCCAGTATCTGATACACTGGAAGGGGTACTCTCTGGAGGATCGGTCATGGGTTCCGGCCAGTTCGGTGCATGCCGATTGTCTGGTGCGGGCTTTCCACGCCAGATACCCAGACAAGCCTGGGGGTCCAGTGGTCCCCCCGTTAAGAGGGGCATACTATCATGGTTTGAACAGGGTTCTTGCCCTGCACTCACAGGGTTAAGTGTTCGTGGCCTCTTTCTGGATCTGGGAGGGGTATTTATACTCACTCTTTACCAGGGTTCTCTGTCAGCTATACTGTTGTTCAGGTGTGTCTGACCCTTGGTGTGCGTGTATTCTGCCTTGCTTGTTTGCTTCCCGTGTATGACCCGGTCCGCTCCCTCACTCTGTGCTCCGTTTCTCGTTTTGGCACTATTGTCTTTTCCGGTTCTAACCTCCTGGCTTGGCTATCATTACACCGTTACAGTTTGTCCCTATTGTACCGTCTATTGCCCGTTATGGTTTTCTGATCTATTGCTACGTCCTGACTATCCATTCTGTCTAGCCCTTTGGTACGGTATTGCTATCTCATGCTTTGACCCGGCTTGATTTGTTTTCTGTCTATGTCTATGCCCCATGGTTACATTGTCCAGTAGTTACCTTTCTAGGAGTTTCCCTGCAGCTCCTGGCTCTGTGGCGCTGAGGCCACGCCCCCAGCAGTCACATGCTTCAGGTCCTGTGAGCTTGGAGCATGCATTGTCACCACTGAGACCCCGCTCCGCAGGTATCTTTGTGCACAGTCTTTGTACTCAGGATACGCGCACTGGCTCAGTGAGCAAGTGCAGTGCGGTGTTCCTGACACTATCAAGATGAATGAGGACTATGCTAACAAGCGTATAACCTATGACTGGTCTTTCATAGAGAACATTTTTTGTACGCACTCTCTACTCTGGTAAATTGATGAAAAGATTTATGATGGCTTCATTCAGTGCATCAGCAATGCATTTCCAAAAATAATAAAATCGCCAAACCAAAATAAACCATCCTTTTAATATGCTTGCAGTCGATATGAGTATGTGATAAAACACAATTACAATGTCATGTGTGACTACATGTAAACCGAGTTATGCAATGAAAGTTTAATTCAACAGCGCTCCAAGGAAACCTATAATATATACATTTGTTACGTTTTAATCAAATGATCAATTTTGAAGCAAAACGTAAAAGTCAGCTGTTTGGTATGTACAATGCACTATTATTTTGCAGAATTTGCTGTGTTTTAATGCACTGACACATTACGCCAAAGAAACTATTTAAATTCACCTTCTCACAGTTTTGGATCACTACTCTAAATATCAGCAACTTCCATTAGCACTAATTAAACAGACATCATGAATTGAATTTTTATGATATGATATTCACTATACTTGCAATTTGTCTTATAAAAAGGTCATAAAGAATAAATTACTCTAGTTCATAAATGCATAGTAAACATTAAAGCAAGAACAAGAGAACAGTGTAATACAACTAATAGACCATTATAAACTCGCCCAGTCCCAATTTAACTCATAGGCTGTTTATTTTTGTAATTAAATTGGAACTCAAAAAAGAAGCAACAAAGATCAGCTCACCTCCTTTCCAGTCCCACCGCACAGATCATGCAGTGCTGCAAGTAGTATGAAGTTGAAGCAGACGTCCAGCGTGGGTGATATCCATTAAAAATAACTTTTATTCAATTTTCATTAAAATCACATAAGTCCAAGATCAATAAGCGGTGGCAATCACATCAGATTGCTCAAAACCAGGGAGACTTATTGGATACAGAAATTGGACACATTAGAACCTAATGGTCTCAATAGAGAGAGTGACTGGCTTTTATAATATGTATCTAACCTCAATCTACCCTTATCTTACAGGCACCTTGACTCTCTCAACGACTATGTGAGCTCCCACCGAATGGACCCATTAACCATATAACTAGAGTTGAGCGAAACGGGTCGAAAAAATTCAAAAGTCGCCGACTTTTGGCAAAGTCGGGTTTCATGAAACGAAACCCGACCCTAGGATGAGGTTGGCCACGAGGTCGGCGACTTACGCGCCAAAGTCGCGTTTCAAAAGTTTGTTTTGCGCTCTTTTTCAGCCAATCAGGATCCACGGACACTGTGGGCAACGTGATGACATAGGCACGGGTCACCACCATCTTTCAGAAGGGCATGCAAGTGATTGGCTTGCTTTGGTGGGCGTCACAGGGGGTATAAAAGGGCGTGCACGCCGACCGCCATCTTACTTCTGCCAATCTTAGTATAGGGAGAGGTTGCTGCTGATTCTGTAGGGAGAGCGTTAGGCAGGGAAGAAGACAAAAAAACTGCTTCTGCTGCTAGCGATTTGGCCTGCACAACACACAAGTCACTGTGTGTGCAGTGCAAGGGGAGGCTATATTGTGGTGTATCAGTGGTGTTGGTTGTTGGGCTGCCTTCTAAGGCTTCCTGACACGCTGGCATTGCTGTTTACCCACTGCTCTGCAAACTGCTTTTTTAAAAGCAATCCAATCTCCCTTATCCTCTCGTCACTTTGGTCACAGGCAGCTGTGCCATCGAGCGTGTCACATAGCGCTCAGATATCAGTGGGCCGCACACAATCCACAAGTGTCCAGTGTCCAAAAGTGTACGCAGAGATTCAAAATCTCCATTATCCTCTCGTCACTTTGGTCACAGGCAGCTGTGCCATCGAGCGTGTCACATAGCGCTCAGATATCAGTGGGCCGCACACAATCCACAAGTGTCCAGTGTCCAAAAGTGTACGCAGAGATTCAAAATCTCCATTATCCTCTCGTCACTTTGGTCACAGGCAGCTGTGCCATCGAGCGTGTCACATAGCGCTCAGTTATCAGTGGGCCGCACACAATCCACAAGTGTCCACTGTCCACAAGTGTACGCAGAGATTCAAAATCTCCATTATCCTCTCGTCACTTTGGTCACAGGCAGCTGTGCCATCGAGCGTGTCACATAGTGTTCAGATATCAGTGGGCCGCACACAATCCACAAGTGTCCACTGTCCACAAGTGTACGCAGAGATTCAAAATCTCCATTATCCTCTCGTCACTTTGGTCACAGGCAGCTGTGCCATCGAGCGTGTCACATAGCGCTCAGATATCAGTGGGCCGCACACAATCCACAAGTGTCCAGTGTCCAAAAGTGTACGCAGAGATTCAAAATCTCCATTATCCTCTCGTCACTTTGGTCACAGGCAGCTGTGCCATCGAGCGTGTCACATAGCGCTCAGATATCAGTGGGCCGCACACAATCCACAAGTGTCCAGTGTCCAAAAGTGTACGCAGAGATTCAAAATCTTCATTATCCTCTCGTCACTTTGGTCACAGGCAGCTGTGCCATCGAGCGTGTCACATAGCGCTCAGATATCAGTGGGCCGCACACAATCCACAAGTGTCCACTGTCCACAAGTGTACGCAGAGATTCAAAATCTCCATTATCCTCTCGTCACTTTGGTCACAGGCAGCTGTGCCATCGAGCGTGTCACATAGCGCTCAGATATCAGTGGGCCGCACACAATCCACAAGTGTCCACTGTCCACAAGTGTACGCAGAGATTCAAAATCTCCATTATCCTCTTGTCACTTTGGTCACAGGCAGCTGTGCCATCGAGCGTGTCACATAGCGCTCAGATATCAGTGGGCCGCACACAATCCACAAGTGTCCACTGTCCACAAGTGTGTGCAGAAATTCTAAAACTCCCTTTGTCCTATAGACACCTTGTACCTTGTTTTACATTACTATATAGTTTGTTGGATTTTGTCTACATTTCTACCAAAAATGAGGAAGGCTGGTGGAAGAGGCCGTGGAATTGGGCGGGGGTTGGCAGCTGGTAATGATGGTGTTGGTGGTGGATCTGATGGTAGTGGCAAGAGCAAAATAGGACCAAATGCAGGAGGTGCTGACCCTGCGTCATCGTCTGTCTACATAAGGCCTCGAACGCTTAGTTTTCTAGGAGTTGGCAAACCGCTTTTAAAGGCAGAGCATCAGGAAAAAGTTTTGTCTTACATTGCTGACTCAGCCTCCAGCTCTATCGCCTCCTCTTCTTCAGTTGTAAAAAGTAAAAGCACTGAGTAGTCATTGGAGGCTCATGTTCATGAACCACACCTTTCCTTGTGTCCTTCACCCCAACCAAGATTGAAGGATGACGCAGGCCATACTACTGATTACTCCATGGAGCTGTTTTCACATACCATGCCTGGATTATCAAGTCAAATGGTGAATTACCCAGGCCAAGATGAATCTGACATGGAGTGCACTGATGCACAGCCGCTGATGGATGATTCTGCTGGTACATTCACTCAGAGCACTACATTGTCCTCGCAGTGTACAGAGCCAGATTTTGACCCTGATGAGACTCAGGTGCCCCTTCCCGCACACTATACCACCATACACGGTGACACAGAGAAAGGTGCATATGACATAGAAGAGGAGGTGATGGATGACCCAGTTGTTGACCCAGATTGGCATCCATTGGGGGAAGAGGGTGCTGCTTCCAATAGCTCAGATGAGGAGCATCCACAGCAGACATCGACATCGCAACAGCTGTTATCTGGCAGGCCCGGAGCACTCCAAAGACAGGTTCCAAACATCAAAAGAGTTGCTGGACAGCTTGTCCAGAGGGTCAAAAGATCACAGCGTGCTAGGCCGCAAAATGTCTGCCAAAGTAGGAAGAGTGCAGTGTGGCACTTTTTTGAACAAAATCCTCATGATCAGGCCAAGGTTATCTGTAAGAAGTGCGCAAAGACCTTTAGCCGAGGGAAAAATCTGAAAAATTTGAATACCAGTTGCATGCTTAGACATTTAACCAGCATGCACTTGCAAGCGTGGACACAACACCAAACCTCAAGTGCCACATGTGCAACTGATCACAACGAAGGTAGTCAGCAACGCTACATTGTTTCCCCCACTGTAAGCCCACCGGTTAGCACAGCAGCAAATGTTGAGGTGTCGTTGCAAGGCCACAGCAGTCAGGGAATCCCACTGTTATATCAACGAAAGACTGATTCTAGGCCATCAGAAAGAACACCAACTCCATCACCATCATCAACCCTCTCTCAGTCCGCCCTGTCCACCGCTACTTCCACCATATGCAGCTCTCAAGTCCAGCTCACCCTCCCAGACACTATGAGTAGGTCAAGAAAGTACTCAGTCTCTCATCCGCGTACACTGGGTTTGAACGCCCACATTGCCAAACTAATCTCGTTTGAGATGATGCCCTTTCGGTTGGTGGAAAGCACAGCTTTCCGCGAACTCATGGTCTATGCAGTACCACGCTATGACCTACCCAGTCGCCACTTCTTCTCTCGCAAAGCCATCCCAGCCCTCCACCATCATGTGAAAGACCGCATTGTCCATGCACTCAAGCAGTCAGTGAGCAGAAAGGTGCACCTCACAACTGATGCATGGTCCAGTCGGCATGGCCAGGGCCATTACGTGTCCATCACTGCGCACTGGGTTAATGTGGTGGATGCAGGGTCCACAGGGGACAGTGGTGGTGGGACAGTGCTGCCTAGCCCACGGTCTAGGAAACAGTTGGCTGTAGGCGTTCGACCCTCCTCCTCCTCCTCCAGAAGCGACAGCTCGTCCACAGAGCGCAGTCGTACGAGCACTCCATCTGCAGCTGCCACTGTTGCACACGATGTGTCCCCCTATCGAGCAGCTAGTGGAAAGCGTCAGCAGGCTGTGTTGCAGATGATGTGTTTGGGCGACAGACACACCGCCGAGGTGCTGGCCGAGTACTTGAAGCGACAAACTGAGTCATGGCTGGGCAGTGTACATCTTGAGGCAGGCAAGGTAGTTAGTGATAACGGCCGTAATTTTGTGGCAGCCATAGCCCTTTCAAAACTCAGCCACATACCTTGCTTGGCTCACACCTTGAACCTGGTGGTGCAGTGCTTCCTCAAAAATTATCCGGAGTTAACAGCCCTGCTCCAGAAGGTGCGAAGACTGTGCGCGCACATCCGCCGGTCGCCTGTACACTCCGTTCGTATGCAGAAGCTGCAGCGATTGCTCCACCTTCCAAACCACCGCCTCATTATCGACATTGCAACAAGGTGGAACTCCACCCTGCACATGGTGGAGCGGCTGTGCGAGCAGAGGCAGGCCATAATGCATTTGTGGGAGGATACACGGCCAGGCACTTTGAGAGCAGACATGGAGTTGACAGGCGTGCAGTGGTCGAAGCTGAAAGACCTTTGTAAAGTCCTTCAGTGTTTTGAGGAATGCACACGGCTGGTAAGCGCAGACGACGCCATCCTAAGCATGAGCATCCCACTTATGCGTCTGCTCATGCAAACTTTGACGCACCTTAAGGAGCAGGCGTCTGCAGCCAATGTTGATGAGGAGGAAGAGGAGGAGGGAATCCTTGATGACATTCAGCCATTGTCTGCTCAGGGACCTCTCCTGGACGAGGTGGAGGAAGAAGAGGAGGAGGAGGAGGAGGATGATTACTTAGGGGAGGAGGATGCATCTCGTGGGGCAAGTGAAAATGTTGGCGTGGCAAGGTCTGGTACAGGGTTTGTGCGTGACTGGAGTGATGTGGATTTGCCAGAAAGTGCTCCTCCACCCAGCACTCGCAGTGCATCATTGACACCGGGAACATTGGCCCACATGTCAGATTATGCCTTGCGGATCCTAAAAAGGGACCCCCACATTGCCAAAATGATGAACGATGACGACTACTGGTTGGCCAGCATCCTGGATCCACGCTATAAAGGCAAATTACAAAACATCATGCCACAGGAGAACCTTGACCTAATATTGGCTAATAAACAAGCAACTCTGGTAAATCGGTTGCTTGAGGCATTCCCAGCACACAGCAGCGGTGATGGTTCTCACACGAGCCGTACGGGCCGGGGGCAGCTTGGCAGAGGTGTTTGTGGTGCACACAGCAGAAGTGGCGTTGGAGACAGGGGTTTCATGACAATGTTGTTGACTGATTTTTCAAATACCGCTCACACAACTGGTAATACTGCATCGATGGAAAGTGACAGGAGACAGCAGTTGTCAACTATGGTTACAAACTACTTTTCCTCCCATATCGATGTTCTCCCACACAGGTCATTCCCCTTTGACTATTGGGCCGCTAAACTGGACACCTGGCCTGAATTGGCCCAATATGCCTTACAGGAGCTCGCTTGCCCAGCTGCAAGTGTGCTATCGGAAAGAGTCTTCAGTGCAGCTGGATCAATCCTGACAGAAAAAAGGACCCGTCTGTCAACCCAAAATGTGGATGATCTAACCTTCATTAAAACGAACCACGCATGGGTTTCCAAGGATTTTGTCCCACCTTCCCCTGATGACACATAGGGTGACAGAAAAATGGCTTGCTTTGGTCCACCTCTTCCTGGTACTTCACCTATTTCGCCTTTTGCATCAGTTGAATGTCCAACATCAACATATGCCACTTTCTAAAACTCCCTAACTGTGCTGCCTCCCCCCCCATGGCCGGGGTCACCACCTAGCGCACGACACCGTGCGAGTGCCGTTGCCCTGGACAGGTGGGTAGGCCGACTCTTGGGCGCGGGCACTGGCAAAGGGTCCCTCATAGTGCAATCAAGTGTCTCTGACGGTGGTGGTGCACACCCGCCGTCAGACACACCGCTGTACTATGAGGGGCCCAGTGCCAGTACCGACGCCCACGAGTGGGCCCCCCTTGCTTGGCCAGGGCCCCAGCATTTGCAATCTTTACCTCTCCCTGCTCCTCCGCTGTGTAATCTGGGCCGTCAAATCCATACTGTGCCTGACACCGTCTGAGCCTGCCTCCTGATGTATAGACATATATTTTGAATGTGTACGCTATCCATACATGTTATCCGGGGATACATTACCCCTTCTAAACTTTGTGCAATGACGTGCAATCCATACTGGGCCTAACACCGTCTGAGCCTGCCTCATGCTGTATAGACATATATTTTGAATGTGTACGCTATCCATACATGTTATCCGGGGATACGGTACCCCTTCTAACCTTTGTGCAATGACGTGCAATCCATACTGGGCCTAACACCGTCTGAGCCTGCCTCATGCTGTATAGACATATATTTTGAATGTGTACGCTATCCATACATGTTATCCGGGGATACAGTACCCTTTCTAACCTTTGTGCAATGACGTGCAATCCATACTGGGCCTAACACCGTCTGAGCCTGCCTCATGCTGTATAGACATATATTTTGAATGTGTACGCTATCCATACATGTTATCCAGGGATACGGTACCCTTTCTAACCTTTGTGCAATGACGTGCAATCCATACTGGGCCTAACACCGTCTGAGCCTGCCTCATGCTGTATAGACATATATTTTGAATGTGTACGCTATCCATACATGTTATCCGGGGATACGGTACCCCTTCTAACCTTTGTGCAATGACGTGCAATCCATACTGGGCCTAACACCGTCTGAGCCTGCCTCATGCTGTATAGACATATATTTTGAATGTGTACGCTATCCATACATGTTATCCGGGGATACGGTACCCCTTCTAACCTTTGTGCAATGACGTGCAATCCATACTGGGCCTAACACCGTCTGAGCCTGCCTCATGCTGTATAGACATATATTTTGAATGTGTACGCTATCCATACATGTTATCCAGGGATACGGTACCCTTTCTAACCTTTGTGCAATGACGTGCAATCCATACTGGGCCTAACACCGTCTGAGCCTGCCTCATGCTGTATAGACATATATTTTGAATGTGTACGCTATCCATACATGTTATCCGGGGATACGGTACCCCTTCTAACCTTTGTGCAATGACGTGCAATCCATACTGGGCCTAACACCGTCTGAGCCTGCCTCATGCTGTATAGACATATATTTTGAATGTGTACGCTATCCATACATGTTATCCGGGGATACGGTACCCCTTCTAACCTTTGTGCAATGACGTGCAATCCATACTGGGCCTAACACCGTCTGAGCCTGCCTCATGCTGTATAGACATATATTTTGAATGTGTACACTATCCATACATGTTATCCAGGGATACGGTACCCTTTCTAACCTTTGTGCAATGACGTGCAATCCATACTGGGCCTAACACCGTCTGAGCCTGCCTCATGCTGTATAGACATATATTTTGAATGTGTACGCTATCCATACATGTTATCCGGGGATACGGTACCCCTTCTAACCTTTGTGCAATGACGTGCAATCCATACTGGGCCTAACACCGTCTGAGCCTGCCTCATGCTGTATAGACATATATTTTGAATGTGTACGCTATCCATACATGTTATCCGGGGATACGGTACCCCTTCTAACCTTTGTACAATGACGTGCAATCCATACTGGGCCTAACACCGTCTGAGCCTGCCTCATGCTGTGTAGACATATATTTTGAATGTCTACGCTATCCATACATGTTATCCAGGGATACGGTACCCTTTCTAACCTTTGTGCAATGACGTGCAATCCATACTGGGCCTAACACCGTCTGAGCCTGCCTCATGCTGTATAGACATATATTTTGAATGTGTACGCTATCCATACATGTTATCCGGGGATACGGTACCCCTTCTAACCTTTGTGCAATGACGTGCAATCCATACTGGGCCTAACACCGTCTGAGCCTGCCTCATGCTGTATAGACATATATTTTGAATGTGTACGCTATCCATACATGTTATCCGGGGATACGGTACCCCTTCTAACCTTTGTGCAATGACCTGCAATCCATACTGGGCCTAACATCGTCTGAGCCTGCCTCATGCTGTATAGACATATATTTTGAATGTGTACGCTATCCATACATGTTATCCAGGGATACGGTACCCTTTCTAACCTTTGTGCAATGACGTGCAATCCATACTGGGCCTAACACCGTCTGAGCCTGCCTCATGCTGTATAGACATATATTTTGAATGTGTACGCTATCCATACATGTTATCCGGGGATACGGTACCCCTTCTAACCTTTGTGCAATGACGTGCAATCCATACTGGGCCTAACACCGTCTGAGCCTGCCTCATGCTGTATAGACATATATTTTGAATGTGTACGCTATCCATACATGTTATCCGGGGATACGGTACCCTTTCTAACCTTTGTGCAATGACGTGCAATCCATACTGGGCCTAACACCGTCTGAGCCTGCCTCATGCTGTATAGACATATATTTTGAATGTGTACGCTATCCATACATGTTATCCGGGGATACGGTACCCCTTCTAACCTTTGTGCAATGACGTGCAATCCATACTGGGCCTAACATCGTCTGAGCCTGCCTCATGCTGTATAGACATATATTTTGAATGTGTACGCTATCCATACATGTTATCCAGGGATACGGTACCCTTTCTAACCTTTGTGCAATGACGTGCAATCCATACTGGGCCTAACACCGTCTGAGCCTGCCTCATGCTGTATAGACATATATTTTGAATGTGTACGCTATCCATACATGTTATCCGGGGATACGGTACCCCTTCTAACCTTTGTGCAATGACGTGCAATCCATACTGGGCCTAACACCGTCTGAGCCTGCCTCATGCTGTGTAGACATATATTTTGAATGTGTACGCTATCCATACATGTTATCCGGGGATACGGTACCCCTTCTAACCTTTGTGCAATGACGTGCAATCCATACTGGGCCTAACACCGTCTGAGCCTGCCTCATGCTGTATAGACATATATTTTGAATGTGTACGCTATCCATACATGTTATCCGGGGATACGGTACCCTTTCTAACCTTTGTGCAATGACGTGCAATCCATACTGGGCCTAACACCGTCTGAGCCTGCCTCATGCTGTATAGACATATATTTTGAATGTGTACGCTATCCATACATGTTATCCGGGGATACGGTACCCTTTCTAACCTTTGTGCAATCACGTGCAATCCATACTGGGCGTGAGAACGGCTGGCGAGCTGTTAAGCAAGCTACAGCACCTGTCCAGACAAGTACAGGGATTCCCTAGCGAGGAGACTTATTTGATTGTTTTCTATGTTGGGACAGCAATTTTTGGGGAGCACTATACTCTGGAGAATGATAGATGGGGCCCACCATACACTGGAACATTCCAAAGGTGGACATCAGACACTGGAGCAGCATTTACAGGGCCCATTATACACTAGAGCATTAGAAATGGGGCCCATTATGTTTGGAGCATTATTTGGGCCCATAAGACAGTGGAGCTTCATCTATGGGGACCAACATATACTGTAGCATTATGTGGAGCTCATCATATACTGTTTCAAACATTATATGGGACCAATGATTTTGTATGGAGAAATAGATGGGCCTCGTCATGAGATGTAAAAAGTGAGGTATTTTTCATTGTACTATACCGCTATTTCTCTGCCGTATCGGAGCATGATGAGTTGTGGTATGTGTTAAAGGGGCGCTCTTTCGCCCAGGGCACATAAAAACCTGCAGCCAGCCCTCCCCCCCCACAAATTTAGCCAAATAACCCCCATTTTTCAGTGCGTAACTTGTATTATGAAGTTAATTAAGGTTGACAAGCTTAAGTAAGAAGAATTGATGCTTTTGGCATTCAAATGGGCACTGTAGGTGTGTTTCCTGTCCTCCTCTCACTGCTGACTTTTATTCCCCATTGACTTACATTGGGTTTCGTGTTTCGGGACGACCCCGACTTTTCCCTATAATCGGACGACCTTGCTCGACCCGACTTTTGGAAAAGTCGGGTTTCACGAAACGAAACGCGACCCTAAAAAAGCAAAAGTCGCTCAACTCTACATATAACCCCATTTTTTTCCTTACAGGTACCTAACATGATACCATTATGGTGGTTAGCCCAAAATAGTACTGGTTAATATATGACCAGAATATTGGCCCTTCTTTCATCCCACTACACTTTGATCTCTTATATGATAACTGTCAGATACGGCAATGAACCAGGTATTATCTTACTGTGGTAATTAGTTTTTATTTCCCCGGCTATTATATGCCTATGCACATTTATCCCTTTATATAGAAACATATATACAACACCAAAATAGTTGATTTATTCCTGGCTACTTCGTGCCTGTCAGCTCCTAATTCAAGACATCTCCTTTAATTGGAGTATACACAACCTCCATGCCCCGTATGTCCCGGTATCTAGGCGGAGATATGAGACTTAGCAATTGCGCTTCCCTAGCTATGGGCACGCATGCACAATAAGGATCTCCTCTCCAGCACGACATCACTTCCGGTCTCCAGCCGGGTGACGAGTTTACGGTTTAGCGGCACCCGCCGCTATTAAAAATGCCTGACATAGTTCCTATGATCACGCCAGCACAGCAATGTGCGGGAGCACCACTCTACACTCAGAGCAGCATGTAAACGCGCAAATACCAATGGAGCAACGCCCCATAGATCTCACTGGACATAATATGATAATTTATATCAGTGCACTGACCTTAATTTCAGTTATCACAGGTCACCACTAATTTTGGCAGCCATCTCACAGAGGTAGTGTGCCCAGCCTAATTATACACCGGACTATTGCCTATATGCAGATTTTCAACATTTGTTCTTCATCATTACCCTTCACAGCACTCTCTCTCTGGATCTTATTGCTATCCCTACCATGGATCCTGTCTTCTGTATTCAGGTAATCCTAAAATACCTTTGTTTTATATGGACCTCAGTCTCTCAGTCTAATGAATCTACAAATTTTCATACTTAGGGCTACCTCAATATTATACCTTACTTTACTGAGCTTGTCCTCTATTACCTGATGTTTTATGTTATCTATAGAACAGTAATATTTTCAGGATGATTTTCTAGCTTGGCATCCTAGAGCTGAACCAAGGGGTATTTTTGGTTTTGCATTTTCATTTTTTGCTCCCCTTCTTCCCAGAGCCATAACTTTTTTATTTTTTGGTCAAAATGGCCACTTTTGAACGACACCATTGGTTTTTACCATGTTGTGTAACAGAAAATGGGAAAAAAATTTCAAGTGCGGTGAAATTGCAAAATAAGTACAATCCCACACTTTTTTTTGTTTGGCTTTTTTACTGGGTTCACTAAATGATAAAACTGACCTGTCATTATGATTCTCCATGTCATTACAAGTTCAAAGACACCAAACATGCCTATGCTCTTTTTTATCTAAGTGGTGAAAAAAAATTCCAAGTTGCCATTTTCCGAGACCCGTAGCGTCTCCATTTGTTGTGATCTGGGGTTGGATGAGGGCTTATTTTTTGCATGCCGAGCTGATGTTTTTATTGATAGCATTTTGGTGCAGATACGTTCTTTTGATCACCCGTTATTGCATTTTATTGCAATGTCGCAACGACCAAAAAAACGTAATTACGGTGTTTCGATTTTTTTCTTGCTACACTGTTTGCCGTTTTGATTAATTCTTTTTATATTGATAGATTGGGCAATTTTGAACGCGGCGATACCTAATATGTGCATATTTGTTTTTTTAATGGTTTTATTATGAATAGGATGAAAGGGGATGATTTGAACTTTTATACTCTTTTTATTTTTTTATATTTTTAAAAACTTTTTTTTTACTTTTCACATTCTTCAATAGTCTCCATGTGAGACTAGAAGCTGCACTTGTCCAATCACCTCTGATAAATACAGCAGGGCTGCAGCCCTGCTCTATGTATCAGAAATGCTCACTTCCTATGAGCGCCGACCACCAGGCAGCGCTCAAAGCAATCCAGCAATGACAACCACAGAAGTCTTCTCCTGACCCCGAGTTGTCATTCCAACCCGTCAGTGATCTGCGGTAATGTGGCACGGGGGGCGATGGGAGGAGGAAAGTACGCGCTTCCTGCGCATGCATGTTAAATGCCGCTCTTAGAGTTTGACAGCGACATTTAACATGTTAACAGCTGCGGGTGAATCGCAATTTCACCCGCAGCTGTTCCAGGCATATGTCAGCTGATCAGATCAGCTGTCATATCCTGGAAAAGGTGCGGGCTCATCGCCGGAGCCTGTACCAAACAGAGGGAGGCATCCAATGATGGGCTATGTCCATCATTGGACATTAAGGGGTTAACCTTTTTATGTTTTTAAATTCTTTTTGAAAACTTTTCATAGATTCTGGATTTATCTAGATACAGTTGCATGGCCCCAGCTTTACAATTTACAGTACATCTGGGGATTATTCAATATTTTTGACTCTGATTTCTTTATTAATGTTAATATTGATTGATATTTGAGCTATATTGTTCTGTACTCATATGTTATTTTCTCTTTAAGTGACACAATGAGTAAGACTCGGGAGGGTCGAAACATCTGCGATTAGTCATTGTCGCTTCTTGCTACCAATGTCGCTTTATATGACTACAATTTTGTAAGATTGGCTCTTTTTTCTTCTGTGGATGGGCTGTAATAAATATTTTGCATCACAAAATCCAAAGAGTGTGCAGTGAACTACTAACTCTCATTGTTACTGGGGCTCCTCAGCCCATTACACCAGCACCTTACCCGATCGACAGAGTGCATACTATTATACTCTTTATAATCTGATATGAATTCAGAAGATAGCACTATAAAATTAACACACAAAAAAGAAAGCTATCGAAGGCTCCCAATGCAATCAGTTCAGCTATCCTTCATGCAATTAATACCCTATGAGGAATGCCATTGTCCTATGCTATAATATGGCTACAATCCTACACAATATTTTCAAAACCCACAAAATATAATTATTTTCTTCCATTGTAGTATATGCACTCCTGCCCTGATCTTTTCCTACACTTAACCAAAAATGTTTGTACCAGGTTACTTCATGTGTTACCTACTTGAGGTTCAGTTCACACTTCAGTTTGACTTTTCCTTTTGTCTGTTCCATGTAGAGGAACAAAGAAAAGAAATCAATGTGCAACATAGATCCATTGTATTAGGGATGTAGACAGGAGAATAGAGACCCCATAAATTATGTTGTGTATCTAAATTTCAGTTTGTGCTAGTTTTTTGAATGGAAGCAAACATTTTTCTTCTGTTCTAAAAACTAATGTACTATGGAACCCAGACAGACCTCACAATAATCAATGGGTTCTCTGAGCTTCCCTTATCAGTAAAGACTCATTCAGACAAATTATTTCAATATTATATATGATTCAATTATCCTATCCTGGTATGCACAGGCTCCTCATCCTCGTCCTGGTATTCATGGCCTCTTCATCCCCATCCAGGTATGCATGGCCTCCTCATCCCCTTACTGGTATTCACGGCCTCCTCATCCCTATCCTGGTATGTATAGTCTTCTCATAGCCATCATGGTATGCATGGTTCCTCATCCTGGTTTGCATGGCTCCTTATTTCTATCCTTGTATGCATGGCCCTCTCATCCCTATCCGGGGTATGCATGGTCCCCTCATTACTATCCTTGTATGCATGGCACCCTCATCCCTATTCTGGTATGCATGGCACCCTCATCCCTATCCTTATATGCATGGCCCTTTCATCACCATCCTGGTAGGCATGGGTCCTCATCCCTATCCTTGTATGCATAGCACTCTCATCCCTATCCTTGTATGCATGACACCCTCATCCCTATCCTTGTATGCATGACACCCTCATCCCTATCCTTGTATGCATGACACCCTCATCCCTATCCTTGTATGCATGACACCCTCATCCCTATCCTTGTATGCATGACACCCTCATCCCTATCCTTGTATGCATGACACCCTCACCCCTATCATTGTAAGCATGGCAGCCTCATCCCTATCCTGGTATGCATGGCTCTCATAAAAAAGGTATAAAAAACAAACTATTATACTTGCCTTCCTGCGCTTCTTCACAGCGTCTTGTTCCCGTTCCAGCAACTGCTTTATGCTTGTAAGCAGCGCAAGGCAAGGATGTCATGTGCTGCTTACAAGCAGAGCACAGCTGCCGGAATACTCACTGCTCGCCACGCTGGGACTGTGTGCATGGAAGGCAGTGAGTATTCATTGCTATTAAGTAGCGAGCACAGTATCAGATGCAGCCACTGGGCGATCATGTTTTCCCTCTACTTAAGTGAATGAATATTCACCTCTCTCCATGCCTATGGGAGCGGAGAGTGGTGAATATTCATTTCTCTTAAGTAGAAGTCGGCAGCTGTGGCTGACACTGTACAAGCTATTACAGAGAAATTAATATATAAACCTAAAACAATTCCGTGGCCTTACGGATATACCTCTCAGGCCTCAACTATAACCAAAACAAAGAAAAACCCCAGTCCCAGACCAAAAAAGGTCATGAGGCTATCGTTAACAATACCAAAAACAAATCGTATATAAACAGTTAGTTTCAATAAACAGTCGCCTCCTGACGAAACTGAAGACGGTGAAACGCGCGTCGGGGCTTCAGCGCGTCTTATGGGCATCCCTGCACTTATCCAGGATCATGTCACAAGGTATTTTCCTCACATACTATAGTCCGGCTAGCGCCACTACTCTGTGGGCCACATTGCAGCATATATAGCTACTGTCAGGATCTATTGCATAGACCTTCTGGTACCTCTATCCCAAGCCCGACATAGAGGCACATATTATTATAAGATATAGATAACCATTTAGTCTATGCTCCTGCCTTAAACTATAGGCACCTGCTTTAGTATTTCCAACATGTCATAATAACACTGCTTACTTTCTACCATTTACCTTATATTCTGCTTAACTGTGTTAGACTTTACATCAGGCCTATCTTACTCAGATGCAGAATCTTTATTACCATCACTTAGGATCACAACTGATTACTAAGATAATATATTCGGATATAACTATAGGCTCCAATTTTGCCACTTTGAGCATGCCTAAATAACACTGTTTATTGAAACTAACTGTTTATATACGATTTGGTTTTGCTATTGTGTCCTACATATTGGGAAGTACATTTTTGCCTGCTTTATGTAGGCCTATGGTTGCTGTTACTAGAGTATTTAGAACCTGAACTGCTGCTACCGGTACTCTGATCTCGTGCAGATTTCAGCCCTGAGACGTTTTTTCTGTCTGGCACTATATTTGTCAACTATTTATTATGCCATTATTTTTTAGTTGCTATATTTCTATCTACCTCATCACAAGCACTGTATATGTCTTTAGAATATATGTGTAATAAAGTTTGATACTATTGAATTAAATCCTCTCTTTTTTTGTGGTGACTTCTCTCATCCATTAGTTAGTCTATTTTTATTAATGTTAACGATAGCCTCATGACCTTTTTCGGTCTGGGACTGGGGTTTTACAGAGAAATTAATATTCACTGCCAGCACAGTGAGTGTTCATTTCTCTTTAGCAGAGGGGACAGGAGTTAGCAGCAACCGACGGCTCCTGCCTCTGTGATCTGCTGCTCCACTGCTGCCCCTACCCCTCCATCTTCTGGAACAGTGACTCTAGTATAAGCCGAGGGGGGCATTTTCAGCCAAAAAAAAGTGCTGAAAATCTTGGCTTATACTCGAGTATATACGGTAAATAGTTTTCGACAAAAACATAAAATTTTCTTAGAATAATGTACTAGGTCTGATTATAACGAGCTCATCATATACCAATGCAGTAATATTTTTCATTATTATTGTTATTATTAATGCCTATATTTAGATATAGACTTGTATACATGCATATTCCCCAATGATAGTAATAATTATTTCCTTTATAATAGTTTTACAGCAGAAATATAATTATTTCCGGCTGAAAGCAAGCGAAGCCCGGTGTCTTTTCAACACCATGAATTGATATTCTTACAAAAGAGATTGTGATAAGAGAGCCTCAAGTGTCTTTCAGCTTATGCTGCATTTTCTAAAATCTAGACTGCAACAGACACTTAAGGACAATAGCTTCTGTAATGTATTTAGTTTCTGCCTATTTGCTGCAGTTATGATATGTTCACAGTCCTTTAAATGCTTTAATGACATATGTTGTAGTGTTTGGGCATAAACTAAGTTGTAAAGTTTCCTAAGAGTGTTCAGTGATGTGTCGAGAAATTGTCCTGACCCTCAAAGTTAAGGCTACAGACGAGCGAACTTGTCGGAAAACGTTTGCCAATGTCAAATTCGGCAAGAACATTGCACATTCAGATTCATGTTAGGATTCCTGAGAATTTTTCCTCAAAATCTGCAAAATTTGGCCAAAGCTCGATAAATCTTTACGTTTTCACTTCTGCTTTTGTTATGACTTTGGCTAGGATAGTGGTGCTGTATGATGAGCGATGGGGACGTGTTTGATGAGGGTAGGGTGTGGGAAATGTCAGAGTAGCGGCAGACTGTATTTTTATTTTTACTAACTTAATGTGTGAAAATTCCGGCAGCCAATAAGGGCACAGAAACCACCCTCAACATCCAGACACAAGGGCTTGTGTCATTAGCTGCTGACGGTACATGTCCCTCTACATATAAAAAGTGGACATGTTGTTTTTGTGCCATTTTGTCAGTGTAACAATGCAGAGAGGCTTCTCCTGCTGCTGCTTCAAGTAGGCAGATAGTTAGTTAGGCAGTTTATGGTCAGCTAGTTCAGCTACATAGGATCCTGTGTCAAATCGACCTTCCAGCATCTAAATCGTTGGTGCTAATAGTGTGGTGCAGCCAGAAGTCCACATTTGAGAATCTAAATAGTTTTTGCTAATAATGTGGTGCAGAATATGTATTCATGTCTTGAAGGGAGAAACCACTATTAAAGCTGCTGTCATGTTTATCACAGTAACTATAAAATCATTGAGGTACTTCAACAAGAAGAAAACTGAAGTTAGTGAAAAATCAAAAACTAGTAATTTGTGGCTTGTATATCAGCAAATGATAAGTACTGCTAAAGCACTAAGGAAAACAGATCATACAGGGTCTTGGATAAATCAATATGCAATGCATTGCTGATATTTGCAGCAGCAGGGCACTACAACTATCTGAAGTCATCATATCTGTACCTTCAAGAAATGAACGAATTGCAAAACAATGCGTGTCATCTGTCGAACAAATTAGTTTTGGGCAGGTCTAGGTTTTGATCTTGTGATTAAACAAACACTTATGAGGTCACTTAAAATCTCAGGTGGTTTAACTCATGGAAGCAAGATGACAGAAGATCAGCGAGTGTTGTGGACTATGTTAGCCACAATAATGCCTGAATGTAATCTTGTCATATAGGACTTTAATGGAATCACTTACACAACAAGTAAACAACACAAAGAGTCCACTGTATCAAGAATTTAAAGAGATACTCTATACATTTCAAAAATGTGTGCAAAGATGTCACCATGTTCACCTTTCTCAGCTGACCTCTCATTGAGAAATACCATCAATGGAATTATTTTGAAACTGTATGTCAATATACATGAGTATGAGAGTTGTGCACAGTATGTTTGGACAAAATGTATTTTCATTCGTTTTTAAGAGGACCAGCAGAGTATAGACCCTGAGTAGTTCATCTGCAAAAGCAGGGCAAAAGCATTGATCCTGGCATACTGCTCCAGCGATTTTTTGTAGCCTCTAAGATGAGACAACTAGATCTAGAGAAGATGAGGTACGAGCTTAGTGCATAACCACCATTACTGTTTGAGGACTTGCACATTCTGAGAAAGGCCAATAAACTGCAATTAGCTCAAGCTATTGTAACAATCAAACATCAACTAATTCATTTATGTGTGCAGAAAGATACATTTGTCACACTTAAATGTTTCAGATCACCAAACAAATTTAAATACTAGACAAAGATAACGCAAGTAAACACAAAATGCAGTTTTTAAATGAAGGTCTTTAGAATTGAAGGAAAAATAAATCCTAGCCAACAGAGTCCTGTGCCTCCCCTTAAAACATAAATTAAGTGTGGTTTATCACATTTTTGGGAAGCTGAGTTCAAATTCCCTAGCCACACCCAGGGTGGATTACTGGTACACCTGTTCTCAATAATGAATTTACTTAAATAGGACCTACCTGACAAAGTGAAGTAGACCAAAAGTCCTCAAAAGCTATACATCATGCCGTGATCCAAAGAAACTCTGGTACAAATGAGAAACTAATTAATTGAGATCTATCAGTCTTTTAAAGGTTATAAAGCCATTTCTAAGGCTTTGGGACTCTAGTGAACCACAGTGACAGCCATTATCCACAAATGGCGAAAACATGGAACAATAGTGAACCTTCCCAGGAGTGGCTGGCAGACCACAATTACCTCAAGAGTGCAGCGATGACTCATCCAAGATGTCACAACAGACCCCACAACAACAGGACTGTAGGAATCACTTGCCTCAGTTAAGGTCAGTCTTCATGACTCCACCATAAGGGTATGTGCATACGTTGCGGATTCCATTGCAGATTTTTCCACGTGGATTCTGCAGAATCTGCAGGTAAAATGACCTGCGTTTTACCTGCGGATTTCCTGGGGTTTTCTGCAGATTTTGTGCAGATTTCGCCTGCGTTTTTATACCTGCGGATTCCTATAATGGAATAGGTGTAAAAACGCTGTGGATTCTGCACAAAGAATTGACATGCTGCGGAAAATAAACCGCTGTATTTCTGCGTGGAATTTTCCGCAGCATGTGCACAGCGGTTTTTGTTTTCCATAGGTTTACATGGTACTGTACACCGCATGAAAAACTGCTGCGGATCTGCAGCCAAATCCACAACGTGTACACATACCAGAGAGACAGAGACTGAGCAAAATTGCTAAGCAATAAGAACATAAAGGCTCATCTCAGTCTCGCCAGAAAACATCTTGATGATCCCAAGAATTTTAGGAGAATACTTTGTGGACTGACGGGACAAAAGTTGAACTTTTTGGAAGGCATATACAGTCTCCAATTACATCTGGTGTAGAAGTAACACATAATATCAGAAAAAGAACATTATACCAACAATAAAATATTGTGGTGGTAGTGCGATAGGCTGGAAAACTTGTTGTGGTAAATGGAACCATGAATTCTGCTGTCTACCAAAAAATCCTGAAGGAGAATATCCAGCCATCTGTTCGTGACCTCAAACTGAAGCTCAGTGATCCAAAACACACCACCAAGTCCACCTCTGAATATCTTAAGAAAAACAAAATTAAGACTTTGGAATGGACTAGTCAAAGTCTTGACCTGAATCAAATTAAGATGCTGTGGCATGACCTTAAATAGGAAGTTCATGCTCAGAAATCCTCCAATGTGACTGAATTACAACAATTCTGCAAAGATGAGTGGGACAAACTTACTTCAGATTGTTGTGAAAGACTCATTGCCAGTTATCGCAAATGCTTGATTGCAGTTGTTGCTGCCAATGGTGGCCCAAATAGTTATTAGATTTAAGGGCAAATACCTTTTCACTCAGGGCCCTGTAGGTTTGGATTTCTTTTTCTCTTAATAATAAAGACCTTCATTTAAAAGCTGCATTTTGTGTTTACTTGTGTGATCTTTGTCTAATATGTGTCTAACAAAATATGTCTAATTTGTTTGGTTGTCTGAAACATTTAAGTGTAACAAACATGCAAAAGACTAGGAAATCAGGAAGGGGTGAACACTTTTTCACACAACTGTTTGGTATTAACTTAGGTTACTTGATACAAAACTGAAATGGGAAAAGAGAGATAAATATCATAAAATACAATTAAACACTATGGGATGGCAACTGTTCTATTCTATGGGTATGACATAGGTCCTTTAATAAAGGATAATGCACATAACAGAATGCAGAGAAAAATCAATCTTCCAATAGTTCACTTCACCGGTGATGCTAAATTTGAAGGGAAGCAGGAAGAATTCCTTTCAGTCGGACATAATAAACAACTCCTAATCAAATAAATCATTGAGGAGATGGTGATGAGAGACTGTATGGTTTTTCAAGTGGAAAGTGACGCTGACGTAGACATTGCAAAGGCCGCAGTTAACAGTGCACAGGAACGTTCCACTACGCTCGTTGGAAATGATACTGACCTGTTAATTCTTCTCTTATGTTCCGCTGAAGCTAATGGCAAACCACTGCAGTTTTTATTGCATAATCAGCCAAGAGACACCCCAAAAGTATATCACGTCAATAATTTAAAGTCTGTTCTCGGAAATGAGTTATGTACACAGTTGTTATTTATTCATGTGATTCCATCTCTAGAATTTATGGTGTTGGTAAAAAAAAAAATCAGGATTCAAAAAACTTTTAAAAGGTAATCATGTCCTTTATTACTGTGTGAATGCATACACTTCACCAGGTAAGAACCCTGCTGATATAGTAATTATTGGCAGTCAAGGGATGCTTGTTATTTTCAGTTGTAACTGTACAAGTTCTTTGGCAGCCTTGCATTACCTGATACTTGTGAAGACAGTGGTCACAGCCAAATTGTTTCTTCATCCAGAATGTCTTCTTCCAACTGAGTATTCCAACAAGCGTGTACTACCACACCATGACATGGATGTTAATGGCTAGTGAGATGAATCCTATGGATTGAGGTTGGAAATTCAATGCGAATGAATTTGTAACAGTAATGTGTGATATTAATATAGAAATATTGCAGCAGATATTCTACTGAAAATTATACATTCTAGTTGTAAAACTAGTTGCAGTGGTGACCTTTGTAGCTTCAGAACAAACGCACTTTCATGCATTTCTTCATCATGTGAAGTTGCGCATTGTGACAGTCATGAGTCAGATACAGTAGAGATTAGTGGTGAGGACCAATAGTGAAGTTTTGATTTTAATACCCTCACATTGCTGCACAATTTCACAACCTAATTTAAAGTATACCTTGTTAAAATATGTATTTTGTATTAAAAATAGTACTATTTACAACATAGCTAAAATTTGTTGTGATAATAAAAGTCTACCACAAAATGCTGAGTATATATTTAAACCTAATAGCAGGTATTATACCTATATTATTCAGTGTTGGTCCCCATTTCGATCCATAGGCAAAATTTGTTGGCTTAGATGAATTCATCGACCATAAAAACCATAAGTTTGATGAATAAATAATTGATGTAGGCTTAGAAATAAGAAAGTTATAAGACTCTGTCAAATTTTGAAGTTTTTTTGACTGCATCTTGAAAATAACCCACTTCCGGTTGGAAGGTTTTGGTAGACTTTTTTATGTTGATCTTTAGGGTACCGTTACACCTAGCGATGCACCAGCGATCCCGACCAGCGATATGACGCGGTCAGGATCGCTGGTGCATCGCTAGGTGGTCGCTAGTGAGCTGCCACACAGGCAGATCTCACTAGCCACATCGCTGGGACGGGGATCGCTACTTACCTGTCAGACGGGGCGATCCTGCGTCCTCGCGCCCGGCTCCAAGCGTCGCTCGTCGGCGCCACAGGAAGCCCCAGCAGGAAGTGGCCGATGAGGAATGGTCCAGGAGCTTCTCGCGCGATCAGCGATAATCAGCGGGGGAGCCGGTCGGAGGTAAGTATCACATGCAGCGATATCGCTAGCAATATCGCTGCAACGTCACAAAATCGGTGACTTTACAGCGATATTGCTAGCGATATCGCAGTGTGTAACGGGGGCTTTACACTTGGTAGAGACAAAAACCGTTCACAGACCTTTTGTTGAAATTTGTTTTGGGTCTAATATTTTATTTACTAGACTATATGAAAAAAAATATTGAAAATGGAAAATAATACACTAATTCTTCTAATTTGGTTGACGGGCTTTTAATTGATTTTAAACAGAATCCAATATATACAATGGAGAGAAGATTTATTGGTTGGCAGTATATGCAATATATGAAGCTGGGTTTCTCTTGAGATTTTTTATGATATCAAGATGACATTACATTAATCTTGCAGACAGATACACAAAGGCATATTTATTGATTTTAAAATTAAACCCGTCTCCCTCTCCATCCTATGCTGTAACACAAAGTAACTGTGATTCTAAGTGTCTAGGCATTAATTAATCTACAATGTCACTTCTGCTTGTCAAAGTATAACTATTAGAGAAGGAGATGCAAGGAAAATGTAATCTGATGATAAGATCAGGAATACTTAGGTGGGGAGAAAAAGTGTGAAACACATAGTCCTATTTATATACTCTGATCACCTTGAAGTAGCAGCTGTTTACGCAAGTAATCCTCTACGAAACGGTCAAGCAATATACATTATACATTGTAGAAGACACTAACTACATGAAACTACATGAAATTGTTTTCAAAGGAATTGCTTTATAAATCCTCTTCAGGCTGTGTTTACACATAGCTTGTTTTTGCAGCGATTTTAAACGCATGATTTTGCCGTGAAAATGCAAAAAAATAGTATCCCATGCAATCCTATGTGATTCCGCACATGCTGTGCTAATGCTGCGGATTTTTCCACGGTGGAATTGCATTGCGCAGCATGTTCATTCTTTGTGCGGAATCGCAGGAAAATCTGCACACATAGGAATGCATTGTTCTGCTTTCTTTCCGCATGTGGCTATGCCCACCATGCAAAAAGTAAGCAGAACATTTGCGAATGGTACCCAGGGGATGGAGGAGAGGAGATTCTCCTCCAGGCTCTGGGTACCATATCCCTGTAAAAAAAATAGAATTAAAATAAAAAAAATCGTCATATTCTCACCTTACGATGTCCCTCGCAGTGTCACCAGGCCTCAGCGATGCTCCCGGAAAGTCCCGCTCCCAAGGATGCCTTGCGACAATGACCTTTGATCATGTTGTGGTCTCGCAATATCGTAGCGGTCTCGCGAGACCGCAATGTCATCAAAGGTCATTGTAGCAAGGCATCCCTGGGAACGGGACTTGCCGGGAGCATCGCGATGATCGGGAACGCTGTACGGGTCACCGGAAGGTGAGAATATCACTATTTTTAATTTTTTTTATTATTTTTAACATTAGATCTTTTTACTACTGATGCCGCATATGCAGCCTCAATAGTAAAAAGTTGGTCACATTCGTCAAACACTATGTTTGATGAGTGTGACCAACCTGTCAGTCAGTTTTCCAAGCGATGCTACAGATCGCTTGGAAAACGCTAGCATTTTGCAAGCTAATTACACTTGCAAATCGCTAGTTTTTCTGCGGGAAATAGGCGGGAATTTAAAATGCGGGTTTCTTGCATATTTCCCATGGAATGGAATTCCGGAATTCCTGCAGAAATTTCCACAGGAATTCCACACGTGTGCACATAGCCTCACCCTACAGATTTAGTATAAGACTATGTGCATTAGTTTCCCACATAGTTGGTTTTCGTAGTGCAAATTTCAGTGTTTAAATTAAAAGATTTTTCTAGCTTTGTAAACCTGTTATATTACTTAATATGGAATTCAGTCTGTTTTAGGGTCCATATCTCCAGAGAGTGGCTAAAAGTGCATTCCTTGCTTTGTAGGATTTGCTGTTTTTTTCTTATTTATTTAAATAATTTTAAAAAACTATAACCAGCCATGAAAAAGCTGATGTCACGACACTGTTGGGTGTCCCGGAACCAGGGGCTCTTTCCCTTTCTCTAACACTAGGGGGCACCCTAGCTCACCCTACACCCGGATACTTCAGATGGACGAGATGCCGGAGCCTCCACCCTTGACTTATCTCCTGAGTTAGGCTGGAGTCACACACAAGGTAGAAAAATACGGACCGTATTTTACATCCGTAATACGCATAAATGATCCCTAAATAGTGCTCCGTATGTCATCCATTGTCAGGGTGTGGCCGCGTATATGTTTCTCATGTAAGCATCCGTATGTAATCCGTATGGCATCTGTATACCGTTTTTTTCTCGCAGGCTTGCAAAACGGACATATAATGGAGCCCAATGACAGGTTTTCAAATCCAAACGAAAGAATAGATATATACACATAGAATACATATATGTATATATATATATATATATATACACATACACATACATACATACACACACACACGTCATTGATTCACATATATATATATTTATATTTCACAGAGTTCTTCATAGCAGAATAGCCGCTAATTCAATTGCCGGCTTCTGTCAAATCATTCCCCAACCCGACATGAAATGACACACGGTTTACATACAGTAAACCATTTCATTTCAAGTTTTTTTTTTATATGTCCCTGACTAATAATTAGATGAGGGTTTGTGTGCAAAATTTTGGCGGTGTAGGTGTTAATCTAATGGGTTAATTTGTTGTAAAAAATGCATGGGCTCCCGCTGTAATTTGTCAACCAGAGAGGTAAAGCAGGTGAGTGAGGGCAGATTTTAATAGCCATGAGAGGGACCATTGTTTTTGGCCCCCCGGCTACAATGAGGACCGGTGCTAATGCGACCAGCCTCACTGTAATCTACTACAAATTGAATTGATTCAGCTCTGCGTAGCCTCAATGGCTGCCTGTAGATGATCTAATTACCGTGGGAAAGTTTCTGACTTTTTTCCCACGGTCATGTTCATTCACAGATCAGTTGGGGACTCTTGCTGACGTCACTGAGACTGCGGGGAGGTAAGGATATTGGTGATTTTTTATGTTATTTTTGATGCAGGTCATGGTTTCATTTTGGATTACCAGACTAATAAAACTTTGTCAAAAACTTGGTGTCTTTATTTCATTAAAAGACTTTTTAATTAATGTCTGTCTGTGGTTTTTAACCCTTTCTTAGTATAGGGTTAATAATGGATCAGTGTCTTATTGATACCTCTCCATTATTAATCGGCTTAATGTCACCTTACAATCGAATGGTGACATTAACCCTTTGTTATATTAACCCATTCGCCACCGCTACAGGGCAATGGGAATAGAGAGGATAAGTGCCAGAATTGGCACATCTTATAGATGCGCCATTTCTGGGGTGTCTGGGGGCAGATTTTTGTAGCCGGGGGGGCCAAAAACAATGGTCCCTCTCATGGCTATTAAAATCTGCCCTCACTCACCTGCTTTACCTCTCTGGTTGACAAATTACAGCGGAAGCCAATGCAATTTTTACAACGAATTAACCCCTTAAATTAACACCTACACCTCCAAAATTTTGCACACAAACCCTCATCTAATTATAGTCAGGGAAATATAAAAAAAACCATGATATTAAATGGTTTACTGTATGTAAACCATGTGTCATTTCATGTCGGGTTGGGGAATGATTTGACAGAAGCCGGCAATTGAATTAGCGGCTATTCTGCTATGAAGAACTCTGTGAAATATAAATATATACATATATATGTGTCTCAATGACATGTATATATATAGATATGTATTCTATGTGTCTAGATCTATTCTTTCGTTTCTTTATTAAACCTATCAGTGTGATTTTACTGTATCGCGCACTGAATTGCCAGCTTTTCTAAAAGACACCGGGTGCGTATTTCTCGCAAGTCACACGTGTGGTCTGTGTCTAATGCGTATTTTTAGCGCACCCATAGACTTGCATTGGTGTACTACGGTCATAATATGCTGACAATCGCAGCATGCTGCGATTGGCACGGACCGTAGAAAATACGCGAGAAAAATACGGCTGATGGAAGCTACCCCATAGAGAATCATTGGTCCGTGTGCAATGCGTTTTTTTAACACCTCTCAATTGTCCGTATTCCTCTCTAGTGTGACGCCGGCCTTAGTCCTCCGTCTGGGAAGAGGGTGCGCTACTGTGCACTGTAGTACACCAACCCGACAAACAAAGCAACACAAACAAGGGTTAATAGAAAATTCCAGGCATACAAAACATTCACTCACATGTAACAAAGGAATGCATCAGAATGTGAAGGTAGGGGAATAAACCAAAACAGAGAAGGATAAGTAATTACCACGCATAAAAACCAAGCAACAGTCACTAATTACTACTTCAACTCTCCTTCTCATATGTACTCTCTCCCACCGTTAACCATGCAGCAAATGCTTGCTCTACCAAGGATTTGTAACAGAGCCCAGATTATAAAGTGGAAGGGAGTGGCTTTTTTTGCCCTAGTCGGACCAGTTTCATCTGAAACAAATTTTGCTTCATGAAACCCGATCCGACCAAAGTCGCTCAACTCTACTTGGCACCTGTTCACACTGATAAAAGTACCAATACCGGGTTTTAAAAAAAAACAGTATCACTGTGCTTAATTGGCCAGCAAACTCAGCTGCCCTTAACCCCATAGAGAAACTACAGGGTATTGTCAAGAGAAAGATGAAAGACTTTAGACCCAATAATGCAGGTGAGCTGAAGGCTGCTATCAAGGCAGCCTGGGCTTTCATAACACCTCAGGTCGCCTCCATGCCATGCCATATTGTTGGCATTGATGCAGTAATTGATGTAAAAGGAGTTTCAACCAAGCATTGAGTGCATTTACTGAACATACATTTCAGTAGGCCATGTTAGGCTTCGAGTTCCCACCACTGCACAGGGGGAATCTCAAGACATCTCCTCTGCGGTCTCCCATTCTTCTGCAGCCGCAGAGGATCCTGCTCAACAGAGATGTCAGTCCCAGCATCAGGCTATTGCTATGCGTCTGGTTGCTGCTGCCGCCTCAGGTTGAGCTATAGCATTCAGCATTAGTCAGCAGTGAGCAGACGTCCCTGGGGCTAAGTCCTGCTCTTCTCCATCTGAGCATGCCCGTGAGACGACCGCTCATTGGTGGTCGGAGGTCACATGCTCAGGTCCTCAAGCAGCGCGGATTGGGCCATCAACAAGGTCTTAGGAGGCTGCAGTTATAAAAGGATCGAACGGCCGTACGGTCATGCGCTAGTATAGACCTTGTGGAGTGAGTGTTGTATGCATGCATGAATGTCTCTAGTGACTGACTCATTATGAAACCCCTACCCTTGGTATGCATGTCTGGATCAGCCTTCCCAGTTAGTGCCTAGGTTCATAGTGCAGGTAGGAGGCAGAGTTAGGGCCTAGCTTCAGTTCTTAGTAGTGGCTTGACTGTACGCCACTGTGCATTCTGCACTTCATAGTAGCCAGCGTCTATTAGTGGCATTCGCATGCTTAGTGGGTCTAGAGAGGCTCTTACCCCGCATCCTAGGGGCAGAGTCTTGTGACCGTACACTAGCGCTGACTCAGCTGTGCCCTGTGACAGCTAACAGGGTACGGCATTTGTGTTATGTGGTACCGGGGCTCTGTGAAGCAACAGAGCCCGTCGCTACTACCTACTTGGTGGTATTTAATCCACGTGTGTCCAGTGTGATACCGCCATTTAGTGTCCGCCATTACTGAGCAGAAGCTATCATCTCTGCATGGTGGACCCCGGGCTGCGAACGCACCTTATTACCATCTTTATATTATTTGGTGCATTCCGCCAGCCCTAACAGGCCAACATTTCGGATTTGAAAAATCATTTTTCAAGCTGGTGTTATAAAGTATTTTAATTTACTGAGATAATGACTTTTGGTTTTTCATTGGCTGTAAGCCATAATAAACATTAACAAAAATAAACACTTGAAATAGATCACTCTGTTTGTAATGACTCTATATAATATATGAGTTTCACTTTTTGTGTTGAAGAACTGAAATAAACTAACTTTTTGATGATATTCTAATTTTGCGAGAAGCACTTGCATATAAACACTCAAACATCATTTGTTGTAAATATGCACACATACACACTATACATGGCATACACACACACACATTCTTGGATACCACATTTCCTCCTTTGTTAGATATGTCACTGCTCATATCCACGGTCCTTCACATCGTCTCATCCAAGGACAATTGTGCAACAGGTCAGACATGGTGAGAAGTGGGACACAGTATAAACAGCAATGAAGGCTATTTCCTGTCCTTCCTTGCTGTGAGCCTGGCCACTTCCCTTCTCTCAGCTTTTAAACTGAGCAAGGTGGGAAGTTGATAAGTGTTTTGGGACAATGGAGGATGAACAACATAAACTGTAAGTAATGCTGCGTATTCTCCATTCACTTCATAGAAGAACTGCAGAAGTAGAGTGCCACCTTTATACTTGGCCTGATTTACTTGACCCCATCTTCTGCCGGCTCTTAGTATGTTAACGAACATTTTTATCTACTTTTAATATATATTTTATGGTTTTCAATCCTCATATTTTTTAGGATTTCTGATTGTGGTCACAAACTGGAAACACATCTGTTTACAGAAGAAACCTTTTAACTTTTACTTTACAGGAATAAAAGGACACAGTGTGATATCCGCCACAACACAGATATATCCATCAAACTGGCAAATAGTAAATATTAATCATATACTGGCTGCCTGTATTATGGGAAATACGGTACTAAAGAATATTAATCACATACTGGCTGCCTGTATTATGGGAAATACGGTACTAAAGAAGGGGTAAAATCACACCCAAAGGGTTATACATAATTAACTATCACGTGCTGTTCCACTAATTACATTCTATAAGATTTTAGTGCAGTTTATTGCATTTTTTACTTCAATATTCTCCTGAGTACTGGGTATAGTAATCGCAATTTATTGTTTTATTTGGAGCGGCATAATAATCTGGAAAAATCCACCCAAATTACTGTATAAATTAATAGTCTCCATATAACATAGGTTAACTGTTCCCTTGTGTAGTTCAATCTCTGCTAATAACCCTATGTTCTTATCACGATAAAGACATGAAAAACACCATTTATTTTATTCAACTCATAGCCAAGGTACATTAATAAATGTACTAAAATGTTCTATGTAGCAAATAAATATACCTTTAAACATTTCATGCATTGATTTAATATTTACTTAAACTAAATGTAACCAATCCTTTAATATTAATAAAAAAATTCTGTGAAAAAATTTCAGTTAATATTCATTTATTATGCCTCATACTATTGTAAGATTACTCATTCTTCCATTAAATGGTTTAATTTCTGTTTTTCTTTTTTTTAATTTTCAACTATTGAAGAAATATAAATTGTTAATGCTTTAATTTAAAAAAAAAAAAACTTTTAGTGGCAAAAAATAATTCAGAAAGTCTTGAAATTTTCCACTTTTAAACCCTAGGGGGCAGCAGCTGCTGAAATTAGCTATGAAAGCCTAATGTACTGCTAGCTCGTTTTACAACTACAATACATATGGATGTGAACTGCACAATCTTGCATGTGTGTGATGTTACTACCCCCTCCCCTTCTGAGAGATTGCAAAAGGATAAGGGAGGAGGAAGGTTAATATCACAGGCTGGTCCCAACCTGGTTGGGGATGACATGGCTATATTGGTGGGTATGAGACACGGGCCTACCTGACCCAACAAGATGCCCCTGGTCAGTATCACTCTGGCCAGTACCAAGCCCAATCCCAGGAGGCAGTACAATACCCACATCATGGGCAACAGTATGCCCCCACACAGGGTGATGGGCAATTTGGGCAAAGTAGCCAGCACCAAACACAGGCTGGTCTTCCGCCTTCTCCTCCCCCAACATACCAAACTTTATAATCTTTTCATTTTTTTATTCCCTTGTTTTTTTTTGTATTTTCTCTGTTTGAAAATTTTATTGTGAAGCAATGTTCACATCTGCAAAAAGGCCAAATTGGCCCATTGCCACATTTGAGATATGGCAAGAATATGTTTTGCTTTAAAAAAAAAAAAAAAGCAAAAGTAAAGATTTGTCTACTACATTTTACGTCTCTGTCTCAATTCCAGAAAACCGTGTCAGCATACTAACATATGCTTACCAATGCAATTCAACAGTCATAGAATGAGAAGGGGAAAAAATATATATATTTAGACACACATAAACCAAAATATTATAACATAGACACAGCATACTCTTGCCAAGAAGTTTCCCCCTCAGGTGACAAAGTAATTTGTGAAAATATCACGCACTTTGAGGCCAGAGAGCAGTCTACGTTGAGGGTTGATAGGTGGTCTCGCCCTACGCACATTGTCCAACCCACGCACAACACCAGCAGAGGAGGAACAATCATGTATCCTGGTGAAGTTATGAAGAACCACACAGGCTTTAACAACTTCATTAACATATTGTTCACTCAGCTGAATGGCAGACTGGAGTACCTGCCATTTTGCACAAAGAATGCCAAAAGAACACTCCACCAGTCGCTGAGCACGTGATAGGTGCAAGTTGAAAATTCTGCGCCGGTGGTCAAGGTTGTGCCGGGGATATGGCCCCATGACATTGCGTGTTAACTGAAATGCCTCATCTGCCACAAGGACATGAGGGACAGATTCTTGAGTGGAGCCTGGTAGCTGGCGTGGTGGTAGTAGACCCAACTGGTTGGTGCGTAGCCGCCGAGCCATATTGGAAGCATTGAAGACTCGAGAGTCTCCCGTCCTTCCATAGGCCCCAATGTCAACAATTATAAACTTGTATTGAGGGTCGGCCAGAGCCAACAATACAGCAGAAGTATTGTTTATAATTGAAGAATTGGGAGCCATAGTTCGGCGGCTTACGCACCCGGATATGTTTGCCATCAAGGGCCCCAATACAATTAGGAAACTGGCATTCCTCCTCAAAGTAGCTTGATATCCTCAACCAGTCTTCCATCCTGGGCTCGGGCATGATGAGTTGATGTAGTCTTGACCATATTTCACTACATGTGGACCTCACTATGCCAGAAATGGTAGATCTTCCAATCAGAAACTCATGGTGTAGGGTGGCATAAGACAGGCCAGTGGACAGGAAGCTGAAGAGCAACAGAAAAGGAACATTGTAGAATGCACAAATTACCCCAAAAACAGGTACATGCATACCAAACTTGTTATGATTTCACATCTACTAACACACACATATTTGGATGCACAATGACTAAGTGATATTCAGTACATATTACACATAACATTCTGGTCTGTAAGTTTCAACATATCTGGAATAAGATGAGGGCATTAAAATTAGTCCATGAAGCAATATATACATACTTTGGGCAACACATCATGAACATAGAGAATGTGGTTGTGTAGTACATACCGTAATGTGAGTAGAAGTCGCTCCTCTGCAGATATAGCTTTGCGCATCCTTGTGTCCTTAAAGGTTATCCCAGGGTGCACTGTCTCCAAGAGTTGATCAAATGTTGCAAGGCTCATGCGGCAGTATTGGTAGAATTTTGCAGGATGCTCCTGCAGAGAAGAATAGAGGCGGTGAAAATTACCTGTTGTGAGTCGTTGCCTCAAAAGTGGATGTACACACATGTGTCTCCTCCTCCGCGGATCCACTTTCACTGGGTATATTTGACCAAAGTGGCGTGACAAAAGCCAGTTGAAGAGAACCTGCTCAGTTGTGTTGAAAGTCAGACTGTCTGCCATGTTGCACATATATCACCAACACACCTAGTGAAGGCAATGTCACAAATGGCCAGAATGGAGGCAGCCACCTGTTCCTGAGGCAATAAATAGGGTGCAGGCTAATGAGTTAAATAGTTTGCAGGCCTCAAAACCGTTAAATGTCCATTTTGCAAGATCTCGCCATACGGATTACATACGGATGCTGACATGCGCAAAATGCGTGACCACACCTTGCTTACGGATGACATACGGAGCACTATTTAGGGGTCATTCATCCGTATTATGCATGTAAACTACGGACCGTATTTTGCGTCAGTTAGTGTGACCCCGGCCTTACACCTCTCAACTGGAATTTTTTTTGCCAATCTTTTTTTGCAAACTGCTGCAGTTCTCTTATAATTGAACGTTGCCTTCTCCAAACAAGCAATTTTAAGATCTCACCACACAGGTGTTCAATGGGATTTAGATCCTGACTCATTGCTGGCAACTTCAGAATTCTCCAGTGCTTTGTTTCCATCCATTTCTGGGTGCGTCTTGAAGTATGATTAGGGATCGATCATTGTCCTGTGGTAGACCCATGACCTCAGATGCAAATCCAGCTTTCAAACACCAGGCACTACATTGCAACCCAAAATCCTTTGGTAATTATCAGATTTCATGATGCTTTGCACACAGACAAGGCACCCAGTATCAGAGGCAGCAAAAGAACCCCAAAACATCTTTGAACCTACACCATATTTGACTGTAGATACTGTGTTCTTTTCTTTGTAGGCTTCATTAAGTTCCAGTAAAAAGTAGAATGATGTCCTTAACCAAAAAGTTCTATTTTGGTCTCATCTGACCACAGGACGCTTTCAAAGAAGGAATTTTGGCATACTCATGTACATTTTGGCAAACTGCAGTCTAGCTTTTTTATGTCTATGTGTCAGCAGTGGGGTCCTCCTGGGCCTCCTGCCATAGCGTTTCATTTCATTCAAATGCCAATAGATAGTTCATGCTGACACTGATGCACCCTGAGCCTGCAGTACAGCTTGAATTTCTTTGGAACTTGATTGGGGCTACTTGTACACCATCTGGACTATTCTGTGTTGCAACCTTTCATCAATTTTCCTCTGCTGTACATGTCAACGGAGATTGGCTACAGTGTCATGAGTTGTAAACTTTTTGATTATGTTGCGCACCAAAGACAAAGGAACATCAATATCTCTGGAAGGAGATGAACCTGTAACCTTGAAATTGTTGATGTTTTTCAACAATTTTGGTTCAAAAATCCTCAAGCAGTTCTTTTCTCCTCTCTCTGTTCTCCATGCTTAGTGTGCCGCACACAGACACGCAATGCAAAGATTAAGTCAACTTCTACCCTTTGTATCTGATTTCAGGTGTGATTTTCATATTGCCTACACCTGTTGCTTGCCACAGTGGAGTTTGAATGAGCATCACCAACTTGAAACAAACGTGTTTGCCCACAATTGTGGAAATGTGCCAACAATTTTGCCCCACAAATTTTTGGATTTTGTGTGAAATTATGTCCAATTTGCCCTTTTTCCCCAGTTTTTTGTGCTGTTCCAATACACACAAAGGACATAAACATGCCTATAACAAAACATGTCTAACTGCAATAATTTTCTGGGAGAAATGCTTAATTTTCTGGAACAATATCAAGGGTGCCAACACTTTCGGTCATGACTGTATATACAGAATGAGCCAGCACGCACTCCCCTTCTATATAGTATGAGCCCCCACATAGCCTGCGACTCCCTCATACACAAAAATGATCCTCTGCCACATTCCTCTTAAGGCTGCAGTCATACTGCCATAATTCTCGTACGAGAATCGTATCGTAAGGCTATGTGCACACGTACCGGAACTCTCGCGGAAATTACCACGAGAATTCTGGAATTCCATTCCGCGGGAAAATCGCATTTTAAATTCCCGTGATTTTCCCGCTGAAAAACTAGCATTTTGCAAGCGTAATTAGCTTGCAAAATGCTAGCGTTTTCCAAGTGATCTGTAGCATTGCTTGGAGAACTGATTGACAGGATGGTCACACTCGTCAAACACAGTGTTTGACAAGTGTGACCAACTTTTTACTACTGAGGCCGCCTATGCAGCACAGTAGTAAAAGATAAAATGTAAAAAAAAATAAATGGTGTTATTCTTACCTTCCGACGTCTCGCGCAGCCGTTCACAGTAATCCTTTGCGAAAATGCCCACGATGACGTACGTTCTCGCGGGATCGCGACGTCTCGCGGTAATTCGCGATGACGTCACGCGAATGACCGCGAGACTTCGTGATCCCGCGAGAACGGACGTCATCGCAGGCATTTTCGCAAAGGATTACTGGGAACGAGAGCGTGGAGAGAGGCGGGAAGGCTGCGCGGGACGCCGGAAGGTAAGAATAACAATATTTTTTATTTTAAATTCTATTTTTTACAGGGATATGGTACCCAAAGCCCGGAGGACAGTCTCCTCTCCTCCGGACCGTGGGTACCATCCGCAACTGTTCTGCTTACTTTCCGCATGGTGTGCACAGCCACATGCGGGAAATAAGCGGAACAATGCATTCCTATGGGTGCAGGATCGCAGCGATTCCGCAAAATTAATGAGCATGCTGCGGTTTTTACCGCAAAGCGATTCCGCCGCGGTAAAAACCGCAGCATTAGCACAGCATTGCGGAATCCCATAGGAATGCATGGAATGCTTATTTTTTGCGTTTTCGCGGCAAAGTCGCGCGGTTAAAACCGCCGCGGAAACTCGAAAAAAATGCAACGCGTGAACTTAGCCTAAAACTTTCCCTGGCCAGCACCTCTCCTGACCTGTGCTTGACAGCTGCATAGTAATCCATTATGCTGTCATGCTCAGGTCAGGAGAGGTGCCGGCTAGTCCGTGAAGTGCGATGCGTCTATCGCACGAGAATTATGGCAGTGTGACTCCAGCCTAAAGCAGCTTATATTCATCTAGAACAAAAGTTGGGAGGCTCCTGTAGACAAAAGACTATTGGATAATTTCACCAGTATCGGTGATTTTTAGCCTAATGATCATGGAAGTGTAAAGGATGGACACATCGGTATGTGAATATTTTTCATTTGCATCATGTCTTATTATCTAATGCTGTCAGAATTCTAAGAATGACATGATATTTTGGGATCTTAAAAATATTCAAACCATATATAATTTACATGTAGCAGTCAAGTACACACCATTTTTTCACATACGTATAAAAAATATATAGAGAGCACACGGCCAAAGTCTGCATGTCCTGGTATGACCAGCCTGAGCTATTAAGTGCCGACTACTGCTCTGTAGTGTAAAGTTCACTGTGGTGAATAAATGATAATGCCCTGCAGTGACTACTAGATTAAATTCCATCTGTGGGTGGAATTCATCAAATGTACTGCTGAGGTGGTAATAGACATTACTGCCAAAATTTGCACCATGTCAGCTTTATTTTCGTTCTCTAGAATTAGTTAAAGAGGTGTATTATAGAATTTAAAATCCAGCTAAAATCCAGCATTATGTGACTGCCTCAATTTTATAATAAATATGTTATTTATACTCTCAGAAATGGAATCTGTGGAAAGGGAATGTTGTGCATTAAATAGTGTGGTAGCGAATTGAAGCTCATTGGCATTATGTTATAATAAACTGGATTTTCATTAGATGATCAAATTTTACAAAGAGAATTTTACTACTTTTACCTTTGATTTTATAATTATATAAAAGCATATTTGAATTTTTAATAAGTTACTCAGATCATGTTCAAATATATACAACTTTTGGAATGACCCTTCACTTCTCCAGTTGCTAGATAATGACTTGACTATATGATCCTCTATTTTAATAAACTTTATTGTTACAATAAATTCATTATGATTCATGTCTGAATTTAAATTGATTGTCCAATTATTGACACATTTTCAAAAAGAGCTGCAAATGTGAGAAAGCAAAAAAAATGACCCACATCTTCACCAATGCAATTTCATTGCTAGCAGTTTGGCAGCATTTCCAGTCTTAATATTAAAGCACTCTTTCTAATATTTGCATACAGCATTCACATGTAATACTACTGGAATTATTCATCAAATTAAGTCATCATCATGCCAATAGTATGGAACATTAAAACCATGACCACTAACAATGATGAAGAATGAAATACTTTACTACTTACAGTGGCTTGCAAAAGCATTAACTCTCCTTGGCTTTTTACTAGTGATGAGCGAGCAGACTCGGTAATGCTCGTTACTCTCCAGAGTATCGCTGAACTCGCGGTACTTGGTGAGCGACGAGCATTTATGGTATTATCAAGCCCCCACCCTTCATTTTGGCGCTCTTTAGAGCGCCAATCAACCATCAGGGATTGTCTGCCACGCACTAATACCGCAGCCATCTTTGTTGTGGCATTAGTGATTGGCTGGCCGCACAGTGTCATCAGGTCTATAAGAGACCTGCCACCGCCCTGCTCATCACAGTCACATCCGGAATCCGACAGTGTAGGGAGAGCTGCTACTGAGATAGGGTCAGATTTAGGAGTTTATAAGTTAGTGTGGGTATACTATCATAGAATCCTCAAATCCAGCTAAACCAACAGTCCTTTTAAGGACTAATTACGGGGTGTATAGATTGCAGTGCTAGGTAGGCAGGGGAGTGTTTGTGTCTGTATACATATCAGTGCAAGGCATGCATGGACTGTATGTGGGTATATACTGTAGATATCATTGCATACATCAAGAGGGTCTATTCCATTACTGTCTGTTGCTGCCTATTAAATATATTGACCGTATATATGTAGCCCCAGGTATCAGTGGTTAGGAATATATATTTTTCCATCTTAATCCTGATTATTTTATTCCAAAGCAATCCAGAACCCCTTTTTTTTGCTAAATTTGCTTGTTGACACTACAGATTACAGCCAGATCCTTTTCATAGTACAGAGTGAAAATCCAGCAATTTTAAACGGGTTTGCCCATCCCAGGCATCACATCTAAGTGCTCAGAAAAATCTACCATTTTTGTGGTACTGTAGAATTTTTTTGGCGTGTCTTATAAAATTTTTTGACACCATTTTGCTGCCAAAAGAATATTTAGTTATAGGGCAGATATTTTACACTGGGTTTTATCAGCCACACGGATCGCATATCATTGCATTTAAAATTTTGCCATTTCAGGCCGCCATAGAATTTTTTTTGTTGTGTCATAGCCTACTTATTGACACACTGTTGCTGGCCCAAAAAAAAATACTGGGCAGATATTTGAACGTGGGCTATCTCCATCAGACACCTGATCTCTCTGTGGGCTACAAATTGTGGCATTTCAAGCCTACATTCACCTTTTTTTGCAGTGTCTTACCCTAGTTCCATAGACTATTTTGGGGTAAAAAAAAAAATACAGGCCACAAATTGAACAGTGTGGTATCTCCATCAGACGCCTGATCTATCTGTGGGCTACAAATTGTGGCATTTCAGGCCTACATTCACCTTTTTTGCTGTGTCTTACCCTAGTTCTATGGACTATTTTGGGGTAAAAAATAAAAATAAAATACAGGCCACATATTGAACAGTGTGGTATCTCCGTCAGATGCCTGATCTATCTGTGGTATAGAAATTGTAGCATTTCAGGCCTCCATTCCACTGTATTTGCTGTCTATTACCCTAGTTCTAGACCCTATTTTAGGTTTAAAAAATAAAGGCCACATAATGAACAGTGTGGTATCTCCGTCAGGCACTTAATTTATTTGTGGGCTACAAATTGTGACATTTCAGGCCTACATTCACCTTTTTTTTGCTGTGACTTAACCTAGTTCTATAGACTATTTTGGGGTAAAAAAATAAAAAAATACAGGCCACATATTGAACAGTGTGGTATCTCCATCAGATGCCAGATTCATCTGTGGGCTAGAAATTGTTGCATTTAAGGCCTCCATTCCACTGTATTTGCTGTCTGTTACCCTAGTTCTATACACTATTTTGGGGTAAAAAATAAAAAAATACATCTCCGTAAGACGCCTGATCTATCTGTGGACTACAAGTTGTGGCATGCCAGGCCTCCATTCCACTGTATTCGCTGTATCTTACCCTAGTTATTGACACCAGTTTGATAGCAAAAAATAATTTTTTACCTACAGTCCAGATATTTTAAAGTGTGTTTTTCCTGCACACGGATCACATAGAAGTTCGCTTCCAAGTCAGCCATTTGTAGTGAACGTGGAAAATATTGCAGTCCATTTAAAATGGGAAAAGAGTGTCTCAAGGGACGGTGAAGTGGAAGTGATGGTGATGGTGCATGCAAAGACCAAAGCCGAGGCCGTGGGCAATTGTGCCACAACAAACACCGACATCTTCGTGCATTAACTTTCTGTCCAAATTCATAGGAGACTGCAGAATAGCAATACTCAAACCAAAGCAATGTCAAAAGGTTGTTGATTGGATAGCGGATAATGATTCTAGTCACTTTTCCACCACCACCAGCACCCTGTCTTCCACACGGTCAAGTATGAGTAGCCGTGAGTCTGGACCGCATATTCCTCACCCTGATCCTCCTTCCTCCCACCATGCCAAGTGCCCGGAGACGACTGATCCCACTCTTGGACTCTCTGAAGAGCTGTTCACTTTTCCATTTATAGATTTGGGCCTCTAGTACAAGTCCACTTGAAGTGAGGCAAGATGAGATCGCATGTAGTGACGCCCAAATATTTGAGTAGCCACGTTCATATGGAGGCGACGGTGGGAACATGTCACAACAGGTGGATGATGATGAGACACAATTTCCAGAAAGCCAGGAGGAGGACCAGGGTGCGGAAGTGGAAGCCGAGGTGGAGGATGATATAGTAACTGACTCAACCTGGCAGGAGGACATGCAGAGCAAGGACAGCAGCACACAGGGGGAGGGAGGTGTTACACCCCAACAGGCAGGAAGAAGCAGTGTTGTGTCCACAGACAGAAGGCAGGCAACCGTTCCTCGTTACACCAACATGACAGAAGTTGGCAGTACAACTGTTAGGTCTCCCCAAGTCTAGTTGTTTTTTAAAGACTCTGCCGATAACCCCAAACAGGCCATTTGCACCACCTGCCATGTCCGCATCAGCAGGGGTAGCAAAACTTACAGCCTGACCACCACCAGCATGATCACCACTAGCATGATCAGGCACATGGCAGTAAAGCATCCGACTTTGTGGGCCGAACATCAGGCTCCAGGAACAGTGTCTATGGGTGACAACACTGCTTCTTCCACTGTTTTGTGTGCCAGCCAATCCTCTATCCACATTGCATGTGAAGATGCCTCCTGCCCTGCATCTGTCATTGCCCACACTCAACTACCACCATCATCAAGCATGTCCACGTCCTTGTCCCAATGCAGCCTTCAGTTGTCCATACCTCAGTGATTGGAATGCAAGCGTAAATACGCAGTCAATGCCCCACAGGCCACAGTACTAAATTCACACATATCTCGTCTGCTTGCACTCAAAATGTTGCCTTTTAGGCTTGTGGAGACGAAAACTTTCCGCAACCTGATGGCGGTGGCCGTCTCAAGGTACTTGGTCCCCAGCCACCACTATTTCTCCCGCAGTGCAATCCCGGCATTACACAAGCACGTGTCCCACAACATTACCCATGCCCTGAACAATGCTGTTACTGTGAAAGTCCATCTAACCATGGACACTTAGACAAGTGCTTGTGAGCAGGGATGCTACATCTCGCTGATGGCACACTGGGTTAACAAAGTGGAAGCCGGGACCCATTCGGACCTTGGTATGGAACAAGTCCTCCCGACGCCAAGGATTGCGGGCCCTACGTCAATCAAGGTTGCCCCCCACAGTCTACAGCTCCTGCACCTCCTCCTCCTCCTCCTCTTCAGCATCCATCTCCAAAATGACCACATCAGTCACAAGCTGGAAGCACTGCAGCACTGCCTCAGCCAAGTGTCAACAACTGTACTGAAGCTAATATGTTTAGGTGCCAAACCGCACAATGCTGAAGAGTTGTGGACAGCTCTGAAAGCGCAGGCAGATGTGTGTCTGACACCGCTGAACCTATAGCCAGGCATTGTCATGTGTGACAATGGTAAAACCTGGTGGCAGCTCTGAGGCGAGGCGAGCTCACACACGTACCATGCCAGGCCAATGTGCTTAACCTTGTTATTCAACAGTTTCTCAAAAGCTGCCGGATCTGCTTATCAAAGTACACCACCTGTGTGCCCATTTTAGAAAGTCAGCTACAACTTCCGCCACCATAGACATGCTTACCGACTGGTGTGTGATGTCCCCACGCGTTGGAACTCAACACTGCACATGTTGGAAAGGATTTGTGAGCATAAGAGGGCAGTTGTTGACTACCAGCATCAACAAGGCAGTTGGTATTCAGTTCAGACTCCACACATAAGACCTCAGGAGTGGATATGGATGTCAGACATATGTACCATCCTACAAAACTTGGATGAGTTCACCAAGATGGTGAGCGGTGATGACGCCATAACTAGCGTCACCATCCCATTTCTCTGTCTTCTGAAATGCACTCTGCTCACAATCAAAGAGGTAACATAGTAACATAGTTATTAAGGTTGAAGGGAGACTTTAAGTCCATCTAGTTCAACCCATATACTATCCTAACTTGCCCTAACATGTTGATCCAGAGGAAGGCAAAAAAAACCCATGTGGCAACAAGTAAGCTTCACATTGGGGAAAAAAATTCCTTCCTGACTCCACATACGGCAATCAGACTTGCTCCCTGGATCAACGCAATATTAAGGAAACTAGTGTATATACCCTGTAATATTATACTTTTCAAGAAAGGCATCCAGTCCCTTCTTAAATTTTAGTAGGGAATCACTCATTACAACATCATATGGCAGAGAGTTCCATAGTCTCACTGCTCTTACAGTAAAGAATCCGCGTCTGTGAGTATGCTTAAACCTTCTTTCCTCCAGACGTAGAGGATGCCCCCTTGTCCCCGTCACAGGTCTAAGAGTAAAAAGATCATTAGAAAGCTCTTGGTATTGTCCCCGCATATATTTATACATTGTAATAAGATCACCCCTAAGCCTTCGATTCTCCAAACTAAATAACCCCAAATGTAATAACCTGTCTTGGTATTGCAGACCCCCTAGTTCCCTAATAACCTTGGTCGCTCTTCTCTGCACCCGCTCCAGTTCAGCTATGTCTTTCTTATACACCGGAGACCATAACTGTACACAGTATTCTAAGTGTGGTCGCACTAGTGACTTATATAGAGGTAAAATTATGTTCTCCTCATGAGCATCTATGCCTCTTTTAATGCATCCCATTATTTTATTTGCCTTTGCAGCAGCTGCCTGACACTGGCCGCTAAATGTGAGTTTGTCGTCCACCCATACACCCAGGTCTTTTTCAGTGACTGTTTTGCCCAGTGTTTTACAATTAAGCACATAATTATACATCTTGTTCGTTCTACCCAAGTGCATGACCTTACATTTATCCCCATTAAAGCTCATTTGCCATTTATCAGCCCAAGCTTCTAGTTTACATAAATCCTCCTGTAATGTAAAATTGTCCTCCTCTGTATTGATTACCCTGCAGAGTTTAGTGTCATCTGCAAATATTGAAATTCTACTCTCTATGCCCCCTACAAGGTCATTAATAAATATGTTAAAAAGAAGCGGGCCCAAAACTGACCCCTGTGGTACCCCACTGCTAACCGTGACCCAGTCTGAGTGTGCTCCATTAATAACCACCCTTTGTTTCCTATCCCTGAGCCAGCTCTTAACCCACCTACACATATTTTCCCCTATCCCCATTGTTCTCATTTTATGTATCAACCTTTTGTGTGGCACCGTATCAAAAGCTTTTGAAAAGTCCATGTACACCACGTCCACTGCATTCCCTTGGTCCAGTCCGGAACTTACCTCTTCATAAAAGCTTATCAGATTAGTCTGACAGGAACGGTCCCTTGTAAACCCATGTTGATATTGGGTCATGAGGTTATTCTTCTCCAGATACTCCAGTATAGTATCTCTTAGAAAACCCTCCAGGATTTTACCCACAGTTGAGGTCAAACTTACTGGCCTATAATTTCCAAGTTCAGTTTTTGTCCCCTTTTTGAATATTGGCACCACATTTGCTATACGCCAGTCCTGTGGTACAGACCCTGTTATTATGGAATCTTTAAAGATTAAAAATAATGGTCTATCTATGACTGTGCTTAATTCCTGCAGTACTCGGGGGTGTATCCCATCCGGGCCCGGGGATTTGTCAATTTTAGTGATTTTTAGACGCCGCCGTACTTCCTGCTGGGTTAAGCAGGTGACATTTAACAGAGAATTTTTATCCCTGATCATGTTATCCGTCATGGGATTTTCTTGTGTAAACACTGTTGAAAAAAAGTCATTTAGCATATTGGCTTTTTCCTCATCCTCATCCACCATTTCACCCAGACTATTTTTAAGGGGGCCAACACTATCATTTTTTAGTTTCTTACTATTTATGTAGTTAAAGAATATTTTGGGATTATTTTTACTTTCTCTGGCAATGAGTCTCTCTGTCTCAATCTTTGCTGTCTTGATTTGCTTTTTACAGAATTTATTTAATCTTCTGTATTTAGTTAATGCCTCATCACTACCTATTTGCTTTAATTCGCTAAATGCTTTATTTTTGTCCCTTATTGCGCCCCTTACAGCTCTATTTAGCCATAGTGGTTTCTTCCTATTTCTCGCATGTTTATTCCCATACGGTATATATTGTGCACAGGTCCTATTCAGGATGCTAATAAACGTCTCCCATTTTCTTTGTGTATTTTTATGTCTCAGGATATCGTCCCAGTTAATTCCACCAAGATCATCTCTCATCCGTTGGAAATTTGCTTTCCTGAAGTTTAGTGTCCTTGTAACCCCTCTACTACACATCTTATTAAAGGATACATGAAAACTTATTAATTTGTGATCACTGTTACCCAAGTGACCCCCAACCCTTACATTTGATATGCGGTCTGGCCTGTTGGTTAATATTAGGTCTAGCAGTGCCCCCCCTCTTGTTGGGTCCTGAACCAGTTGTGAAAGGTAATTGTCTCTCATAGTAGTCAAAAACCTATTACCTTTGCTGGAACTGCAGGTTTCTGTTCCCCAATGTATTTCAGGGTAGTTGAAGTCCCCCATAATAATGACTTCTCCTTGAGTCGCAGCTTCATCTATTTGCTTTATGAGGATATTCTCTGTTGCTTCCTTTATTTTTGGAGACTTATAACAAACCCCTATCAGTAATTTATTATTTTTCCCCCCTCCCCTTATCTCTACCCACAGGGACTCTACATTTTCATTAGATTCATATATATTATCACGAAGGATGGGTTTTAAGGATGATTTTACATATAAACACACGCCTCCCCCTCGCTTATTTGTTCGGTCATTTCTGAACAGACTATAGCCCTGTAAATTAACCGCCCAGTCACGGCTCTCGTCCAGCCATGTCTCAGATATCCCCACCATGTCATAATTATGTTCCAACAACATTAACTCCAATTCCTCCATTTTGTTGGCGAGGCTTCTGGCATTAGTATACATGCACTTTATGTATCTCTGTACATCTATTCTTTCTTAAATTATTAACTGTTCTAACCCCACCCCCCATGCCAGGTGGCAATGCAAACTGAGCACGATGAGATGGAACAAGGAAGCTTACAAGGTGATTGCACACAGCCCAGCCTCATGTCATCCCAATGTGGATTGGTTGACAATGAGGAAAAGGAGGAGGAGGAAGAACAGGATCTACAAGCACAACTGTCATACCGTCTGTTCAGCGTGGATCGCCTGAGGACAGGGAGGAGGAGGAGGAGGAGAGCATGGTCAGTTGTCCTCTTGTTGAGGACACGGAAGTCTTGCCTGTAAGCATTCTGCCACGCATGACTCTCATTATGTTGCGTTGCCTTTCCCGAGACCCTCGTATTGTCAAAATTTTGTCTGACAGTCATTACTGGTTGGTGACACTTCTAGACCCACTATACAAGGAGAGCTTTCAATCTCTTCTTCCAGAGGCAGACAGGTGTGTTAAAATGTTGCAGTACCAGAAGGCCCTTGTTGTGGAATTATTAAAAAAATTCCCATCTGAAAATGCTGGTGGCAGAGGTCACAGTTCGTTGGACAACCAAGGAGTACAGGCAAGAGAGACACAACTCCAGTCCAGCAGAGGCAGGGGAACACTGGCAAAGTTCTGGGAGAGTTTTCTCAGACCCTCCCATCGCAGTGGTCCTGAGGTGCGGGGTACTCTCACAAGGAGTGCAAAGTTTTGGAAGATGCTGAGGTAGTACCTTGCTGACCATACCAATGTCCTCCAATATTTGTCTGTGCCTTTTAATTATTGGGTCTCAAAGCTGGATATGTGGCATGAAATGGCTCTCTACACCTTGGAGGTCCTGTCCTGTCCTGCCTCTAGCGTTTTGTCAGATTGTGTTTTTAGTACCACTGGTGGAATTATAACTGATAATCGCATCCGCCTGACAACTGAAAATGCTGACAGGTTGACATATAAAAATGAACAAGGGCTGGATTGGGCCAGACATCTGTACACCACTGCATGATAATAGTGAAACCTAACCTCAAATCCAGTGTCTTTTTTGGGATTTATATTCCCATGCATCTCTTGACACACACACATGGGTATGCGCTTTCTGATTTTGGCTATTTGCTGTTATCCGCCTCATTCTCCTCATCCTCATCATCCACCACCACTAGATCACCATGGTGACCATGGTCCATGATGCAACAGCCACTAGAAATTATTGCAAGTGTGTTTATAATGCCTGTAACAAATTTTTTTTAACAAATATGTTGATGTGTACCACCCAGGGGGAAATGTTTATCAGCCCATACAGGTGTATGGGCATTACAAGTATAGGAGACCAGCTCCTTTAAACTGGGAAAACATTTTTCGGAGGTCATCCTCCACGTCCTTTCTGATACCACCACTAGATCACCAGCGTGAACGTGTTCCATGATGCAACAGCCATGTAATTTTTTTCAAGGGTGTTTATGATGCCCGTTCCAAAATTGTTTACACTCTATGTTGATGTGTCCCCCTCCCAGGGCAAAATGCTTTTCAGCTAATATATAGTGTATGGGCATTGCAAGTATAGGAAACTCACTCCCTGAAAATGGGAAAACATTTTTCGGAGGCCATACTCCACGTCTCTTCAGGCACCATCTCTAGATCATGAGGGTGAATGTGTTCCCTGTTGCAACAGTCACTATACTTTTTTGCAAGGGTGTTTATGATGGCCGTAAAAAAATATTTACACAATAGGTTGAGGTGTACTCCCCAGGGGGAAATGTTTGTCAGCCCATACACTTAGTGTATGGGCATTACAAGTATAGGAGACCCGCACCTGTAAACTGGGAAAACAGTTTTAGTAAGCCATCCTCCATGTCTCTTCCGACACCACCACTAGATTACCAGCGTGAACGTGTTCCATGTGGCAACAGCCAAGTAATTTTTTTCAAGGGTGTTTATGATGCCCGTTCCAAAAATGTTTACACTTTATGTTGAGGTGTCCTCCCCACAGGGGAAAATGTTTTTCAGCCTATACGCTTAGTGTATGGGCATTACAAGTATAGGAGACCCGCTCCTTTAAACTAGGAAAACATTTTTCGGAGACCATCCTCCACATTTCTTCCTTGGGGGATTGGAGCGTGTGCAAATTTTGGGCAGACCTTATATTCAATTCATGGGTAAACTTTAGGTGACTTAAAAAAATAGAATAATGGGGACTTTGGTTTCATTTGGCTATCCAGTACGTGTGTCAAAGGCTTATTGGGGTGCATATAACTTTGGTGCAGGGCAGGCCTTGCATTCAATGCATAAACAAACAGTTGGGAGTATCAAATGAATACTGGGAACTATGGTTGCATGAGGCCATCCAGTACCTCAGTTCAAAGGCTTATTGGGGTGCATGTAACTTTCGTGCAGGGCAGGCCTTGCATTCAACGCATAAGCAAACAGTATGGAAGTACCAAATGAATAATGTGAAGTGGGTTTTCCTGTGGCTATCCAATACGTATGTTCAAAGGCTAATTGGGGTGCATGTAACTTTGGTACAGGGCAGGCCTTGCATTCAATGCATAAGCAAACAGTATGGGAGTACCAAATGAATACTGGGAACTATAGTTGCATGAGACCATCTAGTATGTGTGTTCAAAGGCTTATTGGAGTGCTTGTAACTTTGGTGCAGGGCAGGCCTTGCATTCAATGCAAAAGCAAACAGTATGGGAGTATCAAATGAATAATGTGAGCTTTATTTCCCTGTTGCCATCCATTTTTTGTGTTCAAAGGCTTATTGGGGTGCATGTAACTTTGGTGCAGGGCAGACCTTGCATTCAATGCATAAACAAACAGTATGGGAGTACCAAATGAATACTGGGAACTTTGGATGCATGTGGCTATCCAATACGTGTGTTCAAAGGCTTATTGGGGTGCGTGTAACTTTGGTGCATGGCAGGCCTTGCCTTCAATAAGCAAAAATGTATAGGAGTACCAAATGAATAATGAATAATGTGAGCTTGGTTTTCCTGTGGCCATCCAGTACGTGTGCTCAAAGGCTTATTGGGATGAGTGTAATATTGGTGCAGGGCAGGTCTTTAATTCAATGCATAAGCAAACAGTATGGGAGTACCAAATGAATATTGGGAACTATGATTGCATGAGGCTATCCAGTACCTCAGTTCAAAGGCTTATTGGGTTGCATGTAACTTTGGTGCAGGGCAGGCCTACAATCTCTGTGGCAGCCCATCCCACCAACTCTGATTTTGGCTTTGTAGCTTCCTGCCCCCTACCTCTCCCTCCAGAGAACACTATCTCATCACACCTGGAGGCATTGTCACACCTTACTGTGTCTTCTGGCTAAGTCTCATTTGCACACCCTGCATGTGTCCTGTCAGCACAGGAGTGACTCTCAGCTCCCACCTCCCCCCTTAAGGCAGAAGGGATAGGCAACACATTTACAACATTACCAGCAGTAGACAAATCAAGACACAGTGGGGGACCAGGACTTGGGGTCTCAGTAGCCACATACTGTGACACTAGCTACCGCAAATATGTTCCAAGTAAAACATTTGCAGGAATATTCGCCGACACTTCCACCTCCTTTATTCCCCTCCTGGCGCCACAGTCCAAGTGGACCCTAGCAGCGGACTACGCCGATTCGACGCTTCCAATCCCAGAGACGGTGAGGGTTTTTCTTGTTATCCATTCCTGTGGGGACACCATTTCAGTCCACACAAGGGTTTTCTCGGTGCCGGTGTCCCGCAGTCCCATAGAAGTGGCATGGTTTATGGTGACGAGTAGTGTTGAGCATTCCGATACCGCAAGTATCGGGTATCGGCCGACATTAGCTGTATCGGAATTCCGATACTTAGTTCCGATACTTTTTTCATATCGAATACCGGAATCGGAAGTTCCCATAATGCTAGGAGCCCGCTCGATTTGATTCAGCCAATGGGGATCCTCAGAAGTGTGGGCACATCCTGTTAGTCATGTAGGCATGTTAACTACTGGCATGGCTGTGATTGGCTGCTGAAATGATGTCATGATGCACTATAAAAACCGCTGCAGCCGCCATTTCTGGTCACTCTGCTGTGAATTCAGTTAGGGACAGGCTGCTGTTGAAGACTGTGAGGGACAGTTAGAAATAGCGATCATCCAAAATATCTATTGCTCTACCCAGGCTACATAATCCACCACTGTAGCATTTTTGTAGCCCAGCAGCGCTGTTTTAATAGCTGTCTGCAAGGGCTGTGTGAGTGCAGACCCACGCTGTGTAGTGTGTCCTGCAGGCACATCTGCTTGTAGGCCGGCCAGCCTGTGTCTCTGCCTCATACACATTTTTCTTTTATTGCTACTTTTTTTTTCTGCTCTATAGTGTGCTTCCATACGTATCCATATACGTTGGTTGCAAACACTAAAGGAGTGGACAGCAGAGCCTTTCAGCAGCCTTTCAGTGCTATAGCCCATTTCTCTGCACTGTTTTTGGCTGTCTGATAGGTCTCTCTGTGTGTGAGTGCAGCTCACGTTGCAGTGTGTTCTACAGCCACCGCTAGCTGTAGTCCGCTCAGCGTGCGTCACTGCCTCATACATATTCCTTTTTTTGCAGCTAATTTAGCCAGATTTTTGCTCCTATATTAGTGTGCTTCCAACCGCATCCATTGTCATTGGTTGGTTGCAAACACTATATAGGATTAGATAGAGGAGCCTTTTTGCTGGCTTGTGCCCTTCAGGGCCAGCCAGACTAGTATCACCCTATTTTTTGGAGCCTCATCAATTGCATTGTAGGTTAGCTTCCTGCATTGTAATCGCTCCAAAAAGTTTGTGATACTATAGCTTTCAAACTTTGGTCACATCCTTTTCTTTCCCCCCCAAAAAAAAAAGGAAATAAAGTTCAACAAACACTCCACTTTACAGTTGTCTAGGCCACATTAGATCATATTAAAGTGTAGTACACACACTCTTAGCCAAATTAGTGTTTCTTATACTGGTTAGCAGGTGTTCAGGAATAAGAACACTAAGCCCCCCCTTTTTTACTTTTCTGCCTATCTTTATCAGTCTACCAAGATGAAGAAGGCAGGGAGTAAGGCACGTGGTCGTGGCCGTGGAGTTTCAGCAGGGAGAGGACGGGGGGATTCAGCAGGGAGAGGACGTGGGGATTCGGTGTCTGCTGCGGCCACCAGTGACCCGGCATCCCCCACTTTTACCAGGCAACAGTCCTTCATGCGCAGCTTTGTAGGACCTCGCCGTACCCCACAGCTGTGTGACGAGCAAATTGAAGCCGTTGTCGGATGGATTGCAGCTAACGCATCCACTTCAATGACTTCCGCATCCTCCCAAGGCCAGAGCACTGAAGAGCAACCATCTGTCTCTTCACCACCTGCCAAATTGCCCAGGCAGTCTGAGAGCCCTGGACAGGAGCCATCTCAATCTTTACTTTTGTTCTCAGAATCTGTTGGCTTGGAAAGAGGTGGCCAGCCAAGCAGCATTCTAGAGCGTGAAGAAGAGGGAGTATGCAGTGATCAGTGATATGCAACTGCTTTGTCCCTCTGAATCTGAAGAGGCGGGTGGGCCAGTGCCTATTGTCAGCACACCTCAGTGCTCATCTGATGATGATGAGACTCAGTTGCCAATTTCTGGTGCGTACGGTGCTGGTGAGACAACCCAGGACCAGCCGGTGCTTGAAGAGGGGAGTGTAGATGATGAGGTCCTTGGCCCATCATGGCGTCAGCCACAGGATGGTGGTGGGAGCAGCTCTGAGGAAGAGATTCCCCGAACGGCCAAAAGAGGAGGGATAGGGCGGGGCAGACTTGGTTGCCTGTAGCCTCCACTTTGGCACCCGTGAGGAGCAATCCTCTTCCAAAACACAAAACGGGCGCTCCCAGGACTTGCAGTGCGTGGTCTTTTTTTGACACAGTTGCAGATGACATTTGCTTTGTCAAATGCAAGCTGTGTCATCAGAAAGTGAAACGAGGGAAAAATGTGAGCAACCTCAATACCACAAATATGTGGAAACATGTGCGTACCAAGCACGAGGTGGAGATACACAGACACACTGAAGATGTAGGCCAACCTTCAGCAGCACCTACCACCTCTTCAGCTCGTGTTGGGGCCTCTTCCTCCAGCTCACACACAGCTGGTTTGGCTTCCTCACTGGAACGCCATGGAAGAACCACTGCCACAGTTGTCCAGAGACCCAGTGAAATTACACCCACTGAACCACGTTCGCAGTCATCAGCACACTCCCAGGCCACTCACCAGCAATCGGTAGCACAGGCATGGGAGAAAAAGCGGCCATACTCGGCAAACCATCCCCGAGCACTGGCTCTGAATGCCGGCATTGCCAAACTACTGGCCCTTGAGATGCTGTCATTCAGGCTGGTGGAGACTGACACCTTCCGGAACTTTATGTCATTGGCAGTTCCACAATACAATGTGCCCAGCCGCTTTTATTTCAGCAGGCAAGCCATCCCTGCCCTGCAAAAGCATGTGGAGGGAAAAATTAAAAATGCGCTACTAAATGCCGTCAGTAGCAAGGTCCACCTGACCACCGATGCGTGGACCAGTAGCCATGGACAGGGACGATACCTTTCCCTCACTGCCCATTGGGTCAATGTTGTGGAGCCGGGTACAGATCTGGAGAGTGGCTCTGTACGTATTCTGCCAACTCCAAGGATTGCAGGAATGCAGTCTGTACATATTGAGTCCTCCTCCTACTCTAGTTCCTCGGAATCAGCACTGCGTGAGCCTGTTAGGCCAGATATGAGCACAGGTGTGGCCAAACGTCAACAGGCCATCCTTAAATTAATTTCTTTGGGGAATCGGAGCCACACAGCACATGAGCTCTGGAATGCCATCAAGCAGGAGAGCGATGTGTGGTTTGTGTCAGCGAATCTCCAGCCAGGTTTGGTAGTGAGTGACAATGGCCAAAATCTAGTGGCAGCTCTGGGCCTAGGCAACCTCACTCACATACCATGTCTGGCACACGTGCTCAATTTGGTCATGCAGAGCTTTCTGAGGGACTATCCGGATCTTGATGCACTGCTGCACAAGGCTCGCCTAGAGTGTGCTCACTTACGGCGTTCCAGCATGGCAAGATCGCGCATTGCATCTCTGCAATGCCGATTCTGCCTGCCAGAACATCGCATCATATGTGACCTCCCCACCAGGTGGAATTCAACGTTACATATGTTGGAGCGGTTGTGTGAGCAGCAGGCAGCAGTAATGGAGTACCAGCTGCATCAGGCGCAAACAAGTCGCACTGTGCGCCGGACACACTTCACCACCACTGAGTGGGCCACTATGAGGGACATCTGCCAAGTTTTGCGTGCCTTCGATGACTCCACGCGGATGGCCAGTGCAGATGATGCACTAATCAGCATGACTGTCCCCCTCATCTGTCTGCTTCAAAAAACCTTACAAGCACTAAGTGAGGAGCTTTTTGAAGAGGTCGAGGATGAGCAGTCAGAAATGCCATCTGCTTCTGGCAAGTCTGCGCAATGTGCTTCCACACAAAGGCCCAGGCAGGGGACACTTAGTGAGGAGGATGACAAGGAGTCAATGGAGGAGAAGGAACACATCTCTCCAGAGGAGGGAGGTACACAAGGCTCTAGTAGTCAGTGTGTACAGCGAGGGTGGGGTGATGCTGAGCAGGCAGAGATGCTGCCTCAAGCTGGGGACAGCGTTTCCGGTCCAGTTGGCAGTCTGCAGCACATGGTTGATTTCATGCTGCAGTGCTTGTTAAATGACCGCTGCATCACCAACATTCTCCACACGGCTGATTATTGGGTGTACACCCTCCTAGATCCTCGCTACCGGGACAACTTACAAAGCCTCATACCACAGTTGAACCGGGAGCGAAACACTTGTGCAGGCCATCATGTTCTCCATTCCCCCCGCAAGTGTTGCTGGTAGTGCTTTTCAAAGCAGCCATGTGGGTAGAGGCAGTGGAGGAAGCTCTGCACAAAGAGGTAGCAGAGGCAGTGCCGCAGGACAAGGCAAGGCCAGTATGGCCCAAATGTGGAAAAGTTTTGTGGGACCGCCACAAACGGCTACACCATCACAGACGGCTCCAGTCAGCAGGAGGCAACGTTTCCGTCAGATGGTGACAGACTAATTGTCTTGCCCTGTTAGTGTTCTCCCAGATGGCTTTTCCCCGTTCAAGTATTGGGTCTCTAAGCTGGATACATGGCCAGAGCTTAGCCAGTATGCATTGGAGGTGCTGGCTTGCCCTGCTGCCAGTGTATTATCGGAACGTGTCTTTAATGCTGCAGGTGGTGTGGTAACAGACCGTCGCACGCGACTATCCGCCGATAATGTTGACCGGCTTACTCTTCTGAAAATGAACAAGGCCTGGATCTCACCTGAATTTGCCAGTCCTCTTCCAGAATAAATAATTGGCTGGCAACAGGATCCAGGTCTCCTGTTGTGTTCATGTTTCTATGACCTGAACTTTATTTCCTGGGCTACAGCAACGCCCGTTGTTGCTCAGAAGTGCTGTCCACACAGACAAAACACTTGCTCATGTGCAAGTGGGGTTCGGTAACGTCAGCTGATCCCCTGCTGTGTGTACGGCAAACTCTCCTGCTGCCTCCAAATTCAAACAACGTCTTATCTTAAACTGCCTCCAAGTAGGCCTCAGCCTACAAAATGACTATCCCTGGGCTACAACATCGTCAGTTGTTGTTCGGAAGTGCTGTCCACACAGAAAAAAACACTCATTCATGTGAAAGTGGGGTTCGGTAACGTCAGCTGATCCCCTGCTGTGTGGAGGGCAAACTGCTGCTGCCTCCAAATTGTAACTATTTCAGATTTAAACATTCTCTGATTTGGCCTCTGTCTCCACTCTGTCTCTAGTATTTCCCCTGACCTCCAGCACCGCCAGTTCCTGCTCACAGTTGCCGTCCGCGCATTCCACACGTGTTCCTGTGTTACTGGGGTTCTGTAATGTCAGCAGATCCCCCAATGTGTGTCCGCCACTGTCTCCTGCTCTGTCCACCTTCCCACTGCAAGCGGTGGAAATGTGGACAGAGCAGGAGACAGTGGCAGACACACATCAGGGGCTCTGCTGACATTACAGAACCCCAGTAACCCAGGAACACGTGTGGATTGGGCAGACGGCTGCTGTACGCATAAACTGGCGGTGTTGGTGGTCACGTGAAATCCTGGAAACAGAGTGGAGACAGATGCCTAATTGGAGCACGTTGACAGTCTGTTGTAGCCTACAAACAATCTAAAACTGCCACCAAGTAGGCCTCGGCCTGCACCCTGATTGTCCCTGGGTTCCAACAACGCTAGTTGGTGCTCGGAAGTGGTGTCCACACAGAAAAACACACTTGTTCATATGAAAGTGGGGGTCAGTAACGACAGCTGATCCCCTGCTGTGTGGAGGGCAAAGTGTCCTGCTCCCTCCAAAGTCAAAATACCTCAGCTTTACACCTGGCTCCTAGTAGGACTCGGCCTGCACCCTGATTGTCCCTGGGTTATAACAATGCTAGTTGGTGCTCGGAAGTGCTGTCCACACAGAAAAACACACTTGTTCATGTGAAAGTGGGGGTCAGTAACAACAGCTGATCCCCTGCTGTGTGGAGGGCAAAGTGTCCTGCTCTCTCCAAAGTCAAAATACCTCAGCTTTACACCTGACTCCTAGTAGGCCTCGGCCTGCACCCTGATTGCCCCTGGGTTCCAACAACGCTAGTTGGTGCTCGGAAGTGCTGTCCACACAGAAAAACACACTTGTTCATGTGAAAGTGGGGGTCAGTAACGTCAGCTGATCCCCTGCTGTGTGGAGGGCAAACTGCTGCTTCCTCCAAATTCAAACAACGTCTTATCTTAAACTGCCTCCAAGTAGGCCTCAGCCTACAAAATGACTATCCCTGGGCTCCAACATCGTCAGTTGTTGCTTGGACGTGCTGTCCACACAGAAAAAAAACACTTTTTCATGTGAAAGTGGGGGTCGGTAATGTCGGCTGATCCCCTGCTGTGTGTACGGCAAACTCTCCTGCTGCCTCCAAAGTCAAAATAACTCCGATTTACACCTGGCTCCTAGTAGGCCTCGGCCTGCACCATGATTGTCCCTGGGCTCCAACAACGCCAGTTGGTTCTCGGAAGTGCTGTCCACACAGAAAAACACACTCGTTCATGTGTAAGTGGGGTTCGGTAACGTCAGCTGATCCCCTGCTGTGTGGAGGGCAAAGTGCTGCTGCCTCCAAATTGTAACTACTTCAGATTTAAACATTCTCTGATTTGGCCTCTGTCTCCACTCTGTCTCTAGTATTTCCCCTAACCTCCAGCACCGCCAGTTCCTGCTCACAGTTGCCGTCCGCGCATTCCACACGTGTTCCTGTGTTACTGGGGTTCTGTAATGTCAGCAGATCCCCCAATGTGTGTCCGCCACTGTCTCCTGCGCTGTCCACCTTCCCACTGCAAGCGGTGGGAATGTGGACAGAGCAGGAGACAGTGGCAGACACACATCAGGGGATCTGCTGACATTACAGAACCCCAGTAACACAGGAACACATGTGGATTGGGTAGACGGCTGCTGTACGCATAAACTGGCGGTGTTGGTGGGCACGTGAAATCCTGGAAACAGAGTGGAGACAGATGCCTAATTGGAGCACGTTGACAGTCTGTTGTAGCCTACAAACAATCAAAAACTGCCACCAAGTAGGCCTCGGCCTGCACCATGATTGTCCCTGGGCTCCAACAACGCCAGTTGGTGCTCGGCAGTGTCTTTGGCACGGGTACTCCCTGTTGCCCAGCCTGGTTCCAGCACGCCAGCTGTTTCCGGGTAGTGTCAAGGTCACTATGCCACCAATCCGTTGTCCTGTCGTCTTGCGGCCGGGTTAGCCGACTCTACAGTGCCTGCAGTTTAGGTGACTCCTATGTGGTCTGCGGGAACTGGCACTGAAGGCTGGATCCGTAGTGCCAATGGGACATGGACCCCTGTAGGACTGTGGGTTTCGGTAACTGCGGCCGGCTTGCGGCCTGGCTACTTTGCTTTGAATGGGTACCTTCTGCTACCCATCCGGGTGCCAGCACTGTCTGCTGGTTCTCGCCAGAGCTTTTGGCCTAGGTGCCTCCATCTCGGTATCCGAAGTCCAGCACTGTCAGCTGGTCCTTGGTAGTGCTTTCTAGCACAGGTACCTCCTGCCTAGTAACCGTGGTCCAGCACCATCAGTTGGTCCTCGGTAGTGCCATTGGCTCTTGTAGCTTTTGCTACCCATCTGGGTTCCAGCACCGTCAGCTGGTTCTCGGCAGTGTCTTTGGCACGGGTACTCCCTGTTGCCCAGCCTGGTTCCAGCACGCCAGCTGTTTCCGGGTAGTGTCAAGGTCACTATGCCACCAATCCGTTGTCCTGTCGTCTTGCGGCCGGGTTAGCCGACTCTACAGTGCCTGCAGTTTAGGTGACTCCTATGTGGTCTGCGGGAACTGGCACTGAAGGCTGGATCCGTAGTGCCAATGGGACATGGACCCCCTGTAGGACTGTGGGTTTCGGTAACTGCGGCCGGCTTGCGGCCTGGCTACTTTGCTTTGAATGGGTACCTTCTGCTACCCACCCGGGTTCCAGCACTGTCTGCTGGTTCTCGCCAGAGCCTTTGGCCTAGGTGCCTCCATCTCGGTATCCGAAGTCCAGCACCGTCAGCTGGTCCTTGGTAGTGCTTTCTAGCACAGGTACCTCCTGCCTAGTAACCGTGGTCCAGCACCGTCAGCTGTTCCTTGGTAGTGTCATTGGCTCTTGTAGCTTTTGCTACCCATCTGGGTTCCAGCACCGTCAGCTGGTTCTCGGCAGTGTCTTTGGCACGGGTACTCCCTGTTGCCCAGCCTGTTTTCAGCACGCCATCTGTTTCCGGGTAGTGTCAAGGTCACTATGCCACAAATCCGTTGTCCTGTCGTCTTGCGGCCGGGTTAGCCGACTCTATGGTGCCTGCAGTTTAGGTGACTCCTATGTGATCTGCGGGAACTGGCACTGAAGGCTGGATCCGTAGTGCCAATGGGACATGGACCCCTGTAGGACTGTGGGTTTCGGTAACTGCGGCCGGCTTGCGGCCTGGCTACTTTGCTTTGAATGGGTACCTTCTGCTACCCACCCGGGTTCCAGCACTGTCTGCTGGTTCTCGCCAGAGCCTTTGGCCTAGGTGCCTCCATCTCGGTATCCGAGGTCCAGCACCGTCAGCTGGTCCTTGGTAGTGCTTTTTAGCACAGGTACCTTCTGCTTAGTAACCGTGGTCCAGCACCGTCAGTTGGTCCTCGGTAGTGCCATTGGCTCTTGTTCCTTCTGCTACCCATCCGGGTGCCAGCACTGTCTGCTGGTTCTCGCCAGTTTCTCAGCCTTCTTGTACCTTCTGCTACATTTCCAAGATCAAGCTTTTTGAAATTGTCTTTGGTAATCCTTATTGATCTCCATGACTATGACCCTGATGACGACGACCCTGAAGACCACACCAAAGAAGACCAGAAATATGACCCTAAATAATAAGACCAAGAGGACAAAGAACATGAAGACAACCACCAAGATACAGAACAAAAGACAGAAGAACAAGAAGCAGAAGAAGCAAAAGCAGAAGAACAGAAAGCAGAAGAACATTAAGCATAAGACTAAAAATCAGCATAGAAGAAATCAAAATTATAAGCAGAAGAAGACTAAGCAGTAAATGGGGGTGAGTCCGTTCCTCCTCGTGGTGCCCCTGGAAAATGCCTGCTGCTGCAGGCCAAACTGAACGCGGACAAATCCTGTTGTAAATCTTTAGTGACAGGCAGAACGTAAGGTGTAATCTTATAACTTTTATAGATAAGTACTACAGGAATGCCTGTCACCATAAGAAAATGAAGACAAAGAAGAATAGGAAGAAGATGAAGAAATAGCATATTAAAATTAATAATAGCTGAATAAGAAGAATATGAAGAATGGAAAAAAAAAATTAATGGGAAGAAGATGAAGAAGAAGAAGATGAATAAGGTGAAGAAAAAGTTGATGACAAAAATGCTACTGCTGCCGATCATGAAGGAGAAAGTGTGGGAGAAGTACAAAAGAAGGTGAAGAGCATGGAAGTTGTGAAACATACATATCTGACAAAATATAAAAAAGGTTAACATAGTCAATATCTTTTTAACTCCAAACGTCTTGAAAAAAAAAATTGGAATTAATGCTATGCCATGTGATTTGAATAAACCACTATGCCTTTAATGTCTCCTCCACCTCCCACAATACATTCTACATGATTCTTATTTGTTTTCAATTATGTAGAATTAGCCAACAAGGAAATAAAGGGCTTTTTTAAATTCCGATACCGGAAGTCCCATTGACTTGAATGGGACTTCCGGTATCGGAATCGGCGATACCCGATATTTTTTTCGTATCGGGCGATACCATCCGATACGATATTTTTGGGTATCGAACGGTATCGCTCAACACTAGTGATGAGCTGTTAATTGTGATGGAAAGACACACACATGACAGGGGATGGTTTTGGGGATGAGGATGGGGCCTTGTGATGCTGGGGACACATTGCCCTGAAGTGTCCAGGTTGGTTGCAGAGGTGACACCTCATGGGTTCTACCCCTGTCCTCGAGAGGGAAGCAGAGGATGGCACCCCTTGCATTCCAGGGGCTGGGGAAGCAGGGGCAGGATGAGTGTTACCCCCTCTCCAGGTGCTGTGGGCAGCCTGCTTGGCTTCAGGGGCCCGGTTATTGGCATAGTCATATGTCAAGGTGGCTGTAGCAGCGGCCCCCTGTGGTTTCCGCTCACGGAGGTACTGCTGGAGGTCCTCTGGGCAGTTCCACAAGAATTGCTCCATGACAAATGCCTCCTGGATCTCCTGGCCGGTGATGAGCTCCAGACCCTTGGTCCAGCCCTCTGCAGCTCACGAGAGGCCATGCATGTGATCGGCCAAAGTTCCTTGTGGCTTTTTTGCAGGCTCCAGAAATTCCTGTGTTAAGACTCTGAGGTGAGGTTGAACTGCTGGATCAGGGCCTGTTTGATGCTCTCATACTCCTGTTCTACCCCAGCGGGAAGTCCCCCAAAACTTTCAGAAAGTTACCCCTCAAACAGGGGGTCAGGTACTTGGCCCACTGATCCAAGGTCAGATGTTCTGTCGGCAGGTCCGCTCAAAGGCTCGCAGAAAGGAGTCCATGTCACCGTCCTCCAGCAAAAAGAAGTCCTCAGCTCGGAACTTGGCTATCTTGGGTTCTGGAGGTGCTGTGGCGGGTGTTAGGAGACCCTGCAGAACCAACTCCAGCTTGGGGAGCCCGGGCGGGACACCCCTGGTTCACCCCTCTTCGGTGACAGTACAGTCATTCTCCTCATTACGGGATAGCTCCACGGCCATCATTTTCGTCCAGCTTCAAGTGCTTGTAACAGTCTTTTCAGCCCTCAGTAATGGACACAGCGGGAACCCAAACACCCACACCTCTACAGTACTTGCACTCAGACTGTCTTGTGCTGAGCTGATCTTAAGACTCCAGCAGCAAAAGCTACTGCTGTTAGTCCTTAGTGTCTGGGAGTAGGGATCCAACGCACACTATTATCTCGATCCCACCAATCTGCCACCAATCTGTGATGGATCGCACAGGGGAAGGGGTGTGTTCAAGTAAAAAAAGGAGAGAAGCCAGTGCTGCTTGTGGTCAGAACTAGTGTTGAGCGATACCATCCGATACCTTAAAATATCGGATCGGATGGTATCGGCCCGATACGAAAAAAGTATCGGGTATCGCCGATTCCGATACCGGAAGTCCCATTCAAGTCTATGGGACTTCCGGTATCGGAATAAGAAAACCCCTTTTCTGTCCTTGTACAGCCTCTCGGGGGAGTGTACGGACCTTCCGGGGGTCTGTGCCAGCCTGCTGGGGGTCTGTGCCGACTGCTCGGGGGTCTGTGCAGACTGCGGGGGTCTGTACTGGCCTGCCGGTGGTCTGTACCGACTGTCCGAGGGTCTGTGCAGATTGCGGGGGTCTGTGCAGGCATTGTCCGATGGGACTACAAGTCCCATCAGGCGATGCCTGCTACCATGATGGTGATTGACACAGTAGCCAATGATGGGACAGTAGTAGTCCCATCATCCGGCTAATGTGTTGAATGTAAAAGAAAAAAAAAATACATACTACATACATGCTACATACATGCAACATACATGCTACATAAATACTACATGCATGCAACATACATGCATACAACATATATACTACATGCATGCAACATACATACTACATACTGTATATACCACATGCATGCAACATGCATACTACATATATACCACATATATACTACATGCATGCAACATACATATATTCTACATATATGCTACATGCATACTACATATATACTACATGCATGCAAAATACATACATACTACATATATACCACATGCATGCAACATGCATACTACATATATACCACATATATACTACATGCATGCAACATATATACTACATGCATGCAACATGCATACTACATATATACTACATGCATGCAACATGCATACTACATATATACTACATGCATACTACATATATACTACATGCATACTACATATATACTACAAGCATGCAACATACATACTACATATATACCACATGCATGCAGCATGCATACTACATATATACTACAAGCATGCAACATACATACATACTACATATATACCACATGCATGCAACATGCATACTACATGCATGCAACATATATATATACTACATACATACTACATGCATGCAACATATATATATATATATACTACATACAATACATACATATCGACATACAGTACATATAACAGTACATACTCACCATCACTTGCCACTTTGTTCCCCGAAGCCATTGTCATCTGTGGAATAAATATTAAAATAACAAACCACCAATATACTTAACCCTGATCCGCAGAAGTCCACGAGTGTCCCACGACGATCTTGCGTGGAGAACAGCAGCATCAGCTGATGCTACCGTTCTCTACGGGCTCCAGGAATCCAATGATGGGAGGTAGGTATCCTTCTGCACTGTATTCCTCCGCCACTGTAAAACAAAAGTCCCTAGTCTCACTTTATGGCATTGCTGTGTGAGAAATTTCCCATGCAGCTTTTGCCATAAAGTGAGACTAGGGACTTTTTTTTTTTTACAGTGGCGGAGGAATACAGTGCGGAAGGATACCTACCTCCCATCATTGGATTCCTGGAGCCCGTAGAGAACAGTAGCATCAGCTGATGCTGCTGTTCTCCACGCAAGATCATCGTGGGACACTCGTGGACTTCAACGGATCGGGGTTAAGTATATTGGTGGTTTGTTATTTTAATATTTATTCCACAGATGACAATGGCTTCGGGGAACAAAGTGACAAGTGATGGTGAGTATGTACTCTATGTTATATGTACTGTATGTCTATATGTATGTATTGCATGAATGTATTGTATGTAATTTATATGCATGTTGCATGCATGCAGTATATATGTAGTATGCATGTTGCATGCATGTGGTATATATGTAGTATGTATGTTGCATGCATGTAGTATATATGTAGTATGCATGTTGCATGCATGTGTTATATATGTAGTATGTATGTTGCATGTAGTATATATGTAGTGTATATGTATGTTGCATGCATGTAGTATATATGTGGTATATATGTAGTATGCATGTTGCATGCATGTAGTATATATGTTGTATATATGTATGTTGCATGCATGTGGTATATATGTAGTATGCATGTAGTATATATGTAGTATGTATGTTGCATGTAGTATATATGTTGTATATATGTATGTTGCATGCATGTGGTATATATGTAGTATGTATGTATGTTGCATGCATGTAGTATATATGTAGTATGTATGTTGCATGTAGTATACAAGTTGTATATATACATATATACATATATGTTGCATGCGGTATATATGTAGTATGCATGTAGTATATGTGGTATATATGTAGTATGCATATTGCATGCATGTGGTGTATATGTAGTATGTATGTATGTTGCATGCATGTAGTATATATGTAGTATGCATGTTGTATATATGTATGTTGCATGCATGTAGTATATATGTTGTATATATGTATGCTGCATGCATGTGGTATATATGTAGTATGCATGTAGTATATATGTGGTATATATGTAGTATGCATGCATGTGGTATATATGTAGTATGTATGTTGCATGCATGTAGTATATATGTAGCATGCATGTTGCATGTAGTATATATGTTGCATGCATGTAGTATATATGTGGTATATATGTAGTATGCATGTCATATATATGTAGTATGTATGTATGTTGCATGCATGTAGTATATATGTGGTATATATGTAGTAGGCTTGTTGCATGCATGTGGTATATATGTAGTATGCATGTTGCATGCATGTGGTATATATGTAGTATGTATGTTGCATGCATGTAGTATATATGTAGTATGTATGTTGCATGTAGTATATAAGTTGTATATATGTATGTTGCATGCATGTGGTATATATGTAGTATGCATGTAGTATATATGTGGTATATATGTAGTATGCATATTGCATGCATGTGGTATATATGTAGTATGTATGTATGTTGCATGCATGTAGTATATATGTAGTATGCATGTTGTATATATGTATGTTGCATGAATGTAGTATATATGTAGTATGCATGTTGCATGCATGTGGTATATATGTAGTATGCATGTTGCATGCATGTGGTATATATGTAGTATGTATGTTGCATGCATGTAGTATATATGTAGTATATATGTATGTATATATGTTGCATGCTTGTAGTATATATGTAGTATGTATGTAGCATGTATGTAGTATGTTTTTTTTTTTTACATTCAACACATTAGCCGGATGATGGGACTACTACAGTCCCATCATTGGCTAACGTGTCAGTCACCGTCATGGTAGCAGGCATCGCCTGATGGGACTTGTAGTCCCATCAGACGATGCCTGCACAGACCCCCGCAGCCTGCACAGACCACGGGCAGGCCGGCACAGCCCCCGGGCAGTCGGCACAGACCCCACAGAAGGCCTGACCAGCAAACACAGATGAAGGGCGATACAGGTCCAGATACAGGTGCATAATTAAATAGAGCTTGGGTCAGGGCAGGGCTGCTGTGTGTGCACATCAGCCTAGATCAATCACAGTGAACACAGAAAAAATGGCGAACATAACCCAGCGCGCACGACAATAGTGGCGGTCAATCACAAACCAACATCAAGTAAAAAAAGGAGAGAAGCCAGCGCTGCTTGTGGTCAGAACGCAGTACATAAAGTGCATATAATTTCTGGCTGTATTCAATATGAGATATTTGGCAAAAAATTGAATAACCATTTGAGCCACCCCACCGCGCCAAGGCATTCTTATGTGGGGCAGTCCTACTCTACGTTTTTTATATTCGCTGTGCCATTGCGGCCTCCTAAATGCATTAAAAGCAAGACTATATTGAATGCAATCTGTACCTGAAACATTTCTGAATCACTCCCATGGAGCCAGAAAGAGCAAGTGCAGATAAAGGCCAGCCAGGTCTGGATATAGACATCTCAGGTTTAACCTCCACACCTGCCTGACCAGCAAACACAGATGAAGGGCGATACAGGTCCAGATACAGGTGCATAATTAAATAGAGCTTGGGGCAGGGCAGGGCTGCTGGCTCCATGTGAGTGATTCAGAAATCCAGCAGGGATTGGCTCTCTGGCGCTACCACTTGCCCCAGGTCAGTCAGGGAACTGCACCGAGGCTTCCCTTATAAATACAAGTTATTGAGGCACTTCCAGTGAGGGGGATATACATCACCAGTCCGGCTCGAAATATATATATAATCCTCCCGGCCATCACTGACAAGGCTCCTCGCTAACACAGTACGATATGCTGCCACCAGTTCTTCGTTTGATATAAACCCCGTCCGACAGCAGGTTTTTATCAGGTCAGAAACCAACCCGGGTAGCATATAATAACCAACGGAGCATGTGGACGTGGAGATTTGGATATCAAGATAAAAGAGCAGCCCAAGATTAATTTTATATTTAATCGCTGAAAAGGCGCACTAGATGAGTTCAGATATACTGTATATATATATATATGTATATATATATATATATATATACACAGAACAATATACAAGTATACAGTCAAGAGTGTAGTAAAAGGGTAGGGTACAGATAGGTTACAATTACTGTGTTATGTAGCATGTGACCACAGGAAGGCACTGATGGATCTCAGGTCCAAATCTTAGTTACATGATTCCCCTGACCGCGTCAGCTAATGGGCCTCCTGCCAGTAGAAAACCTAATTCCAAAATGAGGGGCTGCCTATTATCTCCTACGCTACTCCCACACTCTGCGCCCACCCCTGGGCCTCCCTCATCCCATATCTGAGAGTATAATTTTCCAGCCAGAACCAATGATGGCCCATAACTTTCAACCCGTAGCTCCAAATTGGTTGGCGGGGCCGCCACTGGGTTCCGCTGGATTTTATCTGTGCAAAGAGACCAAATACAGCTACTGTATTTAATACCTGGAAGCTATGCTTTATAACTCCATAATGTATGGTTCTGGAGGTGGCTAAATGGTATAGGCATGTGGGAAAAGGAATGCCAATTCAGATTATTTGCTCAGCTAGGTTCAGAGATATTACATTCTTTTATTATAGATCATTTTATTATAGATCATCCAACAGTGTGATGCAGCAGCAAAAAAGGCAAATGCAATTCTAGGATGTATTAACAGAAGCATACAGTCTAGATCACGTGAAGTCATTATTTCCCTCTACTCCTCTTTGGTCAGACCTCATCTGGAATATTGTGTCCAATTTTGGGCACCACATTTTAAAAAAGACATCAACAAACTGGAGCAAGTTCAGAAAAGAGCGACCAGAATGGTGACCGGTCTGCAAACCCTGTCTTATGAGGAAAGGTTGCAGGATTTGGGAATGTTTAGTTTGCAAAAGAGAAGACTGAGAGGAGACTTAATAGCTGTCTACAAATATCTAAAGGGCTGTCACATTGTAGAAGGATCAACTTTATTCTCATTTGCACAAGGAAAGACTAGAAGCAATGGGATGAAACTGAATGGGAGGAGACACAGATTAGATATTAGAAAAAACTTTTTGACAGTTAGAGTGATCAATGAGTGGAACAGGCTGCCACGAGAAGTGGTGAGTTCTCCTTCAATGGAAGTCTTCAAACAGAGGCTGGACAGACATCTGACTGGGATGATTTAGCGAATCCTGCTTTGAGCAGGGGGTTGGACCAGATGGCCCAGGAGGTCCCTTCCAACTCTACAATTCTATGATTCTATGATTCTATGATTTTCTAGATTCCATATCTCAGAGTCTTGCACTAGTTAGCTTGGGATCTGTTGTGCCATGATGGCAGCCTGAGTCAAACAAAGGAAGCCAGATGGCTTGTAGCTACATGAGTTCACACCCCTGTGATAATGCTGGACACAGGGCTTCAAAGGGCTTGTTCCTGGAGTTAATTAAAGGAAAAAACATTAGATTTCTCTTTATGGCCTGTCGGAATGCAAGGGTGGGGCACATTTCAGGAGTGGAGGGAGGTCTCCTGAATGTATAATCCAAAATGGAGTCTCCCTTGTCCCTCACAGTCATATAGAGAGTGCCTGTAATGGACATATAATAAAATTAGTATTACCAATGTGGAGGAATACTGCCACAATGTGGAGGAATACAGCCAATCACAGCACGTGCAGATGGTATTATATATTAGTATTAGTATCTAATGTGATGCACCAATTCTGGGGTGGCTGCAGTCTAGTATTTCTAGGCTGAGAAAGTGCCCATACCCAAGGAACTTCCCTGACTGATAATATTAGCCCCCAGCTGTCCTTTACCTTGGCTGGTTATTTAAAATAGGGGGGACCTTAGTGTCATGATCCAGATCGGGTTTTGAGTCCTTTCCTCCTGTTCCATTAATCCCTCCTGAAGTCATTTGTGTCTCCCTCTGTTGGGTCTCCATCCCTTCTGCCACCTGTCTCTGTAAAAGGTCAGACTGAGTATAAAGTGGAGTTGATTGTGGATTCTCGCATGGTCTGCCGTTCACTTCAGTACCTGGTTCATTGGAGAGGTTACGGTCCTGAGGAGCAATCTTGGGTCCTGGTGCGATCTGTCCATGTGGATCAATTGGTTCGGGCATTTCATTCATGTTATCCTGGGAAACCTGGTGGTCCAGTGGCCCCCCCTTGAGAGGAGGGTACTGTCATGATTCAGACCAGGTTTTGAGTCCTGTCCTCCCCTTTTTCCAGTCTGGTCATGCCATGGGTTAACTTTCCTAGCCTCTGTCTGGTCTCTGGTTTGCTATTTATCTCCAATGGTCTTGCAGACAATGTCAGTTATTGTGTAGTTGACCCTGTTTGCCCTGATTTGTCCTGCTGCTTGCTTACTGAACCCGTGTCTGTTTATCTCCTCTTCCTTTCCTGACTCAGTGTTTCCCTTTTGCGTATTGACTCCCTAGTTTTGACTTGGCTTGGACCCTGACTAGTTTTGTCTCATGTCTTTGGCATATTTGCTCCTTACCGGTACTGACCCATTTGGCTTGTTTGTGACTCTGTTTGATTATTCCTTTTGTACTGCCTACAGTCTTATATCGGCTTGTTTGACTATTCTGTTGTCACCTGGTGGTGGCCCCGCCACTGCGTTTTAGGTCTGGCCTTGCTGTGTGCAGTCCTCCCTCCACTCTATTGCCATATATTGGAGCTTGCATTTACCTGCATTGCAGCGGCATGACACTCAGATCATTGTTTTAAATTAATTATATAATAGGTTTAGAAATGATGTTGAAAACACCCTTTAGTGCCACATGAAAGGCAGTAAATGGTGCAAATTTAATAATATTTAGGGGGTTGCAGACATTAATCTAAGCAATCTCTCTCATTGATCAACTGTCCTTAAACTGCTTCCAGTGGAGAGTGTGCTGAGCATCGCATTCTTGGGTCTTCTATAAGTTACAAGGATTTGATGCAGGCGGCTAATCACAGTAATACCAGTAGCCAACATGGCTATTGCATTTCTATGAATGGCGGGCAATCCCCGCATGTTTATTGGCTGTCTAGCAGCCGCAAAACATGTGGGCCGGGAACTAGAGCATGGCACTCGGGCACCCGCGAAACTCGATTGAGTAACGAGCGTGCCCAAGCATACCGTTTCTCAATTAAGTATCGAGCAGTGGAGTGCACGCTTGCTCATCGCTAGTACATAAGTGATAATGGGCGTTATTATAGACATCACCTTATAGGAATTTTGTTATATGATTTTCTCAAGTCTGCATCGTACATGATTCTGTGGCACTTACTGATATATAAGTATTTCAGGTTCTCCTCCTTTTTGCTTGTTAGGGCAGACTGCTTTACATTCTGCATCAAATTCCTCCACTAAAAATGGCAGCTGATCAAAAGACATAGGAAAGCTGTCGTGGAATGAATGGAGGAATCAATGGCCAGGTGCGATCCTAAGTGCAATTTTTCAGATGTTGGACAGGTCAGGTCACATGCTTCTTCATGAAGAGAGAAGGAAGATCCGGCACTGGAGACTTGATGAAATCCACGATAAGTTTTATTCACATAATTTCATGATAAAACCATAAAGGGGAAAACAGACCCCCCACGCCTGACGCGTTTCGAACCTTACACCAGGTTCTTCCTCAGAGACATGAAACAAAACAGTTCACAAAATGATTATAAACATTCCTAATCAGCAGAGGGACTCCACACATGTGTATAATCAAAGAGGCAGACAACTAAGCCCTCAAATCACTGGTGGAGTCACTCCCTTGCAAGAAGAAAGAAAAAAAAAAAGGAAAAGACCTATACAACAATGGACAAGACATAGAATAAATAAAAACATGTGCAATACACACGTATAAATGCATAAATACATAGCAACTATCAAATGACAAGCAACAAAAAAATAAAAAAATAAAAAACCCAAAAAAAAAAAAAACCCCCCCAAAAAAAACCAAAAAAAAACCACCAAAAATCTCAGCACTCAATAGAAATACATAAGATCATTTCTATAATTTAGACCTTGCGGATATCGTGCATCAAGCGCAAGTATCCAGAAGGCTTCCCGACAGTGTAGTAAATGTTCCCAGTCACCCCCTCTGGGGGGTTTCAATACCCGTTCTATTCCCTTAACTTTAAGACTGTATAAATTACCCTTGTGTATTTCAAGGAAATGTTTGGACAAGCCAGACACATTCCTACGACTGGACATAGACTCTGGATTAGAAGCGGTGATGTGCTCACTTAGTCTCCTCTTCAGGCTGCGTGTAGTGCAGCCAATGTAATATAAACTGCACAATGTGCACTCTGCCATATACACTAAGTGTGTGGTGTTACAATTCATGTAGGTTTTAATTTTGTAGGTTTGTTGTGTACTAAAATTAACAAATTTATCTGTAATATCCATATAGCGGCACAAACCACACAATTTTTCACCACACTTATAATTGCCCAAGTAATTTAACCACGTAGGTTTAGTGCAATCAGACAAATACAATGAGGGAGACAAAAAATGACTCAAATTTTTAGCTCTCTTTGGAACACACCTATGTCCACCAGCCAATATCTGCGATAAGACTGGATCTTGATGCAGTAAGGGAAGATGTTTATTTATGATTTTAATAACACCCTTGTAATCTGAACTGAAAGCGGTAGAAAAAGTGGGAATATTTTTATTTTGATTAGTGTGTACCATGTCATTCTGCAATAAACTACTCCTAGTTTTGTTATCCACTTTCTTAATAGCCCTATTTAACATCCAGTTCTTATAACCCCTTTTTGATAGCCTGGTGCAAATTTTACGACGCTCGGATTCATAAAGAGCGTCATTAGAGCATGATCTTTTGGCACGGATTAATTCACCCAACGGTAAATTTCGTATCACATGTGGCGGGTGACAACTATCCGCATGCAATATGGCATTACCACTGGTATCTTTTCTATATAGGGAAGTATATATATTCCCCGTTTTGACATCTCCCATAATTTTAACATCCAGATATGTGGCACAAATGCCATGTATTTCGTGGGTGAATTTAATATTCAAAGAATTAGTCCCAATATACTCAAAAAACTCAAGCATGCCAGGAGAGGGAGATACATCACAACGATCAAACCACAAAAGGATCACGTCATCAATGTATCTCCCCCACCACAATACATTGTCTAAATAGGGATTATCCATAGTATATATATATTTGTTCTCCCAAAAGGACATATATAAGTTGGCCAGAGTAGGAGAAAATTTTGACCCCATCTGGCAGCCACACACCTGAAGATAGTACTTAGTGTCAAATTTGAAAAAATTGGTGTTCAAAAGATGTTGTAAAGCCATAATGATACATTTTTTAAGATCAGAACTGAAATTACTTTCTTCAGTCAAAATGGTGGAAACAGCAGATAATGCCAAATCATGAGGTATACATGAATATAGAGCAACAACATCACATGTTATCCATGTGTGGTGAGGCCCCCATGCAACCTCCTGAAGTGCCTGCAGAAGCTGTTTGGTGTCTCTAATGTGACCTGGTGTTTTCAAAACCAAAGGTTGTAATTTTCTATCTATCCACTCGGAGAGTTTTTCATTAACCCCTCCAATACCGGCCACTATGGGCCTGAAAGGTGGAGGAAACACGCCTTTATGAATTTTGGGTAAGGCGTGAAATACAGGACACACTGGTTTATCCACATATAAATAATCAGCCATGCGCTTGTCCAATACTCCCAAAGCAAGACCCTCCTGCAAAATCACAGATAAACCCTGCTGAATACAGCTTGTAGGATCATTGTTGAGAGGATGATATGTATTAATATCAGATAACATGGATAAAATTTCATTGCGATATAGTAGTGAGTCTAGAATCACCACTGACCCCCCCTTGTCTGATTGGCGGACTACTATATGTTGGTTCTTACTTAGTAAATGAAGCGCATGCTGCTCAATTGCAGATAAATTCATACAAGACTGCACATCTGAATCCAACAGAGATTTAACATCACGTTCTATTGCCCTCTGGAAAGTATCCATAATGGGCACTCTAGATATCAGGGGATAAAAAGTGGGGTTAGATATCTGTACATTTGTGTCACATTGTACTGCTGTATGTTGATTTGTGTTCTCCAAACTAGACAACATGTCAAACAAAATTTGATCTCTAACAGGAGCAGCAAGTGGCAACAAATCAACATTGTTTAAACTCAAGGATGATATATCAGAAAATTGATTACCAATACCAGAATCAGGAGTAAAGAAATGTCTCTTAACTGTTAATAATCGCACGAATCGATTGACATCACATAATGTTTGAAACAAATCCCCTCTACATGTAGGAACAAAGGAAAGTCCTCTCTTCAAAACGCTCAGCTGAGCTTCACTCAGTATGGTAGCTGAAATGTTTATAACTGTAAACTCATCAGATGCAGCAATGTTGCCGTTTATTTCCTCCAATGATTCACATTCCGCAGACCATATAGATGCTTTCTTCTTACGTCGACGTCCACCTCGCCTTGTTTTCTTTGATCGTTTTTTGCATGTGATGTTAAAGGTAACACCCGATTAGAGTCCATTGAACCCTCAGAAGTAGTAGGTGAATTAAAAGACTGTTCACATGAGGAAAAACTGACGTTGTTACTACGGAATGATTGATTCCTCTTGAGAATAGATCTAGGCTTATACGGAGTGAATTGTTTCCAAGCATAAACCATATTAGAGTCATAGTCCCTGCGATCACGCAGGAACTTATTTTTCTTGGACTTGGTAATGCCGCTTTCCAAATTATCAATATTAGCATGTAATCGTTCATAGCTCTTAGAAAATGTCATATGATCAGAAAATACATCCAACTTAGACTCCAAATCTTTGATGGAAGCTTCAATGTTGGTCAATTTGACAGATTCTTCCTCCACAATAAGAGACATTAGTTTCAAAGAGCATTCACTCAAAATATCATTCCACTTCTGTAGAAAGGTATCATTATAAATCACAGTCGGTACCTTTTTTAATCTCAAACCTCGCGGTATCATCTTATGACTAATGTATTTCTCAAGAGTCACTGAGTCCCACCAGGTTTTAAGGTGAGAAGTCATCTTTCTCTCCAACTCAGAGAAAAGTGAATGCATGTCCATACTAATCTTATCCTCATTATCAGAGGAAATGCCAAATAATTCATCAGCTTTTTTTCTTCTTAACAAGCAAGTTGCTGTAATATTTTTAGTCCCGGCTTGCATGTTAACAAATGTGCGGCTTGATGGGAGCACAGTTAGTCAGTATATTTAGAAAATTAGGATGGGGAAAGGGAAATTTGTGCTCACCAAAATAGTCCTGTAAGCCGGTCGTGCCTAGGGATCAAATGGCTGACCACCATGTGTTGCAAACATGAAGAGAGAAGGAAGATCCGGCACTGGAGACTTGATGAAATCCACGATAAGTTTTATTCACATAATTTCATGATAAAACCATAAAGGGGAAAACAGACCCCCCACGCCTGACGCGTTTCGAACCTTACACCAGGTTCTTCCTCAGAGACATGAAACAAAACAGTTCACAAAATGATTATAAACATTCCTAATCAGCAGAGGGACTCCACACATGTGTATAATCAAAGAGGCAGACAACTAAGCCCTCAAATCACTGGTGGAGTCACTCCCTTGCAAAAAAAAAAGGAAAAGACCTATACAACAATGGACAAGACATAGAATAAATGCTTCTTCACTAACTACAATTTTGAGAACAGAAGAACTGTGCAGAACTTAAGGGAGCCTTGTACTAACATGTGGAACTTCATGAATTACGGTATAAAGTATAATAATTAAATATTAGCAACAAAATCATATCTCCAATGCATTTTTTTAAACTTAAGTGGACAGCCCCTTTAAATGAATCAAAAAGGACAGTGGATCAAGATTTCACTAATGTAGCCAAATAATATTTTTAGTCATATTGAAACCTCTATACAGAAAAATATTTCAGAGAGGTTATTATTTGACAAAATGTACCCATTATAACAGCAGCCTTGTCTTGCTAACTGTATTTAATGCTTAATTCTTCAAATCCATTTGTAGTTACACAGAAAATCTACCCACAGTAAAAACGCAGAGGAGAATAATAACATTAAAATAATCATTTCTGATTACCAACCTTGTAGCAATAAAAGAAAATGTGCATCATTATAGGTTTCACATATTATCTCTGAATCAGTTCCATTTAATAATGTTTATTTTCCCAAAAATAGTGTATATGCCTAGGTGAATAAATCAATCAAAATTAGAAAAAGAATGATTTCTATTTTAATGGTTTATTATTATTACTATTATTTTAGCAACACATTGATAGCAATCAATAGCACATCCAAGAGCGGAGTTTTATTTCTCACTGCTTCCTCTTAGGGCATGCACTAATTAGACAGAATGGTGAAATTTTCAAGGGTCATTAAGCTCACTGTATGGTGCATGCAAACGTTTTGCTCAGCTGAAGAACATCAGAACTGAAATGGCATCCAAAGAAATAAGCCTTTGGCTTTAGTAAACATAGCGCAGATCATCCTTGCTCCATATGTAATAAACACATTCCATTAATGGGTGAAATCCTTTAAAATACCACAAGTCTTAATATTTATAAGGCTATATTTTAGTAAACAAATGATTTTCTTAATGCATATGGATGCATGGCTTCACAGATATTTTATTAGTTAAAGGTTTCATTTATAATTTAAGCAAACATGACAGTATTCTTTGTATGACTAAGACCTGAGACATTAAAAAGTGCCGTCTACTGTGACATTTGAATATGCGTTCGCGATACTGTACATTAAAAAACAGGATTTTAGAATGGTAAATAAAAAACGCAACTATCTCTCTATATCTAAATCTGCCTTTTTCTACCAATACCTACAGCGGGTGAAATAAGTACAGAACACGTCACCAATTTTCTAAGTAAATATATTTCTAAAATTGTTATTAACGTGAAATTCTCACCAGATTTCGGTAACAGCCCATTCAATTCCCACAAGCAAAGAAAACAAATCATAGCTGTCCACAAATTATGTTCTGTGTAATAATGAGAAATGACACAGGAAAAAAGCATTTAATGCGCTTACTGAAATTTATTTAACACTTCACATTTATGTGAAGGCTTTAGCCTTCTTGTAAACGCCTCCTGTATGGAGAAGCTAGTGTGATTTTGTCTCATTTTTCCAGACAACCTCTCTTCAAATCCTGAATGTTCCATGGGCTCCTTCTATGAACTCTGAGCTTTAGTTCCTTCCATAAATTTTCTATTGGATTTAGGCGAGTTGAATGTTTGGGCCATTTTAGCAGCTTTACTTTCTTTCTCTGAAACCATTTTAGAGTTTCCTTGGCTGTGTGCTTGGGATCATTGTCTTGCTGAAATGTCTTCCTATGTTTTATATTCACCATTCTGGTAGATGGCAGCATATTTTTAATTAAGAATGTCTCACTACATCTGTCTATTCATAAATCCTTCAATTACAGTGGGAAAAATAAGTATTTGATACACTGACGATTTAGCAAGTTTTCTGACCTACAAAGAATAGAGAGATCTGTAATTTTTTATCATAGGAACACTTCAACTGTGAGAGACAGAATCTTAACAAAATCGCGAAAATTATGATTTTTACATAAATAATTTGCATTTTATTGCATAAAATAAGTATTTGATACAATAGAAAAAACAAACTTAATATTTGGTACAGAAACCTTTGTTTGCAATTACAGCGGTCAGACGTTTCATGTAATTCTTGACCAAGTTTGCACACACTGCAGCAGGGATTTTGGCCCACTCCTCCATACAGATCTTCTCCAGATCTTTCAGAGTTCGAGCCTGTCACTGGGCAACATTGAGTTTCAGCTCCCTCCAAAGATATTTCATTGGGTTCAGGTCTGCAGACTGGCTAGGTCACTCCAGGACCCTGAAATGCTCCATACAGAGGAACTCCTTAGTTGCCCTGGCTGTGTGTTTCAGGTCATTGTCATGCTAGAAGAGCCAGCCACGACTCGTCTTGAATAGAGATGAGCGACTTTGCCTTTTTAGGGTTGAGTCGGGTTTCATGAAACCCGACTTTCTCAAAAGCCAAGTTGAACGAAATCGGCCGACTATAGGGAAAAGTCGGGAAAAGTCGTGAAACACGAAACCCAATGCAAGTCAATGGGGAGAAAAGTCGGCAGTGAATGGAGGACTGTAAACACAACTGGCATCATTTTTAACCCTAGAGGTGGCAAAATCTCTCTCTCTCTTCTCCCTCTCCCTCTCCCTCTCCCTCTCTCTCTCCCTCTCTCTCTCTCCCACTCCCACTCCAGCTATGCTCCCGCTACGCTTCTCTCATTGGCTGAAAAAAGTCACGTGCAAGCATTCGGCGAAACCCGACTTTAACGCTTTGGTCGCCGACCGCATGGCCGACTTCACACTGTGGTCGGGTTTCGTTTCATGAAACCCGACTTTGGTGAAAGTTGGCGACTTTTGAATCTGACCGACCTGTTTCGCTCAACTCTAGTCTTGAATGCTCTTACTTAGAGAAGGAGGTTGTTGGACAAAATCTTGCAAAACATCCACCTTTCAATACTATGCAGTTGTTATGTCCCCTTTGCAGAAAAGAAACTTCAAAGTATGATGATTACCCCACCATTATCCAGGGTTGGTCCATTCTTTGTAGGTGGGAAAACTTGCAAAATCAGCAGTGTATAAAATACTTATTTTCCCCACTGTGTATGAGGTTTGCCAGTGCTGTATGCTAAAAAACAGCCCCACATCATTATGTTCCCACCTCCAAACTTCACTTCTGGCAGGCTCAGACTGGCCCAGAGAATCCTCCAGTAGGCTTCTTTGCTGTTGTGGGCCACCACCCTTTTATATGAGCAGCACTTGTCACAATACACTTGATTCACTATGTGCAGACAAAAGCAGCATCATTTTAATTCAACAATCAACCCATTTTATTACTATAGAAATTTGCGAATGAGGATAAAGTCATATTTGCATCTAGCTGAAAAAAAGTTACCATAGACTATGAGAGTTAACATCATAAAACCATTTGACCTATCTGAAACACAAGTACTGCAGAAAACTGTTAGCCCCTGATGATCAAGGCAGTTACCATTCATGATGAAACGCATAGTGTTTAGGTAATTACTAGTGTTGAGCTATACCACCCGATACTGAAAAATATCGTATCGGAATGGATCGGCCGATCTAAAAAAAGTATCGGGTATTGCCGATTCCGATCCCGGAAGTCCCATTCAAGTCAATGGAACAGAAATATCGGAATTAAAAAAAACCTTTCTTTCCCTGTTGGTTAATTCTACATGGAGAAAAACAACTAATAATAATGTAGAATGTATTGTGGGAGGTGTAGGAGACATTAAAGCCATAGAGGTTTAACCCAATCAAATGGAATAGCAGGAATTAGTTTTTTTTTTAAAGACGTTCGCAGTTACAAAGATATTGACTATGTTAAAGTCTTTAATTTTTTGTCAGATATGTATGTTTCACTACTTCCATGCTCTTCACCTTCTTTTTTACTTCTCCCACACTTTCTCCTTCATCATCTTCAACAGCAGCAGTATCTTCTTCTTCTTCTTCCTATTCTTCTTCTTCTTCTTCCTATTCTTCTTCTTCTTCCTATTCTTCTTCTTCTTCCTATTCTTCTTCTTCCTATTCTTCTTCTTCCTATTCTTCTTCCTATTCTTCTTCATCATATTCTTATTTGTGTCAGGCATTCCTGTAGTTGTTATCTCTAAAAGTTTGAAGATTACACCTTTCGTTCAGCCTGTCACAAAAGATTTACAACAGGATTTGTCCGCGTTCAGTTTGGCCTGCAGGAGCAGGCCTTTTCCAGGGGCACCACGAGGAGGAACGGACTCACCCCCCATACACTGCTTAGTCTTCTTCTGCTTATAAATTAGATAATCTCATTTGCTCAGATTTTTAGTCTTATGCTTAATGTTCTTCTGCTTTTGGTTTTTATGCTTCTTGGTCTTCTGTCTCTTGTTGTTCTGCATCTTGGTGGTTGTCTTCATGTTCTTTGTCCTCTTGGTCATCTTCTTCAGGGTCATCTTTTAGGTATTCTTCTGTGTGGTCTTCAGGGTCGTCGTCTTCAGGGTCATTGTCAGGGAGATCCAGAGTGAGAATCAAAAACCATTTCCACAAGCTTGAACTTTGAAAAGTAGCAGAAGTTACAAGAAGGCTGAGGAACTGGCGAGAACCAGCTGATGGTACTGGAACCCGGAGTGGCAGCAGAATGAACAAGAGCCAATGGCACAACCGTGAACCAGGTGACGGTGCTGGAACACGGTTACTAAGCAGGAGGTACCTGTGCTCCAAAGCACTACCAAGGACCAGCAAGACGTTGGTGGAACTCGGATACCGACAAGGAGGCACCTAGGCCAAAGGCACTGCCGAGAACCAGCTGACGGTGCAGGAACCCGGATGGGTAGCAGAAGCTGCAAGAGCAAATGAAACTAGCGAGGACCAGCTGACGGTGCTGGAACACGGAGGGGCTGCAGAAGGAAAAAGAGCCAATGGGACAACCATGGAACAGCTGACGGTGCTGGAACACGGTTACTAAGCAGGAGGTACCTGTGCTCCAAAGCACTACCAAGGACCAGCAGACGTTGCTGGAACTCGGATACTGACAAGGAGGCACCTAGGGCAATGGCTCTGCCGGGAAACAGCTGACGTTGCTGGAACCCGGATGGGTAGCAGAAGGTACCCATGATTAACCAAGTGTCACATCCGCGAGCAGGCCGCAGTTACCGAAACCCACAGACCTACAGGGGGTGCTTTTCCTATTGATACTATGGAACCAGCCTTTCTTACCAGAACCCGCAGTCCACATAGGAAGCATTGAAACTGCAGGCACCATAGACTTGGCTAACCCGACCGCAACACGGCAGGACAACGTATCAGTGCAAAGTGACGTTGACACTACCCGGAAACAGCAGGCGTGCTGTAACCAGGCTGGGCAGGAGGGAGTGCCCGTGCCAAAGACACTTCCGAGAACCAGCTGACGGTGCTGGAACCCGGAGGGGTAGCATTAGCTACAAGAGTCAATGGAACTACCGAGAACCAGCTGACGGTGCTGGAACCCACAGTGGCAGCAGAAGGAACAACAGCCAATGGCACAACCGTGGACCAGCTGACGGTGCTGGAACACAGTTACCAAGAAGGAGGCACCTAGGCAAAAGGCACTGCCGAGAACCAGCTGACGGTGCTGGAACCCGGATGGGTAGCAGAAGGTACCCGGGAAAAAGCAAAGTTGCAAGGCCGTGAGCCGGCCGCAGTTACCGAAACCCACAGTCCAACAGGGGATGCTTGTCCTATTGGCACTATGGAAACAGCCTTTATTACCAGAACCCGCAGCCCACATAGGAAGCACAAAAACTGCAGGCACCATAGACTCGGCTAACCCGACCGCAACACGACAGGACAACATATCGGTGGCAAAGTGACGTTGACACTACCCGGAAACAGCAGGTGTGCTGGAACCAGGCTGGGCAGGAGGGAGTGCCCGTGCCAAAGACACTTCCGAGAACCAGCTGATGGTGCTGGAACCCGGATGGGTAGCATTAGCTACAAGAGTCAATGGAACTACCGAGAACCAGCTGACGGTGCTGAAACCCAGAGTGGCAGCAGAAGGAACAACAGCCAATCGCACAACTGTGGACCAGCTGACGGTGCTGGAACACGGTTACTAAGCAGGAGGTACCAGTGCTCCAAAGCACTACCAAGGACCAGCAAGACGTTGCTGGAACTCGGATACAGAGAAGGAGGCACCTAGGCCAAAGGCTCTGCTGAGAGTCAGCTGACGGTGCTGGAACCCGGATGGGTAGCAGAAGCTGCAAGAGCATATGACACTAGCGAGGACCAGCTGATGGTGTTGAAACCCGGAGGGGCAGCAGAAGGAACAAGAGCCAATGGGACAACCGTGGACCAGCTGACGGTGCTAGAACACGGTTTCTAAGCAGGAGGTACCTGTGCTAAAAAGCACTACCAAGGACCAGCAGACGTTGCTGGAACTCGGATACCATGGAGGAGGCACCTAGGCCAAAGGCTCTGCTGAGAACCAGCTGACGGTGCTGGAACCCGGATGGGTAGCAGAAGGTACCCAGGAAAAACAAAGTTGCAAGGCCGCGAGCCGGCCGTAGTTACCGAAACCCACAGTCCTACAGGGAGTGCTTGTCCTATTGGCACTATGGAACCAGTCTTTGTTACCAGAACCCACAGCCCACATAGGAAGCACTGAAACTGCAGGCACCATAGACTCGGCTAACCCAACCGCAACATGACAGGACAACGTATCGGTGGCAAAGTGACGTTGACACTACCCGGAAACAGCAGGCGTGCTGGAACCAGGCTGGGCAGGAGGGAGTGCCCGTGCCAAAGACACTTCCGAGAACCAGCTGACGGTGCTGGAACCCGGATGGGTAGCATTAGCTACAAGAGTCAATGGAACTACCGAGAACCAGCTGACGGTGCTGGAACCCACAGTGGCAGCAGAAGGAACAACAGCCAATGGCACAACCGTGGACCAGCTGACGGTGCTGGAACACAGTTACCAAGAAGGAGGCACCTAGGCAAAAGGCACTGCCGAGAACCAGCTGACGGTGCTGGAACCCGGATGGGTAGCAGAAGGTACCCGGGAAAAAGCAAAGTTGCAAGGCCGTGAGCCGGCCACAGTTACCGAAACCCACAGTCCAACAGGGGATGCTTGTCCTATTGGCACTATGGAAACAGCCTTTATTACCAGAACCCGCAGCCCACATAGGAAGCACCAAAACTGCAGGCACCATAGACTCGGCTAATCCGACCGGAACACGACAGGACAACGTATCTGTGGCAAAGTGACGTTGACACTACCCGGAAACAGCAGGCGTGCTGGAACCAGGCTGGGCAGGAGGGAGTGCCCGTGCCAAAGACACTTCCAAGAACCAGCTGACGGTGCTGGAACCCGGATGGGTAGCATTAGCTACAAGAGTCAATGGAACTACCGAGAACCAGCTGACGGTGCTGGAACCCGTAGGGGCAGCAGAAGGAACAAGAGCCAATGGCACAACCGTGGACCAGCTGACTGTGCTGGAACACGGTTACTAAGCAGGAGGTACCTGTGCTAAAAAGCACTACCAAGGACCAGCAGACGTTGCTGGAACTCGGATACTGAGAAGGAGGCACCTTGGCCAAAGGCTCTGCTGAGAGCCAGCTGACGGTGCTGGAACCCGGATGGGTAGCAGAAGCTGCAAGAGCAAATGACACTAGCGAGGACCAGCTGACGGTGCTGGAACCCAGAGGGGCAGCAGAAGGAACAAGAGCCAATGGGACAACCGTGGAACAGCTGACGGTGCTGGAACACGGTTACTAAGCAGGAGGTACCTGTGCTAAAAAGCACTACCAAGGACCAGCAGACGTTGCTGGAACTCGGATACCATGAAGGAGGCACCTAGGCCAAAGGCTCTGCCGAGAACCCGCTGACGGTGCTGGAACCCGGATGGGTAGCAGAAGGTACCCAGGGAAAACAAAGTTGCAAGGCCGCGAGCCGGCCGCAGTTACCAAAACCCACAGTCCTACAGGGAGTGCTTGTCCTATTGGCACTATGGAACCAGCCTTTGTTACCAGAACCCACAGCCCACATAGGAAGCACTGAAACTGCAGGCACCATAGACTCGGCTAACCCAACCCCAACACGACAGGACAACGTATTGGTGGCAAAGTGACGTTGACACTACCCGGAAACAGCAGCCGTGCTGGAACCAGGCTGGGCAGGAGGGAGTGCCCGTGCCAAAGACACTTCCGAGAACCAGCTGATGGTGCTGGAACCCGGATGGGTAGCATTAGCTACAAGAGTCAATGGAACTACCGAGAACCAGCTGACGGTGCTGGAACCCGGAGGGGCAGCAGAAGGAACAACAGCCAATGGCACAACCGTGGACAAGCTGATGGTGCTGGAACATGGTTACTAAGCAGGAGGTACCTGTGCTCCAAAGCACTTCCAAGGACCAGCAGACGTTGCTGGAACTCGGATACCAAGAAAGAGGCACCTAGGCCAAAGGCACTGCCGAGAACCAGCTGACGGTGCTGGAACCCGGATGGGTAGCAGAAGGTACCCATGAAAAACAATGTTGCAAGGCCGCGAGCCGGCCGCAGTTACCGAAACCCACAGTCCTACAGGGAGTGCTTGTCCTATTGGCACTATGGAACCAGCCTTTGTTACCAGAACCCACAGCCCACATAGGAAGCACTGAAACTGCAGGCACCATAGACTCGGCTAACCCAACCCCAACACGACAGGACAACGTATTGGTGGCAAAGTGACGTTGACACTACCCGGAAACAGCAGGCGTGCTGGAACCAGGCTGGGCAGGAGGAAGTGCCCGTGCCAAAGACACTTCTGAGAACCAGCTGATGGTGCTGGAACCCGGATGGGTAGCATTAGCTACAAGAGTCAATGCAACTACCGAGAACCAGCTGACGGTGCTGGAACCCGGAGGGGCAGCAGAAGGAACAACAGCCAATGGCACAACCGTGGACAAGCTGATGGTGCTGGAACATGGTTACTAAGCAGGAGGTACCTGTGCTCCAAAGCACTACCAAGGACCAGCAGACGTTGCTGGAACTCGGATACCAAGAAAGAGGCACCTAGGCCAAAGGCACTGCCGAGAACCAGCTGACGGTGCTGGAACCCGGATGGGTAGCAGAAGGTACCCATGAAAAACAATTTTGCAAGGCCGCGAGCCGGCCGCAGTTACTGAAACCCACAGTCCTACAGGGAGTGCTTGTCCTATTGGCACTATGGAACCAGCCTTTGTTACCAGAACCCGCAGTCCACATAGGAAGCACTGAAACTGCAGGCACCATAGACTCGGCTAACCCGACCGCAACACGACAGGAAAATGTATCAGTGGCAAAGTGACATCGACACTACCCGGAAACAGCAGGCGTGCTGTAACCAGGCTGGGCAGGAGGGAGTACCCGTGCCAAAGACACTGCCGAGAAACAGCTGACGGTGCTGGAACCCGGAGGGGCAGCAAAAGGAACAAGAGCCAATGGCACAACCGTGGACCAGCTGATGTTGCTGGAACACGGTTACTAAGCAGGAGGTACCTGTGCTAAAAAGCACTACCAAGGACCAGCAGACGTTGCTGGAACTCGGATACCATGAAGGAGGCACCTAGGCCAAAGGCTCTGCCGAGAAACAGCTGACGTTGCTGGAACCCGGCTGGGCAGGAGGGAGTACCCGTGGCAAACACACTTCTGAGCAGCAACATGCGATGTTGAAGCCCAGGGGTCAATCAGGCAGCAGGCTGAGGCCAACTTGGAGCGAGTTTTATATTGGTTGTACACAACTACTGATTGTAACCGTGATCCACTTTGGCCTCTGGCTCTACTGTCTCTAGTATTTCCCCTGGCCTCCAACCATGGCAGTTGCTGCTCTGCAGAGTTGTCTGCACAATCCACACTTGTTCCTGAGTTACTGGGGCTCAGTCACGTCAGTTGATCCACTGTTGTGTGTCCGGCAAGGTGTCCTGCTCTGTCCACATTCCCACAACTATTAATGGGAATGGGGACAGAGCAGGAGACATTGCCGGACACACCACAGGGGATCAACTGATGTGACTGAGCCCCAGTAACACAGGAACAAGTGTGGATCGTGCAGACGGCACATCAGAGCAGCGACTGGCGGGGTTGGAGGCCAGGGGAAATACTAGAGACAGTACAGTCAGAGGCCTAAGTGGACCACAGTTAAAAGTCAGTAGTAGTGTGATGTTGGAGGCAGCAGGAGACTTTGCCATCCACACAGCAGGGGAACAGCTGGCGTTACTGAACCCCACAGACACAGGAGCGAGTGTTTTTATCTGTGCGGACGGCACTTCCAAGCTACAACTGGCTGTGTTGAAGCCCAGGATCAATGCTCCGAGCAGGCTGAGGCCTACTTGGAGCAAGCGGAAAATAACATGTTGTGTGATGTTGGAGGCAGCAGGAGACTTTGCCATCCGCACAGCAGGGGAACAGCTGGCATTACTGAACCCCACTAACACAGGAGCTAGTGTGTGTTTCTCTGTTAAGACGGCACTTCTGAACACCAACTGGCATTGTTGGAGCCCAGGATGAGGCATGGAGTTGGCTGAGGCCAACTTCCAGCATGTTTTATAGAGGTTGTAGACTACTACTGATTATAACCGTGCTCCACTTAGGCCTCTGGCTCCACTGTCTCTAGTATTTCCCCTGACCTCCAACCCCGCGAGTGACAGCTCTGAAGTGGCATCAGCACAATCCACACTTGTTCCTGTGTTACTTGGCCTCAGTCCCGTCAGTTGATCCCCCGATGTGTGTCCGGCAAGGTCTCCTGCTCTGTCCTCATTCATACTACTAGTAATGGGAATGTGGACAGAGCAGGAGACCTTTACGGACACGCATCAGGGGATCAACTGACGTGACTGAGGCCAAGTAACACAGGAACAAGTGTGGAATGTGCTGACGCCACTTCAGACCTGTCACTCGTGGGGTTGGAGGCCAGGGGAAATACTAGAGACAGTGGAGCCAGAGGCCTAAGTGGAGCATGGTTAAAAATCAGTTGTAGTTTGAATGTGGATGGAGCAAGAGACTTTGCCGTCCACACAGCAGGGGAACAGCTGGCATTACTGAACCCCACTGACACAGGAGCGAGTGTTTCTATCTGTGCGGACAGCACTTCCAAGCTACAACTGGCTGTGTTGAAGCCCAGGATCAATGCTCCGAGCCTGAACCCCACAGACACAGGAGCGAGTGTTTCTATCTGTGCGGACGGCACTTCCAGGCTACAGCTGTGAAGTGGCGTCTGCACAATCTACACTTGTTCCTGTGTAACTGTGGCTCAGTCCTGTCTGTTGATCCCCTGATGTGTGTCTGGCAAGCTCTCCTGCTCAGTCCTCATTCACACTACTAGTAATGTGAATGTGGACAGAGCAGGAGACCTTGCCAGACACACTTCAGGGGATCAACTGACGGGACTGAGCCACAGTAACTCAGGAACAAGTGTGGATTGTGCAGACGCCACTTCACAGCTGTAACTTGCGTGGTTGTTGGCCAGGGGAAATACTAGAGACAGTGGAGACAGAGGCCTAAGTTGACCAAAGTTACAAATCTGTAGTAGTTTGCATGTGGAGGCAGCAGGAGACTTTGCCGTCCACACAGCAGGGGAACAGCTGACGCTACTGAACCCCACTAACACAGGAGCTTGTGTGTTTTTCTCTGCGGAGGCAGCACTTCTGAACACCAACTGGCGTTGTTGGAGCCCAGGATGAGGCATGGAGCAGGCTGAGGCCTGATGGTGTTGGCATGTGTATGGAGCAGGAGACATTGCCGTCTACACAGCAGGGGAACAGCAGGCATTACTGAACCCCACTGACAATGGAGCTAGAGTGTTTTTCTCTGCGGAGACGGCACTTCTGAACACCAACTGGCGTTGTTGGAGCCCAGGATGAGGCATGGAGCAGGCTGAGGCCTGATGGTGTTGGCATGTGTATGGAGCAGGAGACATTGCCGTCTACACAGAAGGGGAACAGCAGGCATTACTGAACCCCACTGACACTGGAGCTAGAGTGTTTTTCTCTGTGAAGACGGCACTTCTGAACACCAACTGGCGTTGTTGGAGCCCAGGATGAGGCATGGAGCAGGCTGAGGCCTGCTGTTTTTTGGCATGTGGAGGCAGCAGGAGACTTTGCCATCTACACAGCAGGGGAACAGCTGGCATTACTGAACCCCACTAACACAGGAGCTAGTGTGTTTTTCTCTGTGAAGACGGCACTTCTGAACACCAACTGACGTTGGAGCCCAGGATGAGGCATGGAGCAGGCTGAGGCCTGATGGTGTTGGCATGTGTATGGAGCAGGAGACATTGCCGTCTACACAGCAGGGGAACAGCAGGCATTACTGAACCCCACTGACACTGGAGCTAGAGTGTTTTTCTCTGCGGAGATGGCACTTCTGAACACCAACTGGCGTTGTTGGAGCCCAGGATGAGGCATGGAGCAGGCTGAGGCCTGATGGTGTTGGCATGTGTATGGAGCAGGAGACATTGCCGCCCACACAGCAGGGGAACAGCTGGCATTTCTGAACCCCACTGACACAGGAGCTAGAGTGTTTTTCTCTGCGGAGATGGCACTTCTGAACATCAACTGGCGTTGTTGGAGCCCAGGATGAGGCATGGAGCAGGCTGAGGCCTGATGGTGTTGGCATGTGGAGGCAGCAGGGGACTTTGCCGTCTACACAGCAGGGGAACAGCTGGCATTACTGAACCCCACTAACACAGGAGCTAGTGTGTTTTTCTCTGTGAAGACGGCACTTCTGAACACCAACTGGCGTTGTTGGAGCCCAGGATGAGGCCTGGAGCAGACTGAGGCCTGATGGTGTTGGCATGTGGAGGCAGCAGGGGACTTTGCCGTCTACACAGCAGGGGAACAGCTGGCATTACTGAACCCCACTAACACAGGAGCTAGTGTGTTTTTCTCTGTGAAGACGGCACTTCTGAACACCAACTGACGTTGTTGGAGCCCAGGAAGAGGCATGGAGCTGGCTGAGGCCAACTTGCAGCATGTTTCATAGAGGTAGTAGACTACAATTGATTGTAACCGTGCTCCACTATGGCCTCCAGCTCCACTGTCTCTAGTATTTCCCCTGGCCTCCAACCCCGCCAGTGACAGCTCTGAAGTGGCATCAGCACAATCCACACTTGTTCCTGTGTTACTTGGGCTCAGTCCCGTCAGTTGATCCCCTGATGTGTGTCCGGCAAGGTCTCCTGCTCTGTCCTCATTCACACTACTAGTAATGGGAATGTGGACAGAGCAGGAGACCTTGCCGGACACACATCAGGGGATCAACTGACGTGACTGAGGCCAAGTAACACTGGAACAAGTGTGGATTATGCAGACGCCACTTAAGAGCTGTCACTGGCGGGGTTGGAGGCCAGGGGAAATACTAGAGACGGTGGAGCCAGAGGCCTATGTGGAGCAGGCTTAAAAATCAGTAGTAGTTTGAATGTGGATGGAGCAGGAGACTTTGCCGTCCACACAGCAGGGGAGCAGCTGGCGTTACTGAACCCCACTAACACAGGAGCTAGTGTTTTTCTCTGTGCAGACGACACATCTGAGCAACAACTGGCTGTGTTGAAGCCCAGGGATTATAGTTCAGGTGGTAGAAACATGAACACAACAGGAGACCCGGATACAGTTGCCAACCAGTTATTTAGTCTGGAAGAGGACTGGCAAATTCTGGGGAGATCCAGGCCTTGTTCATTTTCAGAAAAGTAAGCCGGTCGACGTTATCGGAAGAAAGTCGCGTGCGACGGTCTGTTAGTACACCACCTGCGGCACTAAAGACGCGTTCCGATAATACACTGGCAGCAGGGCAAGCCAGCACCTCCAATGCATACTGGCTAAGCTCTGGCCATGTATCCAGCTTAGAGACCCAAAACTTGAAGGGGGAAGAGCCATCTGGGAGTACACTCACAGGGCAAGACATGTAGTCTGTCACCATCTGACGGAAACGTTGCCTCCTGCTGACTGGAGCCGTCAGTGATGGTGTAGACAATTGTGGCGGACACACGAAACTTTGCCACATTTGGGCCATAGTAGTCTTGCCTTGTGCTGAGGCACTGCCTCTGCTCCCTCTTTGTACCGAGTTTCCTCCACTGGGTCAACGCACAGAGGTGCTTTGCAAAGCATTAGCACCACTGCTGTCGGGTGGAATGGAAAACTTGATGGACTGCACCAGTGTGTCTTGGTACTCCCGCAGTTTACGCTCCCGGTTCAATGTTGGTATGAGGGTTTGCAAGTTGTCCCGGTAGCGAGGATCTAGGAGGGTGTACACCCAATAATCAGCCGTGTAGAGAATGTGGGCGATGCGGCGGTCGTTTCTCAGACACTGCAGCATGAAGTCAACCATGTGCTGCAGACTCCCAACTGCCAAAGAACCGCTGTCCCCTGCTTGAGGCGTGATCTCTGCCTGCTCTGCATCACCCACCCTCGCTGTACATACTGACTACAGCTTTGTGTACCTCCCTCCTGTGGAGAGATGTCTTCCTCCTCCATCGACTCCTCCTCATCCTCCTCACAAAGTGTCCCCTGCCTAGGCCTTTGTGAGGAAGCACGTAGCGCAGACTGTCCAGAAGCGGATGGCATTTGGGACTCCTCATCCTCCACCTCTTCCAAAACCTCATCCCTTAGTGCTTGCAGTGTTTTTTGAAGCATGCAGATAAGGGGGACAGTCATGCTGACTAGTGCATCATCTGCACTCGCCATCCGTGTGGAATCATCGAAGGCACGCAAAATGAAGCAGATGTCCTTCATAGAGGCCCACTCAGTGGTGCTGAAGTGTGACCGGCGCACATTGCGACTTGTTTGCGCCTGATGCAGCTGGTTCTCCATGACTGCTGCCTGCTGCTCACACAACCGCTCCAACATATGTAACGTTGAATTCCACCTGGTGGGTAGGTCACATATGATGCGATGTTCCGGAAGGCGTAATCGGCGCTGCAGAGCAGCAAGGTGCGATCTTGCCGTGCTGGAACTCCGCAAATGAGCGCACACTATGCGGACCTTGTGCAGCAGTGCATCAAGATCCAGATAGTCCCTCAGAAAGCTCTGCACGACCAAGTTGAGCACATGTGCCAGACATGGGATGTAAGTGAGGTTGCCAAGGCCAAGAGCTGCCACCAGATTTTGGCCATTGTCACACACTACCAAGCCCGGCTGGAGATTTGCTGGCAGAAACCACACGTCGCTCTCCTGCTTGATGGCATTCCAGAGCTCCTGCGCTGTGTGGCTTCGATTCCCCAATGAAATTAATTTCTGTTTTGCCTGTTGACATTTGGCCACGGCTGTGCTCATATCGGTCGTAACAGGCTCCTGCTGCGCTGTTTCAGAGGAACTGGAGTAGGAGGAGGAGTCAATGTGTACAGGCTGGATTCCTGCAATCCATGGAGTTGGCAGAAAACATAGAGCGCCACTCTCCAGATCTGTACCCGGCTCCACAACATTGACCCAATGGGCAGTGAGGGAAAGGTATCGTCCCTGTCCATGGTTACTGGTCCACGCATCGGTGGTCAGGTGGACCTTGTTACTGACAGCGTTTAGTAGCGCATGTTTTTTGTTTGCCTTCACATGTTTCTGCAGGGCAGGGACGGCTCGCCTGCTGAAATAAAAGCGGCTGGGCACAGTGTATTGTGGGACTGCCAATGCCATGAAGTCCCGGAAGGTGTCAGTCTCCACCAGCCTGAATGATAGCATTTCAAGGGCCAGTAGTTTGGCAATGCCAGCATTCAGAGCCTGTGCTCGGGGATGGTTTGCCGAGTATGGCCGCCTTTTCTCCCATGCCTGTGCTACCGATGGCTGCGGAGTGGCCTGGGAGTGTGAGGATGACTGGGAACGTGGTGCTGTGGGTGGAATGTCACAGGGTGTCCAGACAACAGTGCCAGAGGTTCTTCCTTGGTGATCCTGTGAGGAAGCCGAACCAGCTGTGTGTGAGCTGGAGGAAGAGGCCCCAACACGAGCTGAAGAGGTGGTAGGTGGTGCTGTACGTTGGCCTACGTCTTCAGTGTGTCTGTGTAACTCCAGCTCGTGCTTGGTCCGCACATGTTTCCACATATTAGTGGTATTGAGGTTGCTGACATTTTTCCCTCTTTTGACTCTCTGATGACACAGCTTGCATTTGACAAAGCAAATGTCATCTGCAACTGTGTCAAAAAAGGACCACGCACTGCAAGTCTTGGGAGCGCCCTTTTTGCCTTTTGAAAGTGGAATGCTCCTAACGGGTGCCGAAGTGGAGGCTACAGGCAACCAAGTCTGCCCCCTCCCTCTCCCTCCGGTTTTGGCCGTTCGGGGAATCTCTTCCTCAGAGCTCCTCCCACCACCTTCCTGTTCCTCACGCCATGATGGGTCAAGGACCTCATCATCTACATTCCCCTCTTCAAACACCTGCTTCTCCTGGGTTGTCTCGCCAGCACCGTACGCACCAGAAAGTGGTAACTGAGTCTTGTCATCATCTGATGCATACTGAGGTGTGCTGACTATAGGCACTGGCCCACCCGCCTCTTCAGATTCAGAGGGACAAAGAAGTTGCGCATCACTGCATACTCCCTCTTCTTCACATTCTGGAATGCTGCTTGGCTGGCCCCCTCTTTCCAAACCAACAGATTCCGAGAACAGAAGTAAAGACTGTGATGGCTCTTGTCCAGGGGTCTCTGACTGCCTGGGCACTTTGACAGGTGGTGAAGAGACAGATAGTTGCTCTTCGGTGCTCTGGCCCTGAGAGGATGTGGAAGTAATTGAAGTCGATGCGTTAGCTGCCATCCATCCGACAATGGCTTCAATTTGTTCCTCCCGCAGCAGTGGGGTACGGTGAGGTCCTACAAAGCTGCGCATAAAGGACTGTTGCCTGCTAAAACTGCGGGATGCTGACTCACTGGTGCCAACAGCAGGCACAGAATCCCCACGTCCTCTCCCTGCAGAATCCCCACGTCCTCTCCCTGCAGAATCCCCACGTCCTCTCCCTGCTGAAACTCCACGCCCACGGCCACGTGCCTTACTCCCTGCCTTCTTCATCTTGCTATACTGAGAAAGATAGGCAGAAAAGTACAAAGGGGGGCCTTAGTGTGCTTATTCCTGAACAGCTGGTTACAGGTATAAGAAACACTAATTTTATGAAGTGTGTGTGTCGACTACACTTTAATGGGAGCTGATGTGGCCTACACAACTTTCAAATATAGTGTTTGGTGAACTTTGTTGTTTTTTTGGGGGGGGGAAAAAACTAAAAGGAAGTGACCAAAGATTTGAAAGTCAGAGTATCACCAACTTTCTGGAGCTATTACAATGCAGGCAGGTAACCTACAATGCAAAAGATGAGGCTCCAAAAAAATTGGGTAATACTAATCTGGCTGCAGCTGAAGGGCACAAGCCAGAAAAACGGTCCTCTATCTACTCCTATATAGTGTTTGCAACCAACCAATGTGGATGGATATAGATGGATGCACACTAATAGGAGAAGAAAAAATGAGCTGCAATTAAAGAAATATATGTGTGAGGCAGTGACGCACGCTGAGCAGCCTACAACCAGACGTAGCTGCAGGACACACTACTCAGCGTGAGCTGCACTCACACACAGTCAGAGATCTCTCAGACAGCCGTGAACAGTGCAGCTAAGTGGGCACTAGCACTGACAGGCTGCAGAAAGGCTCCGCTGTGTACTCCTAGAGTGTTTGCAACCACCGTATATGGATACAGATGGATGCACACTAATAGGAGAAAAAATGAGCTGCAATAAAAGAAAAATGTGTGAGGCAGTGACACGCTGAGCGGCCTACAACCAGACGTAGCTGCAGGACACACTACTCAGCGTGAGCTGCACTCACACACAGTCAGAGACCTCTCAGACAGCCGTGAACAGTGCAGCTAAGTGGGCACTAGCACTGACAGGCTGCAGAAAGGCTCCACTGTCTACTACTAGTGTTTGCAACCAACGTATATGGATACGGATGGACGCACACTAGATAGAATTTTTTTAAAATAAGCAACTCAAAAAGAAAAATATGTATGAGGCAGCAGTGAGGCACACCAGGCGGCCTACATCCAGACGTGGCTGCAGGACCCACTCCACAGCGTGAGCTGCACTCACACAGCCCTTGCAGACAGCTGTGAGCACTGCTGCTAGGGAAAAGCAAGCTACAGTGGTGGCTTATGTAGCCTGGGTAAAGCACAATATTGTTTTGAGAATCGCTATTTCTAACTGTCCCTCACAGTCTTCAACAGCAGCCTGTCCCTAACTGAATTCACAGCAGGGTGACCAGAAATGGCGGTGGCAGTGGCTTTTATAGTGCATCATGACATCATTTCAGCAGCCAATCACAGCCATGCCAATAGTTAACATGCCTACATGCCTAACAGGATGTGCCCACACTTCTGAGGAATCCCATTGGCTGAATCAAAGCGAGCGGGCTGATAGCATTATGGGAACTTCCGATTCCGGTATCCGATATGAAAAAAGTATCGGAAGTCAGTATCGGAATTCCGATACAGCAAATATCGGCCGATACCCGATACTTGCGGTATCGGAAAGCTCAACACTAGTAATTACTAAATGCAGGGAGTGAGCTGATCACTGGCTTTGCACTTAAAAGATGGGAGGGCAAAAAAGAGCATTGCTGATAGCCTTCCTATCCATAGAAGGCTGTACAACTAGAATATCTGAAAAAGCAACGCGTAACAGAACTTTATAAAAAATACAAAGTAACACATCACTGCTGATAACATACAATCAGCGTAAATGATATAAAGCTTGTGGATATTGAATAATATCCCATTTACCAGCACAAGAGCACTTTATAAAGAATCCGTAGTAATACACCACTGCTGATAGCATACATAGGTATAATGGATTAAAACCTTGTGGATATTGAATAATATCCCATATACAGTGGGGAAAAAAAGTATTTAGTCAGTCAGCAATAGTGCAAGTTCCACCACTTAAAAAGATGAGAGGCGTCTGTAATTTACATCATAGGTAGACCTCAACTATGGGAGACAAACTGAGAAAAAAAAATCCAGAAAATCACATTGTCTGTTTTTTTTCATTTTATTTGCATATTATGGTGGAAAATAAGTATTTGGTCAGAAACAAAATTTCATCTCAATACTTTGTGATATATCCTTTGTTGGCAATGACAGAGGTCAAACGTTTTCTGTAAGTCTTCACAAGGTTGCCACACACTGTTGTTGGTATGTTGGCCCATTCCTCCATGCAGATCTCCTCTAGAGCAGTGATGTTTTTGGCTTTTCGCTTGGCAACACGGACTTTCAACTCCCTCCAAAGGTTTTCTATAGGGTTGAGATCTGGAGACTGGCTAGGCCACTCCAGGACCTTGAAATGCTTCTTACGAAGCCACTCCTTCGTTGCCCTGGCGGTGTGCTTTGGGTCATTGTCATGTTGAAAGACCCAGCCACGTTTCATCTTCAATGCCCTTGCTGATGGAAGGAGGTTTGCACTCAAAATCTCACGATACATGGCCCCATTCATTCTTTCATGTACCCGGATCAGTCGTCCTGGCCCCTTTGCAGAGAAACAGCCCCAAAGCATGATGTTTCCACCACCATGCTTTACAGTAGGTATGGTGTTTGATGGATGCAACTCAGTATTCTTTTTCCTCCAAACACGACAAGTTGTGTACAGTTCCAGTTTGGTTTCATCAGACCATAGGACACTCTCCCAAAACTCCTCTGGATCATCCAAATGCTCTCTAGCAAACTTCAGACGGGCCCGGACATGTACAGGCTTAAGCAGTGGGACACGTCTGGCACTGCAGGATCTGAGTCCATGGTGGCGTAGTATGTTACTTATGGTAGGCCTTGTTACAATGGTCCCAGCTCTCTGCAGTTCATTCACTAGGTCCCCCCGCGTGGTTCTGGGATTTTTGCTCACCGTTTTTGTGATCATTCTGACCCCACGGGGTGGGATTTTGCGTGGAGCACCAGATCGAGGGAGATTATCAGTGGTCTTGTATGTCTTCCATTTTCTAATTATTGCTTCCACAGTTGATTTCTTCACTCCAAGCTGGTTGGCTATTGCAGATTCAGTCTTCCCAGCCTGGTGCAGGGCTACAATTTTGTTTCTGGTGTCCTTTGACAGCTCTTTGGTCTTCACCATAGTGGAGTTTGGAGTCAGACTGTTTGAGGGTGTGCACAGGTGTCTTTTTATACTGATGACAAGTTTAAACAGGTGCCATTACTACAGGTAATGAGTGGAGGAAAGAGGAGCCTCTTAAAGAAGAAGTTACAGGTCTGTGAGAGCCAGAAATCTTGATTGCTTGTTTCTGACCAAATACTTATTTTCCACCATAATATGCAAATAAAAGGAAAAAAAAACAGACAATGTGATTTTCTGGATTTTTTTTTCTCAGTTTGTCTCCCATAGTTGAGGTCTACCTATGATGTAAATTACAGACGCCTCTCATCTTTTTAAGTGGTGGAACTTGCACTATTGCTGACTGACTAAGTACTTTTTTTCCCCACTGTATATCACATCTGCAGCCTATGAATAGTGATAATATTTCTTGGTCCACACCTTCAATTAGAATCGGTCCACTGGAGGAATGCGTGTTTAGAAACAATTTTGTGGCTATTGAATAGTGTCCCAAACAAGACAGTTGTAATCCACGAATATTGACAATATCCCTATTCCACACTCACAACTGTAACCACTCTGCCAGTGATTCGTTTGTTTGATAATAGAAAATTGTTAAGACGGTGAATAAGTTTTAATCTTAGGAATAATCATTGAAAAAGTTAAATTGGATTAGTCATTGAAATTTTCTCTCCACAGGTAGTTTTTGGCTCTTGAGCAACTCTTCTTTTCACTGCTTTCAAATATTTCGGGGAGCAACTAGGGGGTGGTTTATGGTGAAATTCTGTTCTTTCCACTTATGAACCTAACAGTGCTCACTGGAACCTTCAGTAGTTAAGAAATTCTTCTGTAATCAATACCATCAGTACACTCAACTGCAGAATCTAATATATTTCATATATTATAATTGTGTGAGATATTTGCAAGTTTTTTCCAGGTATACTCATCATTAGCCTCACCTGTGCTGTCCTGTTGTATTGGCATGTAAAAGTTTGGGCATCCCTGGTCAAAATTACAGTTATTGTGAACAGGTAAGCAAGTTGAAGATGAAATTATCTCTAAAACTCCTAAAGTTAAAGATGACATATTGCCTTTACATTTTAGGCAAAAAATGGGCTGATGGAAAAGTTTTTGGCACCCTGCATGGATAGTACATAGTAGCACTCCCTTTTGCAATTATAACATCTTGTAAATGCTTATTGTAGTCAGCCAAGAGTTTTTCAATTTTTTTTAGAGCGTTTCATCCATTCTTCCTTGGGAAATTCTGCAAGTTCTGGGAGATTCCTGAATCATCTTGCATACACGGCTATTTTGAGCTGTAGCCACAGATTTTCAATGATGTTCAGATCAGGGGACTGTGAGAGCCATTGCAAAACCTTCAATTTGCCGCTTTGAAGTAGTCTATTGTGTATTTTTATGTGTGTTTAGGATCATTATCCATTTGTAGAAGCCATCCTGTTATCAGATTCAGTTTTTTTACAGATGGTGAATTTCACTGAATCCATTCTTCCTTCTACCAGTGAAATGTTCCCTGTTCCACTGGCTGCAGCACAACCCCAAAGCATGATTGATCCACCCCCATGCTTAATGGCTGACAAGATGTACTTTTCCTGAAATTCTGTGCCATTTTTTTATCCACACATATCTTTGATCATTGCAGCCAATGAGTTATATTTTAACCTCATTGGTCCACGGGACTCTTATCCAAAATCCACCAGGCGTGCTTAGATGCACTTTGTATACTTCTGACATTGCATTTTATGATGAGTACGCAGAAGAGGTTTTCTTCTAACTCTTCCATGAAGGCCATATTTGTGCTAGGGTCTCTGAACTGTAGAAAAATGCAACACAACTCCAGAGTCTGCTAAATCTTTCAGAAGGTCTTCTGCAATCAAGCGGGGTTCAGATTTGCCTCTCTAGCAATCCTACAAGCAGTTCTCAATGAAATTTTGCTCGGTCTTCCAGACCTTAACTTGACCTCCACTGTTCCTGTTAACTGCCATTTCTTAATTACATTTCGAACTGAGGAAAGGGCAACTTAAAAATGCTTTGCTATCTTCTTATAACCTTCTCCTGTGTTGCAAGCCTCACCATTCACATTTTCAGAGTGCTAGGCAGCTGCTTGGAAGAACTCATGGCTTCAGCTTTTTGGCACAAGATTAGATGATGCTGGGTTTTTATAATGCTGGGCAATTTGCATCACCTGGCCTTTCCAAATGATGATAATGAACAAGCCATAACACTAACAGGCTAATTAAGGTCTCTGTTAGGATTGGCAGAATGCACCAAATAAATTATAATAAGGTGCGTTTGCAACCTGGGGTCCACCGTGCGGTGATGGAGAAATCGCAGCTAGCACAATGGCGTAGCAAGGCTGTGACAAAACACTTTAAGCACACTTAGCTAAATGTCACTCAGTGTGCACAGAGTGCAAAGTACCAAGCTCTGTTACACCACAGAGCGGTACTATGAAGCAACGCACAAAGGACTATACCCTGTTAGATTGCACAGGCGTATAGAAAGTAAAATACTAATTGGGGTCCCTATAAATTAATCCCCAGGGAAGACTAAGCTGGTGGTTGACCCTGCGCTGACACATGGTGAGCTTTAGCACATGCCTGAGGATGCCTGATGCAGATGGTAAGTTCAAGCGGGAGTTTCCACCCTACACTGCCTGTCAAGACCAACACTTGCAGTGCTATTAGCGTCACACATGCACACAGGGTGGTAAAGTAGCCACTAACACACCAAACACACATGATACTAGCAGACAGGTGTGCGCCATTGAAAGCCTTTTATATCTTAAAGACAGACAGACTGGACCTTGCCTGTGGACCAAACTGAAGCTGCCACATCAGCACAGCCGCTGACGTCCGAGCACCAATGAGAAGGCACCACATCATGGACATGCTCAGTAGTACAACACTGCATGTGTAAACCAGTAGGTTTAGCTGGAGAGCCAGCAGCAGCTACACATGCAGCTTGAACCTGGGCAACGTGCTGGGGCTGGAGTCTGTGCTGAGCAGTCATCCCAGTGGCTGAGCCTGTATGGTAGACCACAGCACCAGACAAGGCATGGGATCTATCCTGTGCAGCAGAAAAATCCTGGTACCGAACAGTCTCAAACTTTGGTCAAAGTTATCAGAGCACACAAATTTCTAAGGTTGCCCAAACTTTAGCATCAGACTAGTTTCCTTTTTGTAGTTTTTAAAATGTAAAAAATGACAATATTTTTTTATTGGCTAAAATACAAAGGAAATGGGTCATCTTTAACTTTAGGACTTTTAGAGATAATTCCATCTTCAACTTGCTTAACTGTTCACAATAACAGTAATTTTGACCAGAGGTGCCCAAACTTTTACATGCTACCATACATATGTTTGTATACTATTTTATGTGTAATTGTATAAATAAAATTATTAATTTATTTTCTGGTGAAAAGGTTTATTCTTCTATTGAGGTTATTTATAGTTATGCTTTTTGGCCCAGTTAAATAGATTGCGGTATTAGGAGTTATCCTAGATAAGGAATCAAAAGATGCCCAGAAAATATATCATGCTCTGCATATTACAGTAGATAATCATTATATATATATGTGTATATATATATATATATATATATATATACCTGTCAGTAGAGATGAGCGACTTTGGTCGGATCTGGTTTTGTGAAACCCGACAGAAACAAAATTTGAGTCGGATGAAACTGGTCCGACTAGGGCAAAAAAAGTCGGAGTTTCGTCCGAAACCCGACCCCAAAGCAATCAATGGGGAATAAAAGTCGGCATTGAGTGGATGAATGTCATCCGCTCAATGCTGACTTTTATTTCCCATTGACTTGAATTGGGGTCGGGTTTCGGACGAAACTCCGACTTTTTTTGCCCTAGTCGGACCAGTTTCATCCGACTCAAATTTTGTTTCAGTCGGGTTTCACGAAACCCGATCCGACCAAAGTCGCTCAACTCTACCTGTCAGTAATAGAGTAACATGAATACACATTTTTCTATAATGGCATATGTACAGTATATAGTGGAAGGAAAATAAGGTATTATCCCCCTTGTAATGTACTGGGTCAAGGTGTCAATCAACCCAAACCTGCTAATGGCACTTTCCAAAGGAGCTGGCAAGGTTATCAAAGAGAATGCATAAACTAATAGCCTAACAACACAAACACTTATAGGCTTGCAAGAAAAGTTTGGAATATTACTGAAATAATCTAAATTACTTCAAAAGAAACAAAAAAACTGGTTTGAATGTAATAGAAAGAGTTCTATAATAATTGCTATATTTAGGGTTGATTCCAGAGTGATTTGTAAGGACAAGTGATCTATTTCAGTCAGTCTCGGCACTTAACACTTGATATTTGTGTTGCTTTATATGACTCAAAGCATTGTGGCAGTTTAAACTAAAGGTAATAATCCTAACAAAGCGCCAAAAAAGATCATGGGACTTTTACAGCCTGAGGACAATACCTTCAAAATGTATTCTTTTATGTCATCATAAGAAAGCAAATAAAGAAAGCCACACACATCCCAACACTAATGAGTTCCCATGGGATCTCACTAAATATGAGGAAGATGAAATAAGGTGTTATAAGAAAACATAGACCTGTACAAATAAAGTAGCTTAAAATAAATGAGGATCTATGTAGCAATCCAACAGAGTTGTGCGACAACATACAAAATCATGAATCTGGATAATTCTCTAAACAAAGTAAAAAAAAGTACTTCTGGTCAGTATCTAATAGATTGCATTATTGTGGATTGCACTATTTATATTTCTCGCTAATTCATTTAAGCTCTTACACTGGCACATAAATATTTGCATCGGGTATTATATGTTATGCTTGAAAAAAGCTTCAAATAAGAAGCTGAAGCATCACATTTAAATTGGGTGAATAAAATCCACCTTTTTCACTAATTTTCTTTGTAGAGCTGCTCCCATTTTATTGTGTCTAAATATGTCATTTAATTTCATATCCAATTGTGTTCATCTAAAGGAAATGGAAAATAATAAATGGAAAAGAAAATAATAATCTTTTCACCCACCATCACATCTGACACAAGTTTTGCCATTGGCTTCTTCATGGGGGTTTTTGGTAATTGAGTGGATAAGTTTTTAAATCACACAGGTGTAATTTGTATACTTAAGTAAAGAGAGGTATAACCACTCCTACCATTTAGCATCAGGGCCAAACATGTAAACTGGCCCACTAGTAATTCTTACTGCTCGGACACCAGTGCATGTGCCCTAAGTTTAAAATCCAAAGGTCTTCTGGATCTACAGTTGCTGATGTCATGAATTGAGACATTGCACGCAGTAGCAAGGCACAGATACATGCACTTAGGGTTCAATCTCATGACAGAGAAGGTGCATGCGGGAAAGATGTCAAAGCAGAAGGCAGTGAATGAGTAGAACCCCATTGAGGTTCAGGTGTTCCCACTGTAAAACAAGCTTTTAAATGCAGCTAGGATACTATGTTTTCAAAATTACCTTCTATTAGCCTTATTTTTCTCATGTTTCCTCTGCAATACTTGACTACTTGACATGAAATAACAGTTAAATGGGATTATCCAAGAATAAAAATAAACACATTCCTAAAAACTTTTAGGCTAGGCTCACACTAGTCTTTTGTGAAGCTTTTTTATGCTTTTTTATGTTATTATTCATCTGCATTTTACAGTACCAGCAAAGCCTTTGAGACTTTAGAAATCTCATGCACACTGTACATTGTATGTTCTCCCCATGTTTGCGTAGGTTTCCTTCCATATTCCAAATACATACTGATAGGGAAACTAGATTGTGAACTCCAATGGGGACAGAGATGACAATGTGTTCAAACTGTAAAGCGCTGCAGAATGTTAGCGCTATATATAATTATTATCCAACATGATTTTGTGCTTTGCAGCGTTTTTTGGACATAGAGCATGTCACTTCTTTCAGCGTTTTTCACCCATTGACTTGAATCAGTGGTGAAAAAACGCTGAAAAAAAATGCACCAAAAATGCGGGTATCATGTTTTTTTTATGCCAAACCCTGATTCTATAGAATAAGATTTTTTTAAAAAACTAAAATTGATCAATATGCATAAGAGACAAATAAAGCATGCCAAAACCGCCACAAAAAAACGCACATAAAATGCCGCAAAAAAACACAAGAAAAAACAAGGAAAACATGCTTTTCTACTGTAGCTCCTATCCTGCCAAGATATCAGGTTTTGCAGCAGAAAAAAATGCTGAAGAAACAGCTAGTGTGAACTTACCCTTAGTTAGCATACTACACTTGTTTTGTCTAGAGAGTTAATCACTATAGTCCATACAGCCTTTGTCTTGCTATGCCAGAAAAAATTTTGTTCTAGAATGTTAGTAGCTCTCCTGTGGTTACCTGGAGTTAACCTATATCATGTACTGTCAAGTTCTCTCTAGGTCATAACAGCAGCTTAGCATGCAGTGTGAACAGCCTCTTTTAAGCCTGGTTTCTCCCTTATTGGATAATAACATCCAGTGGGAGTACATCATCCTAAACATGAAATGTGGGTACAGAGATTCCCATTGCAGTTGCTCCTCTGCCCTATTAATATCCTAAGACAATGTTCTATAGTGCTTATCTATCTTGACAAAATGAGAATGTGACTTACTATTTAAAAATATTTAGGAATTCAATTATAATAACATTTTTTATTTTTTCCCATAGAACCCTTTTAACTACCTTATTTTTCGGACTATAAGATGCACCGGACCATAAGACGCACCCCAGATTTTCAGAAGGAAAATGGGTAAAAAAATTACTGCATCAAATGGGGGTCCATCTTACAGTCCTGAATTCAGCTTACCCTGGGGGATCAGCAGCGCTGGAGGAGCGGAATCACAAGGGGTATTTGGTAGTCCGGCGATGATATGACCCAGACTGGTGCAGCAGAGTCAGCGGTGCTCAGTGGTGAAGGGGTGACATTTTGTGAAAGCCTGGAGCCCCCGCATATCCATTTCTGTGATGCGTTGGTCTCTGGGAAATCCCATCCCAGTGCGGCTGGTGCGGCAATGCTCAGTGGTGCGGGGCCTCCGGTGACATTTTGTGAAAGCCCAGGGCCTGCGCACTTCTATTGCCTTAATGCTGTGGCCTCCGGGAAAATGGCCACCAGAGGCGGCGCATGCGCAGATTGAGATATCGGTAGTGAGATCTCATCCCGAAGATCTCGGGAGAAGAGATGTCATTGCTGAGATCTCAATCTGCGCATGCGCTGCCTCCGGTGGCCATTTTCCCGGAGGACACAGCATCAAGACAATAGAAGTGCGCAGGCTCCGGACTTTCACAAAATGTCGCTGGAGCCCCCGCACCAGTGGCCATTGCCACACCTGCCATGCCTTCTGCACCGGGATGCGAGTGACATCATCATCCTGCAGTGTCAGTCCACAGGAAGAATTGCCCAACTCCTGCTGCCACCTCGCTAGTTGTAAGTATTTTCTGACTACAAGACGCACCCCAAATTTTTTAGGGGAAAAAGTGCATCTTATAGTCCAAAAAATACGGTACTTATGAACAGCCCATATGCTATAAAAGTCTCGGCAGTCCACATTTTTCAGACACAGCCAGACACCCCACAGAGAAGATAAACATGGTTTATTACCATGTTTACTTGTCAATCTCAGAGCACACTTTGCTGACTCAGTGCTTGTGTATACAGATTAGGAAGCACTCACAGTGCTTCCTCTTCCGAATTTAGTGGTTATGTGAATGATGGCTTTAAGGAGGTAGTATGAGCTCCTGGGTCCTAGGAGACACAGTCGGCTCTGCTATACAGCCAGGAGACTAAATTACCAGGGAAAGTTACAGGAAAAATGAAGTATAAAAGAATGTAACAATATGTTAAAATGCTTCCCCTCCTCAATAGGTCTTTTAAAACATAATGGGGGAATAGTGTGCGAGATAAAAAAAATAATTAAAAAAGCCAAAATAAAATTTAAAAAAGCATAAATATTTAACAAACCTAAAAAGAGGCAACACTGCCATTCCATATCATTGTTTCTAGTCCCCACCCCATTAAAAAAAATGTGTCTAGTAGATAAAAATAATTTATATGGAAGAAGAACAAGATTTAAAATGTTTATAGCAGTCCATTGTGGCAGTGAACAAAAAGAGAAAAAATAAAAAAGTAAAAAAGTTAAAAGTAGACATATACAGTGGGGAAAAAAAGTATTTAGTCAGTCAGCAATAGTGCAAGTTCCACCACTTAAAAAGATGAGAGGCGTCTGTAATTTACATCATAGGTAGACCTCAACTATGGGAGACATACTGAGAAAAAAAAATCCAGAAAATTACATTGTCTGTTTTTTTTTCATTTTATTTGCATATTATGGTGGAAAATAAGTATTTGGTCAGAAACAAAATTTCATCTCAATACTTTGTGATATATCCTTTGTTGGCAATGACAGAGGTCAAACGTTTTCTGTAAGTCTTCACAAGGTTGCCACACACTGTTGTTGGTATGTTGGCCCATTCCTCCATGCAGATCTCCTCTAGAGCAGTGATGTTTTTGGCTTTTCGCTTGGCAACACGGACTTTCAACTCCCTCCAAAGGTTTTCTATAGGGTTGAGATCTGGAGACTGGCTAGGCCACTCCAGGACCTTGAAATGGTTCTTACGAAGCCACTCCTTCGTTGCCCTGGCGGTGTGCTTTGGATCATTGTCATGTTGAAAGACCCAGCCACGTTTCATCTTCAATGCCCTTGCTGATGGAAGGAGGTTTGCACTCAAAATCTCACGATACATGGCCCCATTCATTCTTTCATGTACCCGGATCAGTCGTCCTGGCCCCTTTGCAGAGAAACAGCCCCAAAGCTTGATGTTTCCACCACCATGCTTTACAGTAGGTATGGTGTTTGATGGATGCAACTCAGTATTCTTTTTCCTCCAAACACGACAAGTTGTGTTTCTACCAAACCGTTCCAGTTTGGTTTCATCAGACCATAGGACATTCTCCCAAAACTCCTCTGGATCATCCAAATGCTCTCTAGCAAACTTCAGACGGGCCCGGACATGTACAGGCTTAAGCAGTGGGACACGTCTGGCACTGCAGGATCTGAGTCCATGGTGGCATAATGTGTTACTTATGGTAGGCCTTGTTACATTGGTCCCAGTGCTCTGCAGTTCATTCACTAGGTCCCCCCGCGTGGTTCTGGGATTTTTGCTCACCCGTTCTTGTGATCATTCTGACCCCACGGGGTGGGATTTTGCGTGGAGCACCAGATCGAGGGAGATTATCAGTGGTCTTGTATGTCTTCCATTTTCTAATTATTGCTCCCACAGTTGATTTCTTCACTCCAAGCTGGTTGGCTATTGCAGATTCAGTCTTCCCAGCCTGGTGCAGGGCTACAATTTTGTTTCTGGTGTCCTTTGACAGCTCTTTGGTCTTCACCATAGTGGAGTTTGGAGTCAGACTGTTTGAGGGTGTGCACAGGTGTCTTTTTATACTGATAACAAGTTTAAACAGGTGCCATTACTACAGGTAATGAGTAGAGGAAAGAGGAGACTCTTAAAGAAGAAGTTACAGGTCTGTGAGAGCCAGAAATCTTGATTGCTTGTTTCTGACCAAATACTTATTTTCCACCATAATATGCAAATAAAATGAAAAAAAAACAGACAATGTGATTTTCTGGATTTTTTTTTCTCAGTTTGTCTCCCATAGTTGAGGTCTACCTATGATGTAAATTACAGACGCCTCTCATCTTTTTAAGTGGTGGAACTTGCACTATTGCTGACTGACTAAATACTTTTTTTCCCCACTGTATTTCCTACTGTTCTGTACATTTTTCCTTGATATCAACATCAAAAAGGAATATAAAATGAACAGGTTAAGTTAAACTCCATGTATCACAAAAAAAGAGGCAAATACTATTTGAATCTTCGAATGAGAACATATTTTGGTGCCGTTAAAAGTGTATGTCCAAAAAAAAACAAACAAAATGTGCGTGGTCAGGATTGGGGTAAAATGGCCTGGTCTTTGAACTGACTAATAAGCAGGAAGTCCCTATCAATAATTCCTTAGGTAATATAATTTTGAAGTTTAACTGGTTTCAAAGGTTATTGGGTCAATCCAGTTGTTTGCAGGTTTTTTTTTGTCTTCACAGGAATTTCTCTTTTTCTCTTCAGCCACAAATATAGAGTGTGATTGCGTTAGCAGCTATACTCGGTGTTTCAGGCTAAAATCAATACTCTGTCCCTTGCAATAACACCAACTTTGTGATCATAGAAAAAGCTCAATTTCTGTATGGTAGGTATTGGCTTTATTGTAATACTGCCTTATATGTCTTGTTATTGAAAGCTACAGCATTTTACTAACAGAGCACTGAAAAAGTGTTTTTATGTGAAGCCAAACAAATGTTATTTTCCTTTATTTCTCAAAAGCTGAACTAAAGTATAATGAGGGAATAAAAGAAGCTTAATATACCAATGTGCAATGCATATTTCCATAGTGACAGATTTATACTCCTGTGCATAAGCCTAACTGCAGTACAGCAGACAAAGACAGAATTTTCGGGATCATGTATTCCCTACTACGCTGGCTGCAAGCACCACCTGAAACACCATATACCGTCCTCAGCTGATTTGCATGAAACATTAGAAGACTTTAAATTTGGATTTCATGTTACTGCTTTTAATATCTTGACAATTTTTCAAGATTTTCAAATAATTGATTTTTTTGTAATTATTAAGATTTTGATTGTGTTAGAGTATTTGTTTCCTTTTTTTGTATTATAAAAAGTTGACATGGTCAATCTTCATAGAGATATAGTACACACTTATTATTCACCAATATCATGTAAGGCATTACTTTGTGCAACCATCATGTGAATTTTGTTTTGAGAACTTATTAAGGCTACTGAAAGTAATTTTTTTTTGCAACGTTTTAAGAAAATAGTGTTGTCTCAAGTGTGACATTTTAATGTGTGAAATTGTAAATATAATTGGGACAGTTGCTATACCTTTCTTCTAAGACACCTTTTTCTTTCAAATCAATGTTAAAACAACAGAGTGCTGGTAAAACAGCACTGTAAATAAAATAATTCAGATGAAATGTAGTTTATAAGCTAAAAATATAACATTTTTGTAATAAATATGTTATCAAAAAAATAAAATGTTAATCATAATTTTCATTTTAGAAATTGCTGAAGATTTTTGCTAATACCTCTGCTTACTATGATAAAAAGAGAGAAGAGCCAGCACTGCCAGTGGTCAGAACGCATAACATGAGGTGCATATGCACATATCTTACTGCATTCAAAATGAGACACAGAAAAATATTGATCAATATATTGAGCCACCCCGCCACGCCAAGGCAATCTCATATGGGGGGTCCTACTCTACATTTTTATTTATTCACTGTGCCATTGCGGCCTCCTAAATGTTTTAAAAGCAAGACCATATCAAATGCAATCCATACCTGAAGCATATCTGCATCACTCCCGTGCAGCCAGATGGAGCAGGTGCAGATGAAGGCCAACCAGGTCTGAACACAGACATCTCAGGTTTGACCTCCACACACTGCCTGACCAGCAAACACAGATGAAGGGCAATGCAGGCTCAGACTTGGATGCAAAAATAAATAAAGCCTGGGGCAGGGCGGGGCTGCCGTGAGTGTGCACAGCAGCCTAGATCAATCACAATAAACACAGAAAAGATGGCGAACATGACCCAGCGTGCACGGCAACAGTGGTGGTCAGCCACAAAACCAATTTGCAATAAAAAGAGAGAAGAGCCAGCACTGCCAGTGGTCAGAACGCATAACATGAGGTGCATATGCACATATCTTACTGCATTCAAAATGAGACATTTAGCAAAATATTGATCAATCATGCAGCCATAGAAATGTGAACATAATATACGAGCATTCCCAAGTTACTGAGATAACAGCCCAGCATGCTCGGATAAGACGTTATCCAAGCACATTCACTCATCGCTACATACTATATGTCTGCTTTGTAGGAAAGCCAGGTAGGTCCCAACTGGATAGCTATGACTACAACCAGTCCATATGTTCACTGGACAGTCATCTGGGGAAGTTGACCAGAGTAGGTTGTGGTTGAGTTGGAGAGAGACAAGCCAGAATATCTCTGAAAAGAGGCTGCAGAGGTTGTGTGCACCAAACTTTGACTGGGCCATTCAAACATATGAATATGCTTTTATCCATTGCAGCTCTGGTAGAATGTTTAGGGTTATAGTCCTGTACGAAGATGAACTTACGCCAATCTCAAGTCTTTTGCAGCCTCTAACAGGTTTTCTTCCATGATTGACCTGTATTTAGCTTCATTCATTTACCCATCAACTCCGACTAGTTTCCCTGTTCCTGCTGAGGAGAAGCATCCCACAGCATGATGCTGCCAATTATTTGATGGTGGGCAAAGTTCTACTTTGGTCTCATCTGATCATAGCACTTTCTTCCACATGCTAGCTGTGCCCTCTACATGGCTTTTTGCATACTGTTTCTGCCAGCTAGCTCTGACATCTACATTACGTTTTGCAAACTGCAAACTTGACTTTTTATGACTTGCTTTCAAAAATGGCTTTCCTCTTGCCACTCTTCTATAAAGACCAGATATGTGAATTATATGACTAATATTGGTCCTGTGGACAGATTCTCCCACATCAGATGTGGATCTTTGCAGTTCCTCCAGAGTGACCATGGGCCTCTTGGCCTCTTCTCTACTTAGTGCTTTTTTTTTTGGGATGCAACTTTAGGTGGATGGCTATGTCTTGGTAAGCTTGCAGTTGTGTCACACTTCTTCAATTTTTGGATGATGAGTTGAACAGAGCTCAATGAGATGTTCAGAGCTCAGGATATTTTGTTATAGCCGAACCCAGCTTTACTCTTCTCCATAACTTTATCTCTGACCTGTCTGATGTGCTCCTGGGTTTTTATTAGGCTCTTTTATTCCTTATGTTTTCAAACAAACATCTGAGGTCTTCACAGAAAAGCTGTAGCTCTGTAGCTATACTGAGCATAAATTATAAAGAAGTGGACTCAATTTACTAAACATGTGACTTTTGGAGGCAATTGGTCACTTAGGAATTTATTTAGGTGAATCAGAGTGGATGGGACTGTTATGGCTTTTTATTATTTCTTTCGTTTAGAACTGGGAAATTAGGGTGATTTAAACTTTTACGTTTTTTATATTTGTTATATTTTTAAGATTTCTTTTTATTTTTTTACCCTATTCTTTAATCCCCTTATGGGATTTTAACCCCTTTCTGACATCTGACATAATATTCCGTCCTGGGCCGATCTGACCAGGTACGGAATATTATGTCATCATCATCGGCTGCACACACGTGGGGGGCGATCGCCGCCGGGTGTCAGCTGATTCTAACAGTTGACACATAGCACTAGGTGCCAGGAGCCATCCAAGACCGCTCCTGGCACTATAACGCTATAGTGACCCGATGTCATCATTAGGACATCCGAGTCACCAGACTTAGCCAACTTGCTGATCGTGTGCATTGCATGATCACCAAGTCTCTCTGTCAGTGCAGAGCTGACAGTTTCTATAGCATGCAGATGCTGCTTCATCTGCATGCTGTGGAAGTGATCAGCCTGCAAAAAATGATTGTCCCATAGTGGGACAAAGTAAATAAGTTAGAAAAAAGTTAAAAAAAATTTAAATAATTGTAAATATAATTTAAAAAAATCAAACATAATAAAAAATCAGTATATATTCTGTCAATAAATGAATGAAAATAAATCTAAGCAATAAAAGTACACATATTTGGTATTGTCATGTCTGCAATGACCTGACCTATAAAACGGTCCCACTAGTTAACTCCTTTAGTGAGTACAAGAAAAAAATACAAAACAAGGCAATAAACAATGCTTTACCATCATACCGCCGAACAAAAAGTGGAATAGCACGCAATCAAAAAGACAGATATAAATAAACATGGTACCACTGAAAACGTCATCTTGCCCCCCAAAAACAAGCCACCATGCAGCTCCAAAGTTATAGCTCTCAGAATAAAGTGATGCAAAAATAATTATTTTTTCTATAAAATAGTTTTTATTGTATAAAAGCGAGAAAACAAAAAAATGAGGTATCTCAGTAATCGTACTGACCCGAAGAATAAAACTGCTTTATCAATTTTTTTGCCACACACGGAACGGTATAACCCCCCAAAAGAAATTCATGTATTGCTGGCTTTAGTTCATTCTTTCTCCTAAAAATCGGAATAAAAAGTGATCAAAAAATGGCATGTGCCCACAAATGACACCAACAAAAATGTCAGCTCGTCCTGCAAAAAGCAAGACCTCACATGACTCTGTGGGTCAAAATATGGAAAAATTATAGCTCTCAAAATGCGATGATGCAAAAACTATTTTTTTGCAATAAAAAGCATCTTTTAGGGTGAGAACAACTGGTGAATGAGCTTCTGGGAACGCAGCATCAGTGACCGAGAGTGATGTCACAGATATTACCTCCAGTCAGTGAGGCTCTGTTCCCAGCCGGTCTGAACTGCGGTGACTTTGGTGAGATCCCTTCAAGCACCGTGAGCATTCACGGTGCTAGCGGTCGTATCTTGGCACCGTCCAGGTTGAAAACTGATTATCCCCAGAAATGGATTATGGCATGGGACAGAATGACAGACAGGTGGGGGGACCCCATGCCGCTTTTTTATATAATTTATTTAAATAATTTAAAAAAAACAGAGTGGGGACGCCTCTATTCTTGATAACCAACCTTGCTGAAGATGACAGCTGAGAGTTGCAGCCCCCAGCTTTGAGTTTTGCCTGGCTGGTTATAGAAAATACAGGGGAATCCATGCCGTTTTTTTCATTTATTTATTTATAGCGCAGGCAGTGGCTAATGAATACCCCCATCAGCAGCTCCTGCTTTCACTGGTATTAACAGCAGCAGGGGCGATATCGCCAGCGATCTCGCTACATGTGACACATAGCGGTGACCAGCCCCCCCGCTGGATATCTCTGATCGTGCTTGAATGTCCTGGGCCATTTTTTCATCACCGGCGTTCCGCTGGCCAGCATGCATCTCTGTGTTTGACACCGACGAGCGACCTCGTTGGCGACGCAGAACTCAGGGACGCAGGCTGGAATCGTTGAGAATAGCTGCTGTGTGACAACGCACCAGCAATCCTTACCAGGTCGGGATCGTTGAAGAGATCTGCCTGTTTGACACCTTACTAGCGACCATGTAGTGATGCACCAGCGATCCCTACCAGGTCGTATCGTTGTCGGGATCGCTCGTGCGTCGCTATGTGAAACGGGACCCTAATAGTCCCATCAGCCACCGACTGCTGTCTCATTTATCACTTAAATTTAACTCTCATCATTCTCTCCTGCTCGTGCCGATCTCCGCAGAGCAATCGGTGGGAGCAGGGGAGAATGATGAGAGCCGTGTTCAGCACCCATCACCAGGGAACAGTGCTTACTGTAACGCTTCTTCCCCAGCGTCGATGCATGTCACATGGATGACATCCATGTGTGTTATGCGTATGCACGTGTGCTGGACGTTTTGTGGCCCGTGCTGACATTAAAACATGGACATGTCAGTGTGTTTTAGATACAGAATCTCAGATACGGATACCATAATACAAAGTAACCCTAGCATGATCAACTGGGACTACTAAGGGTTATACCCTGTGTAGCTCCCCAATAACATTAAAATACAAAAACATGGAGCGTATCAACCACCAAGAAATGCATAATGATTAAAAATGTATAATTTTAATAACAAGATAAATATTGACAGAAAATCAATCACATATATCATAGAACAATTGTCAAAACAGAGCTTTTTGAGTATGGCTACAGATGCACCAGTAAAATGGTGTCACATTACAGACATAAGAGATAGGCGAAGATACCCATAAAGTCAAAAAACCTCCCCTTTAAAGTAGTATATATGTATTTAAAGTGACAGTGCAGCAATCTATATTAGGGGGTGGCAAGCTCCCTACTCCCTCATAAGTATAATTAATAAAGTATCCCAAAGTTTTTCATAAACGGTCAGTGACCACTCGCTAGAAAAACCTACATAGCAGGGGAGTCAGTGTTCCCATCATTAACTCTCAACCATATCCATGTCCACGAATGTAGACACGTGCCCCTACGCGTTAACATCCCGCAAGTTACGTGTGAGAACTTGTGAACACATTTGGGATATTGAGGCCATCCATGACATGACGACGTGGATTCGTTGAAAACAATCCCCAGACATTTCAGATTAAAACACAAATGTAAATCTGGGGATTTAAAAGTATGGGGGATAGATTGGTGGTTGATATGCTCCATGTTTTTGTATTTTAATGTCAGGGTGTCTTGCTCACAGACATCCGGTCCATGGAAACACACTGACATGTGCACAGACCCATTCGCTTGAATAGGCAATAGCGCTTTGATCCTCCCAAGTCTCGCCGTAAGACTAAGTAGTACTGTACAGCCACATATGGGGTATTGACACGTTCAGTAGAAATTGTGGGACAAATTTTTGTGCCTACTTCTTGTGTGAAAATGTAAAATCTTTGGCTAAAACAAAATTTTGGTGGTAAAAATGTAGTTATTTTGTCTTCACTGCCCAATGGTATAAAATTCTGTGACACCCATGATGTCAATATGATCACTGCACCCCTAGATAAATTCATTGAGAGGTATAGTTCAAAAAATGGGGGTCACTTATGGAGATTCTGCTGTTCTGGCACCTCATGGGCTCTCCAAGTGGTTCATGGCACCTGCAAACCATAACAGTAAAATCTGGCATTCCTTGCCTTCTGAGCTTTGCAGTGTGCCTGAAAAATATTTCCCGATTATATGTAGGGTATTGGCACACTCAGAAAAAAATGAACCTCAGTTTGTTATAATAAAATTTCCTATTAGCTCTTAGAAAAATTAAAAGCGTTGGGATAAAACTACATTTTAGTGGTAAAAATGTCATTTATTCTTTCTTCACCACTCAGTGGTATAAAATTCTGTGAGGCACAGTTGGTGTTAATATGATCACTGCATCCCTAGATGAATTCATTGGGGAGTGTAGTTTGTAAAATGAGTTCACATATAGGGGGTTTCTGTTGTTCTGGCACCTCAGGGGCTCTGCCAGTGTGACATGGCGCCCTCAAACCATTCCAGCAAAATCTGAACTCCAATATGGCGCCTCTTCCCTTCTGAGCTTTGCATTGTGCCTCAAAAGTAGTATTCCCCTACATATGGGGTGTCGGCGTACTCAAGAAAAATTGCACAACAACTTTTGGGGTCCAATTTCTCCTGTTACCATTGGTAAAATGAAAAATTTAGGGCAAAAAGATAATTTTTGTGGAAAAAATATGATTTTTTATTTTTACGCCTCAACTTTATAAACTTCTGTGAAGCACTTGGGGGTTCAAAGTGCTCATCACACATCAAGATAAGTTCCTAGGGGGGTCTAGATTCCAAAATGGTGTCAATTGTGGGGGGTTTCCACTGTTTAGGCAAATCAGAGGGTCTCCAAATACGACACAATCTTTGATCTCAATTACAGCCAATTTTGCATTGAAAAAGTCAAATGGCGCTCCTTCCCTTCCAAGCTCTGCCATGCACCCAAACAGTGGTTTACCCACACATATGTGGTATCAGCGTACTCAGGACAAATTGCATAACAACTTTTAGGGTCCATTTAAGATTAACACACTGGCGCCAGTCCACTTGGACAGAGAAGGAAGGTCCACTATTCCCAGATGCAGCTGGTGAATAACAGGCTCTGTGCTGGTGCCTGTTTAAAAGAGCTAAAGCTGATAAGAAAAGAAATACACTGCGCTATACTGGGAACTGAAAAAATAATATAACTGAGTACTTACTTGCTGGTGTGTGAAAAAATTACGTGGTGGTGGATGTATAGCAGTATTCTGAGACTATTCACCTTGGCATAGATGTATATTGCCTTTGAGCCACCGTCTTACCCCCAGTGTGACGTCACGCTAGCCCTGCCCCATCACACGCCGAGTCCCTCAGTGTTGCGCTCGGCCGGAGCACGTGAGGCAGCGGCGGTCTCCACGTCCATACGGATTAGCAGTAGCAGCCCCAGCTCCCACGCTGAGCACCCAAGCCTGCCTCACTGAGCACTGGCCCTGCAACAGTTTTGGCATCCAAATGCAAGGCAATATACATCTATGACAAGGTGAATAGTCTCAGAATACTGCTATACATCCACCACCATGTGATTTTTTCACACACCAGCAAGTAAGTCCTCAGTTATATTATTTTTTCAGTTCCCAGTATAGCGCGGTGTATTTCTTTTCTTATCAACTTTTAGGGTCCAATTTCTCCTGCTACCCTTGGTAAAATAAAAAAATTGTATCTGAAACATTTTTGGGTGGAAAATAGTTAAATGTTCTTTTTTAAAACATTCCAAAAATTCCTGTGAAGCACCTGAAGGGTTAATAAACTTCTTGAATGTGGTTTTGAGTATCTTAAGGGGTGCAGCTTTTAGAATGATGTCATTTTTGGCTATATTCTATCATATAGACCCCTCAAAGTGACTTCAAATGTGATGGTCAACAAAATGGTGTTGTAAAACTGAGAAATCGCTGTTCAACTTTTAACCCTTATAACTTCCTAACAAAAAAAATTTGGTTCCAAAATTGTGCTGATGTAAAATAGACATGTGGGAAATGTTACTTAATAAGTATTTTGTGTGACACATCTCTGTGATTTAAAAGCATAAAAATTCAATGTTGGAAAATTGCAAAATTTTCAAAATTTTCACCAAATTTCCATTTTTTTCCACAAATAAACGCAAGTCATATCAAAGAAATTTTACCCTTATCATGAAGTACAATATTTCACAAGAAAACATTCTCAGAATCACCAGAATCGCTTCCATTGAAGCGTTCCAGAGTTATTACCTCATAAAGAGACTGTGGTCAGAATTGTAAAAATTGGCCAGGTGATTAACATGCAGACCAACTTTGGAGGCAAAGGGGTTAAGAGGTTGTCCAATACCCTAACTCAGTTACTGATTTTCCCATAGCCCTTAAATGGTCCCATATGCATTTTTGCCAAGTTTTATGTTGTTTTATGACATGAGCTTTACTTCCTGTGTCCTAGTTCCAGCCATTGCTTCCTCCTCAGAATCCTGTTACTTTTGACTACATTTCCCATGAGCTCTTTTGCTGGGATGCAAGCCAGCAGTGAGATCACCCCCTGTAACTCTACCTCAACCCCTCACACTCTTCATCCAGTGTCACACACAATCCCAGCATAATGTGCTGTCCAAGACACTGATGCAGGTAACTCACTGATAGGCCGGGATCACACTACCGTGTGTGATGTGAGAAACTAAGTTGCACGAGTCTCTCACATCAGCACCTGGCCCTGCCGCCGGCACTCAGGATCGGAGCTGCGGCTGCATGTATTGCTATGCAGCCGCATGCTCTGCTCCTGAGTGCCGGCGGCAGTGCCGGGTATTAACATGCGAGACTCGGCCGTATTCCTCGCATGTTTGATTTCGGCCATACAGTGCAAAACAGCTACAAAAAGCACTAGAACGCCAGCACTGGTAATAGAAATTGTTCGCCCTCACTGACCAATCATGTTTTACTGTAATAGGATGGATGGTGAGGGAGAAAGATACACTGCTTAGTGTATTCATATTAAATAAGGAAAAGAGCAAGATGTGTCCATTTGTGACTGAATTAGGGAATTATCTGGTTCAGATTCTTTTACCTGAATAAAAGAACCCTCATTGAACTACCTTCCAGCAAAAGACTCTTTCTCATCCCCACAGCCTATCTTCAAAGTAATTTATTCCCTATATAGAATTTCTATCTAGGGGCTCCCCCAAACACAGTGCAGCAGAAGGTGGAATTCCAAGCAGGGACACCATGCAATTTCCTAGGTGAGCAACACCTTTGTTCTTTTTTCTCTCCTCCTTAAATAGAGTCACCCAGTTGTGTGTTCTTTTCCCCAGAGCCTCTTTCTAGGATTACGGAATTTGATCATGGGCTGGCCATCTCCTGTGCTAGACTTCAAACTACAGGAACTCTCAGACACAGTTCACATCAGACAGGTTTGATACAAATGGCCGCAACCAGTTAAAATGGTGCCATTCAACAGCAAAACAAAGTACAGAAAGTTACAAAATAAATCCTAGACTCGCTGGCCACTAACTAGTCAAACTCCTGACTCATTATACCTGGGCTTAGCTCCTAACCAAACAATTGCTTTACCTTCAGCAGCAGAAACAAAGCTTGTGCGGAATATCTGCCCTTTAATACCATACCTGTGCATTGTATGAGATTAGCCAGGGTCATCACCATCACCTGGAGTGGCCAAATGGAACAGTGAAATGCACAGTTTTCTGCTACCCGACTGGTTTATTTATACAATATATGACAGGAACCTGGGGAATATTTAGGTATTTACAAAAGAGCTTATCTATGGCAGGTATTTCACTTATAAAATAGTTGCCAACCCCATTCATCTGTGAACATTTGATCTCTTATTCTACATAGTGCAGTTTACAATATAAATTGCAGTCTCCTTTGAAGTTCAGCCTATAGCTGAGTTTCAGAGGAGCACCAAGATGACAACAGCGGGGTCTTCAGGAGGCACACAGCTGCCATGGTGATCCATTGATGCCCCAGCAATAGCGCTATTGTTATTGGCCACAGCATTTAAACAAACAGCAATGATCATGGCTTCTTCAGATTGTTGCTGTCACAGGCAGATGCTGGATATGTACTACATGCAGCATCTATCTGCTCTGTACTAAGCCAATTCAACTCCTGTGCCTGCTCCGTACACACACACCGAACAATTACATCAGAGTGCAAAAAAGGGATAAAAATTACTAATATCTGTATGATTGATCAATTAAAAATTATATAAAAGCCAAAAAAATAATTTGTATGTTGTAAAAAAATGCAATTTTTTAATATTTATTTTATTCAAGACATTAAATTGGCTAGGGTGCAACATGCAGCATATAGCATATAAACAGACAAAATCTTAAAGCCTTTATTAAAACTCACGCTTCATGGGCCTCAGTGGAATTAATTATGTAGAACCGGCACATATACTAATTAATTTCATGCAGTTGAACACCATCTGCAGATGTAACGCTTTTGTGAAAATCAGCTTAATCTTAAATTATTATACTTCTCAAAGACATGGGTTCATGGCCTTAGCAGTGTAATGAAAATAATTAAAGTGACCTATGGTCATAAGATATTCATTATGGGAAATTTCATTTTGAATGTTGCTTATTTTGGAACAGATTGCATGACCCAGAGAAGTAGATCACAAGGGGGCAGGAAGGATAGCTAAGGCTGGTTTCACACTTGCATTGGGCAGAGCTGTGTAGTTCCTCTGTTAAGCCTCGCCCACTGCCGCACCTCTTCCATTCAGCTCCGCCTATGTCGGCATGCATCCTGCATACCTATCTTTAACATTGGGAACGCAAGCCATGCGAATATATGCGGAGGCATCCACATGTGTCATTTTGACGCTGTGCCGACAGCAACAAAATGCAACATGCTGCGTTCGACACAGTGCGGCGCAGCATCACAACGACGCATGCGGAGCCATCTGCATACATTTGCATGGCCTACGTACCCAATGTTAAAGATAGGTACGCAGGACGCATGCTGACATAGGCGGAGCTGAATGGAAGAGGTGCAGCAGTGGGTGGGGCTTAACAGAGGAACTATGCAGCCCTCTGCAGCTCTGACCAATGCAAGTTTGAAAACAGCCTTACCCAGGTACAATCACATATTGCAACCTACTAGCAAATGGGCAGGATGGTAAGTCCACTAAGTCTGCTGGACCTCCACTTCAATTAGACAAGGGCACTTCAAAGCCCCAATGTTGGGGACAATAGGGGTCCCAGCAGTCCATTTCATTCAGATAAGGGCACTTCAAAGCCCTATTGTTGGAAACGGTGAGGGTCCCAGTGGTCAGACCACCCAGCAGTCATGAAGTTATCCTTTATCTTATTGATAGGGAATACCTTCCAGTCTTGGTACAAACCCATATTTAAAATCTGAGATCTTTTTTTTCATAATATCTTTTTCTACAAAAATAAGATTGAATCTCAGCAGAAGTAAGAAGGAAAACATTTTCCTAAAATAAAAGCTTTCTTCTACAACGTGCTGTGATTTGTTCCTGTTTTTGCCAAAAGAATAGAGATTTGAACTCTGCTCAGCTTAAACTTTGAGATGTGATAAATTCTTGTTTGAATCAAAGTAGAGATCTAACCTGATGTACAAAGAACAATATCTGCATAATCTGTAGATATTGTTAATATCGTTATAATTACATAGATTTATACAGTACTACAAAAAGTGATTGCCCATCGTCTGATTTCTTCTAGACTTACTAGTTTTGTTATATTTATGTTTCAGCTCATCAAGTCATTTCTAATCTATTTATATAATTGCCTTGTAATGTTTTCATTTCCTGTTCTGTCCAGATATCCCAGAATTCCAAGCGGAGGAAGTTCACCAACAGTCATATTGGGATACCCAAGTGATTGTGCAGTACCACCAGCGGAACACCGTCGCACCACACACACACACACTGTGTCTTTTGCTTCCTCCCCTGCCTAGGAACTGTGGTATATTCTGTACATGGTCAGACACAGGGGTTAGAGAGACAGAGCACAGGGGGAGACAGCTCAAACAGGACAGCACATAAGGGGAGAACACAGCACATGAAGGAGAGAGACAGCAGACAAAAGGGATAGCACATGGGGTAGACAGGTCAAAGATGAGAGCATAGACGGGAGAAGTCAGCACATGGGGAAAGTGAGAGTGGATAGGTGGGTGAGCACATGGGGGGAGAGATTCTCAACGCTGCAAAGCCTGTCCCATCATGACATTACTGCCCTCCCGATGCAATAGCATCAGGCCTCCATCTAGTGTAACATAAAGACAACATATATAAAAGCAAAATTTTAAATGACAACTGTGTTTATTTAAAGGGAACCTAACAGTGGATACACGCTGACTGAAACACTGGCTGCGTATATCAGACACTAGCTGTATGATTTCCCTGGGTGTGTGTGTAGGAAGAGTCCTATAGGTGAGTGCGATCTACAGCTCCCTAGCCACTGAAGATATGCACACCACTGAACAGCACTTGCACTCGCTTTTGGCAAGGAAATTTTTCCTCTATTTTTTTTATCCATTTTTGCACCACATCTGTGTGTTCGTCCTACAGCCGTCGAGCACTGGTCAGTGATGAACAGCACTGACCAGCCTCCAGTGGTTGATTTTTTATTTTTGAGAAAAAATAATCAAGCAAAAAATAATTTAGATTAGTTGAAAGTAGTAAATTAGGGACAGTAAAAATATATTGTAGTAATCGTCGTCTACTACAGTATCTTTAACTGAATAATGTTAGTTGGTGTCAGATAGTAAAGTGTGAAGAAAAAAAAAAAAAACCAAATTTAGATTAGTTGATAGGATTGGATTAGGGACAGTAAAAATGTACTGGAGTAATTGTTGCCTACTACATTATTTTTTAAAGGAAATGAAGAAGGGGGGAGTAAATTCCAACACTGAAATCCGGGTAGTATAAAACTTAAGTTTATTTAATTTCAATTAATTAAAAACCTTTTAAACGAAAGCCTGCAACTTAACATTTGGACGCAATCACCAGAAGAATCAGCACCCTCCAGGAGATAACAACCGGAATCCCAAATTGCAACGGTGGGGTAGGCTGAATTTACCTCTACTTGTCTCTTTTACAGTATTTTTTACTGACTGGAGTTAGGCTGGGTTCACATAGCGTTTAGGGGGTGCGTTTAATACATCCATTACATAGAGTCATTAATGCTATGTAACGGATGCGTTAACACACCCATACACTTCTATAGATGACTGCATCGCTAATGCATGCCATAGTGCCGTCATTCTGTGATGGACCCTCGGACGTAGGCTGCAGCATCCGAGGGGCCATCACTGCTAGCGCAGATGAAGCATCTGCGCTAGCGGGATCACATATCACGATCGCGTTATTTGAGTAGCGTTACTGCAGTCCATCAACGCTATGCGTTGAACGGACTGCATTAACGCTATGTGAATCTGGCCTTAGGGTTAAAGTCAGCATGGGAAAAAAAGAATCAGATCCGTGGGGGCAATCTACATCAGTAATCAAAATCCGGTTGTTAGTTTGTTTTTTGTGTGAAAAAATAATAAAAAAAAATTAAATTAGTTGATAAAATTAGATTAGGGGCAGTAAAAATATACTACAGTATTTTTTTAAAAGCAATGAAGAAGGGGGGAGTAAATTCCATCACTGAAATCCAGGTAATATAAAACTTGAGTTTATTAAGTTTCAGTTAATTAAAAACCTTTTAAACAAAAGCCTGATGTGTTTCTGGCACATGTAGTTACCTTAGTCATAGGATAAGTCATAAGAAATCAGTAACTTAACATTTGGCGGCAATCACCGGCAGGATCAGCACCCTCCAGGAGATACCAACCGGAATCCCACATTGCGACGGCGTGGTAAGCAGAATTTACCTCTACTTGTCTCTTTTACAGTTTTTTTTAATGACTGGAGTTAGGGTTAAAGTCAACATGGGAAAAAAAAATCAGATATGTGGGTACGACCTACATCAGTAATCAACCTCCGGCGGTTAGTTTGTTTTGTTGTGTGAAAAAATAATTAAAAAAAATAATTTAGATTAGTTGATAGATTTAGATTTTTTTCTCTTCTGCATAAAAAAGTTTACACCAAGCACACACACAAACCTGAATAAAATTTGGTAAACATACAAACAACGCATATGTGGAAAAATATCATCCCAAACATGGTATTCAGCATAGGAGGTATATGCCTTCCTTGCCTCCGACACTGACAGGAAAAGGTTCTCAACTTACTTTATTTTTCTGACTTATCCTCTTCCTCAAGTGATACCAAACCGACACGTAAACGCTCCAGGACAGATAATGAAGCAGCGCCCATCGTTACTGACTCCGTATGGACCTCACTCCCAAAGACTTTGAGCCACAGATTCCTGATTTTGTGGCGCAATCAGTAATCCAATTTGACACCACCAGCCTCATAGAAATAGACTTTTTCAAAGTCTTTTTCTCTGAGGATTTCATAAACCTCATGGTGGCTGAGACAAATTTCTGCACTCAGCAGTTTTTGGCCCAAAACTGCCCTTCATCATTTTCTAACTGGACCTCTGTAGACACAGTAGAAATGATGACTTTTTGAGGCCTATTTCTTCACATTGGGTTAGTGAAGAAGCCAGAATTTTGGAAATATGGAGAGTGTTGATTGTTTATACAATACTCTAGTGTTCCACATGGGCATGACACATTTTGAGGCCATCCACAAATTTTTTCATTTCAATGATAATACATAATGTCCTCCCCAAGATGACCTCAACATTGATTGACTTTTCAAAGTTCGACGGGTCATTGATCACTTCAGCAACAAGTTTGCTAAGGTGTATATGCCCCAAAGGGACACCTGCATGTATGAATCCCTAATACATTTCAAAGGCAGGCTCACATTCTAATAATACCTGCCCAGTTAGAGGTCCAGGTATGGAATTAAGCTCTACAAACTGTGTGAGAGTTCCTCAGGGTACAACCACAGGTTTAGAGTTTCTGAAGGGAAGGACACCCGGATTGAGCCATGTGAATGCTCCCCCTGTTCTGGGAGTGAGTAGGAAAATTGTGTGGGATTTGGTGCACCCACTGCTGGATCAAGTTTATCACTACTTTGTCGATAACCTTTATACCAGCATTCCACTCTTCAAGTTTCTCTCTATGCGAGCAAATGCAGTCTGAAGTACTGTCCACAAAAATCAGAAACACCTCCCTAAAACGCTAATTGGGCAGCTGCTCAGAAAGGGTCAGAGCAGAACCACAGAACTCAATGTAGCAGCAACATTCTGATGGTCACAAGGACAAGCAGGATTCCCTTTTCTTGACAAGCATACATGGTGTTGGCAGCACCCTCACCACTGTAAGAGGTACCTCTACACAGATCACCAAACCAGACAGTGTACTGGGATAGAACAAGAAAATGGGGAGAGTTGATCTCTCTGATCAAGTCCTCCAGCCGTACAGTGCCATGGGAAAAGCCAAGGTGTGGTACAAGAAGCTGGCCATGCACATCATATAGATGGCAAACTACAATGCTTTTGTGCTTTCATGATATGCAGGCCAGATTGGTACTTACCTTCAGTTCCAGGAGGTAGTGATTAAGGCCCTAATATTTGGCACTAAAGAAGAAGCGGGCCCCCAGTACTTCTGGAACTGAAGGTGATCGTATTGTACCAGGCCAACATTTCATCGGTGAAGTCCCTCAAACTTCAAAGAAAGGAAGGTGGCAAAAAAGGTGCTGAGTGTCTTACAAAAGGATGCAAGGACACCACTTGGCAATGTGACACCTGCCCCAATAAACCTTGACTGTGTATGAAAGAATGCTTCAAACTGTGCCACACATCCATTGACTACTAAATTAATTTCTGACTTACACAACTCACTTATGCCAACCTGATGTACACTACAAAACTCACATATGACAACCTGACGTACACTAAACAACTCACATATGCCAACCTAATGTACACTACACAACTCACGTAAGCCAACCTGATGTAAGCCAACCAACACAACTTACATAGGCCAATCTGATGCACTATACACAATTTACGCTTATGCTGCCACATTATAATATTCACACACCAGAAAAACACTAGATCAATTTCAAAATAGGGTCACTTGTGGGGGTTTATACTGTTTAGGCACATCAGGGGCTCTGCAAACATGACATGATGCCCGCAGACAATTCCATTAAAGTCTGCATTGCAAAATGTGCATTCCTTCCCTTCAGAGCCCTGACATACTCCCAAACAGTGGTTTGTCCCACATATGAGGTGTCAGCATACTCATGAGAAATTGCACAACAAATTTTAGAATCCATTTTCTCCTGTTACCCTTGTGAAAGTAAACTCAATGTTATAATTATCTGTGAAGCGACTGGGGGTTCCATGTCCTCACCTCTTATCTAAATAAATTAATCTGGTTTCTAGTTTCCAAAATGTGGTCACTTGTGGGAGATTTCCACTGTTTAGGCACATCAGGGGATCTGCAAACTCTATAAGAGACCCACTGTCCATTCCATTAAAGTCTGCATTACAAAACATCACTGTTTCTCTTCTGAGCCATGACATGAGCCTCAACAGTGGTTTTCTCCCACATACTGTATGAGGTATCAGTGTACTCATTAGAAATTGCACAACAAATTTTGGGGTCCATTTTCTCCTGCTACCCTTGTTAAAATAAAAAAAATTGGGGCTAAAAGATCATTTTTGTGGAAAAAATGTTATTTTTTTGTTATTTTCATGACCCAATGTTATAATTTTCTGTGAAGTACCAGGGGTTCAAGGTGCTCACCACCCATCTAAATATGTTTATTGAGGGGTATAGTTTCCAAAATGAGGTCACTTGTTGGGGGTTTCCACTGTTCAGGCGCATCAGGGGCTCTCCAAATGCGATATGGCATTGGCTCTCGCTTCCAGCCAATTTGCGTTCAAAAAGTCAAACGGTGCGCATAAACAGTGGTTTTCCCCCACATATGGAGTATTGGTACAACAATATTTGTTGACCATTTTCTCCAATTACCCATGTGAAAATAAAAAAATTGCAGCAAAAATATCCTTTTTGTGGAAAAAATGTGATTTTTTATTTTCACGACTGTACGCTATAAACTTCTGTGAAGCACCTGGAGGTTTAGAGTGCTTAACCCACATCTAAATAAGTTCCTTGAGGGGTATGGTTTACAAAATCGGGTCACTTGTGAGGGATTTCCATTGTATAAGTAGATCAGATGCTGTCTAAGGGCTCATACTCACTTGCGAGAGACTCGCACGATTCTCGTGCGAGTCTCTCGCATGAAAACCTGGCATAGCCGCCAGAACTGGGACCGGAGCATGCTGCTGCATAGAAATACATAATACAATCAAATTCCCAATGCAAATATGGGTATAAACCACACATATATATGTAAATCAATAATCCAAGTGGACTTCTACCTTTTCATTTACCCATAAATTTACCAGATAGTAATGTGTACGCCAAAATATAACCAAGAAAAAAGAAGAAAAATGCAGTTCTACACACAGAGATGCATTAGCCCCTTAAGCCCCAAGGGTGGTTTGCACGTTCATGACCGGGTCAATTTTTACAATTCTGACCACTGTACCTTTATGAGGTTATAACTCTGAAACGCTTTCATGGATCCCGATGATTCTGACATTGTTTTCTCGTGACATATTGTACTTCATGTTAGAGATAAAATTTCATTCATATAACTTGCGTTTATTTGTGAAAAAAATGGAAATTTGGCGAAAATTTTGAAAATTTCGCAATTTTCCAAATTTGAATTTTTATGCCCTTAAATCACAGAGATATGGCACACAAAAAACTTAATAAATAACATTTCCCACATGTTTACCTTACATCAGCACAATTTTGGAACCAAAATTTTTTTTTGTTAGGAAGTTATAAGGGTTAAAAATTGACCAGTGATTTCTCATTTTTGCAACACCATTTTATTTTTACGGACCACATCACATTTGAAGCCACTTTGAGGGGTCTATATGATAGAAAATACCCAAAAGTGATACCATTCTAAAAACTGCACCCCTTAAGGTGCTCAAAACCACATTCAAGAAGTTTATTAGCGCTTTAGGTGCGTCACAGGAATTTTTTGAATATTTAAAAAAAAAAATGAACATTTAACTTTTTTTTCACAAAAAAAATACTTCAGGTTCAATTTTTTTTATTTTACCAAGGGTAACAGGAGAAATTGGACTGCAAAAGTTATTGTGAAATTTGTCCTGAGTACGCTGATACCTGATATGTGGGGGGAACCACTGTTTCGGCACATGGCAGACCTCAGAAGGGAAGGAGCGCCGTTTGACTTTTTTAATGCAAAATTGGCTGGAATTCAGATCGGATGCCATGTTGCATTTGGAGAGCCCCTGATGTACCTAAACAGTGGAAACCCCCCACAAGTGACCCCATTTTGGAAACTAGACCCCCAAGGAACTAATCTAGATATGTGGTGAGAACTTTGAACCCACAAGGGCTTCACAGAAGTTTATAACGTACAGCGGTGCAATTAAAAAATCATATTTTTTCCACTAAAATGATCTTTTCACCCCCAATTTTTATTTTTCCAAGGGTAACAGGACCCTAAAAGTTATTGTGCAATTTGTCCTGAGTATGCTGATACCCCATATGTGGGTGTAAATGACTATTTGAGCGCATGGCAGAGCTCGGAAGGGAAGCAGCGCCATTTGACATTTTTGGCTGGAATTGAGATCGGACACCATGTCGCGATTGGAAAACCCCTGATGTACCAAAACAGTGGAAACCCTCCACAAATGACACCATTTTGGAAACTAGACCCCCCAAGGAACTTATCTAGATGTGTGGTGAGAACTTTGAACCCCCAAGGGCTTCACAGAAGTTTATAACATACAGCCGTACAATTAAAAAATCATATTTTTTCCACAAAAATGATCTTTTCACCCTCAATTCTTATTTTTCCAAGGGTATCAGGACCCTAAAAGATATTGTCCAAATTGTCCTGAGTGCGCTGATACCCCACATGTGGGGGTAAACCACTATTTGGGTGCATGGCAGAGCTCGGAAGGGAAGCAGCGCCATTTGACGTTTTTGGTTGGAATTGAGATCGGACACCATGTCGCGTTTGGAAAGCCCCTGATGTACCAAAACAGTGGAAACCCCCCTCAAATGACACCATTTTGGAAACTAGACCCCCCAAGGAACTTACCTAGATGTGTGGTGAGCACTTTGAACCCCCCAGCGCTTCACAGAAGTTTATAACGCCCAGGCGTGAAAATAAAAAAATCGTATTTTTTCCACAAACATGATCTTTTAGTCACCAATTTTTTTATTTTCCCAAGGGTACAAGGAGAAATTGGACCCCAAAAGTTGTTGTCCAATTTGTCCTGAGTACAATGATACCTCATAGGTGGGAGAAAACTACTGTATGGGCACACGTCGGGGCTCGGAAGGGAAGTAGTGACGTTTTGGAATGCAGACTTTGATGGAATGGTCTGCAGGTGTCATGTTGCTTTTGGAGAGCCCCTGATGTACCTAAACAGTGGAAACCCCTCACAAGTGATGGCATTTTGGAAACTAGACCCCCTATGGAACTTATCTAGATGTGTGATGAGCACTTTGAACCCTCCAGTGCTTCACAGAAGTTTATAACGACCGGGCGTGAAAATAAAAATATCGTATTTTTTAAACAAACATCATCTTTTAGTCCCCATTTTTTATTTTCCCAAGGGTAACAGGAGAAATTGGACCCCAAAAGTTGTTGTCCAATTTGTCCTGAGTACGATGACACCCCATATGTGGGAGAAAACTACTGTATGGGCACACGTCGGGGCTCGGAAGGGAAGTAGTGACGTTTTGGAATGCAGACTTTGATAGAATGGGCTGCAGGTGTCATGTTGCCTTTGGAGAGCCCCTAATGTACCTAAGCAGTGGAAACCCCCCTCAAATGACCCCATTTTGGAAACTAGACCCCCTAAGGAACTTATCTAGATGTGGGGTGAGCACTTTGAACCCCCAAGGGCTTCACAGAAGTTTATAATGCCCAGGCATGAAAATAAAAAAATCGTATTTTTTCCACAAACATGATCAATTAGTCTCCAACTTTTTAATTTTCCCAATGGTAACAGGAGAAATTGGACTCCAAAAGTTGTTGTCCAATTTGTCCTGAGTACCCTGATACCTCATATGCGGGAGAAAACTACTGTATGGGCACACGTTGGGGCTCGGAAGGGAAGTAGTGACGTTTTGGAATGCAGACTTTGATGGATTGGTAAGTGGGTGTCATGTGCGTTTGGAGAGCCCCTGATGTATCTAAACTATTGAAACTCCCCACAAGTGACCCCATTTTGGAAACTAGACCCCCCATGAAACTTATCTAGATGTGTGGTGAGCACTTTGAACCCCCAAGTGCTGGGCGTGAAAATGAAAAAATCATTTTTTTCCACAAAAATGACATTTTTGCCCCCAATTTTTTATTTTCCTAAGGGTAACAGGAGAAATTGGACCCCAAAAGTTGTTTTGCAATTTGTCCTGAGTATGCTGATGCCCTATATGTGGGGGTAAAACACTGTTTGGGCGCATGGCAGAGCTTGGAAGGGAAGGAGCACCATTTGACTTTTTCAACGCAGAATTGGCTGGAATTGAGATCACATGCCATGTTGCATTTGGAGAGCCCCTGATGTGCCCAAACAGTGGAAACCCCCCATTTATAACTCCAACCCTAACCCCAACACACCCCTAACCCTAATCTCAGCCCTAACCCTAGCCCTAACCCTAGCCCTAGCCCTAACCCTATAGCCCTAACCCTAGCCCTAACCCTAACCTTAGCCCTAACCCTAGCCCTGGCCCTAACCCTAGCCCTAACCCTAATGGGAAAATGGAAATAAATACATTTTTTTTATTTTATTATTTTTCCCTAACTAAGGGGGTGATAATGGGGGCTTGATTTACTATTTATGGAAGTTTTTATATTTGGCAGATGTCACACGCTAAAAGACGCTTTTTATTGTAAAATTAGTTTTTGCATCACCACATATTGAGAGCTATAATTTTTCCGTATTTTGACCCACCGAGTCATGTGAGGTCTTATTCCTTGCGGGACGAGTTGATGTTTTTATTGGTACCATTTTCGGGCATGTGACATTTTTTGATCGCTTTTTATTCCGATTTTTGGGACGCAGAATGAACAAAAACCAGCGTTTCATTAATTTCTTTTGGGGGGGTGCGTTTACACCGTTCTGTGTGTGGTAAAATTGATAAAGTAGTTTTATTCTTCGGGTCAGTACGGTTACAGTGATACTCATTTAGGTCTTTTTTAATGTTTTGGCGGTTTTATGCAATGAAATATATTTTATATAAAAAATAATTATTTTTGCATCGTTTTATTCTGCGAGCTATAACTTTTTTATTTTTTCGCTGATGATGCTGTATGGTGGGTCGTTTGTTGCGGGACAAGCTGACGTTTTCAGCGGTACCATGGATATTTATATGCGTCTTTTTCGTACGTTATTGCACTTTTTGTTCGGTGGTATGATAAGAAAACATTATTTTTTGCTTCGTTTTTTATTTTTATTTTTTAAGGGGCTTGCTAAAGGGGTTAACTAATGGGACAGTTTTATAGGGCGGGTCATTACGGACGCGGCGATACCAAATATGTGTACTTTTATTGTTTTTTTTTTTCAAAAAATGAATTTATTGGGGAATATTTTTTTTTTTTTTTTACTAATTTGTTTGGCGATTTTTTAAAAATTATTTTTACACTTTTTTTTTAACTTTATTACATTGTCCCAGTTGGGACATCACTGTCCTGTGACAGATCGCTGATCTGTCACATCACAGATCACTGCGATCTGTCACAGGCACTGCTGCAGACTTCCTCATGCCTGCACTTTGCAGGCACTGAGGAAGCCAGCTCCCTACAGGCCCCCGAAGGTCCCCGTCGCCATCTTGGATCCGGGGGCCTGTAGGGAAAGAGCCCCCCGCAGCAGCGCTGCACATTGCGCTGCTGTGGGGGGCTCAGGGAAGCACGGAGGGAGCCCCCTCCCTGCCGATGCTTCCCTTTAACCCCCGGTACACCGTGATCATGTTTGATCGTGGTGTACAAGGGGTTAACATGTCGGGGGCGGTCCGTTACTGCCCCTGACACATTGACACATTGTGCCGGGTGTCAGCTGTGATAATCAGCTGACACCCGGCCGTGATCAGCGGCGCTCACCACGTGGGTGCCGCTGATCGCTATGACATACTATCCCGTCCCTGGGGATTAAGTCCCAGGGCACATGGACGGGATAGTACGTCATATGGCAGAAAGGGGTTAAAAATTGTCATTTATTACATCAAAATGTTTACATAGGTAAAATTAACAAAACCACACAGTGGTATTTCACATATGACCCTAGTGATTGTAATATGGACCCAGGGCATATAACAAGCAGGCATTGTAAGAAAAGCACAAGAAAAAAATAAAAAAAATAAAATCACATATCTAGTATCATATCAATATGCATCACTGTGTATAGAACTCAATTTTTCTTCTTTTTTCTTGCATAGAAATACATGTAGCGGCACGCTCCGGTCACAGTGCCGGCGGCAGTCCAGGTTTTCACTCTCGCAAGTGGGTATGAGCCTTTAGACAGCATCTAGTCAAATGGTGCTCCTTCTCTTGTAAGCCTTGTTGTGCACCGAAACAGTGGTTTTCTCCAACATATAGGGTATCGGCATACTCAGGAGAAATTGCAAAACAACAAAGGCCTGGTTGTGGAGGAATTAAAATCTGCTTCAAAAAAGCATCAAATAAGGAGGAGAACGCATAAGACTGGAGTCACACACCAGCTATAAAAAATTGGTCCGTTTTTAACGGACCAGAATCACATAAATATTTCATGAACAGAGATCCGTATGTCATCCGATTGGAATGTGAGGATCTGATTTTCTCGCATCTAAGCATCTGCGTGACATCCTTATGGCGAGATTTTCTTGCAGGCTTGCAAAATGGACATATAAGGGTTGTTAGGCCTGAAAGTAATTTAAATCATCATCAAGACCCCTATTTATTGGTTCTACAAGACGTGGGAGCCTCCAAACTTTGCAGTAGAGTCCATGCTTGGGTTGTGTTAGTTCTGCTTTGTGACAAACATGTCAGACAGACTTACTTTTAACACCACTTAGTGAGTGCTTTACAATTGGGTTTTGTCCTGACATTTTGGGGAGCCATACCCAGTGATTGTGGATCTGAGGAGGCGGAGATGAATGTGGGTCCATCCGCTTTTGAGGTGACGGCTCACTAAAGGCCATTTCCATCGTCTCTACGCATCTCTGCGTAGCCATCCGGACAAGTTCTTTCAATATTGTCGGATGAGCCTTGCCACATTTGATATTTTGCTGGAGATTGTGTACCCTGGAATCACCTTTAAGGACACCAGGATGCGCAAATGTATTTCTGCAGAGGAGCGGCTTATTCTTAAGTTACGGTATGTCTTTAATCTATATGTTGATGATGTTTTAAACAGCCTAGTTTATTTCATGCTCTTATACCTTACTATTATTCCCTTTTTTGTTATATTTTAAAAACCACATTTAGTCATGTACATTATATGCTTGTAGAATAAAGATCAAAGCCATGGCATGTAATTTAACCCCTCTCCTACAATGGACGTAATATTCCGTCCATGTGACCTGGGACCTAAGTCCCATGGACGGAATATTACGTCATAGCGATCAGCGGCGCCACTTGGTGAGCGCCGCTGATCACGGACGGGTGTCAGCTGATTATCACAGCTGACACCCGGCATAATGTGTCAGGGGCGGTCACGGACCGCCCCGACACGTTAACCCTTTGCACACCGCGATCAAACACTATCGCGGTATACCGAGGGTTAAAGGGAAGCATCGGCGGGGAGGGGGCTCCCTCCGTGCTTCCCTGAGCCCCCCACAGCAGCGATCTGTCACAGGACAGTGATGTCCCCCCTGGGACAACTTAATAAAGTTAAAAAAAGTGTAAAAATAATTTTTAAAAAATCGCTAAATAAATTAAAAAAAAAATATTCCCTAATAAATTCATTTTTTGGAAATAAAAAAAACAAAACAATGAAAGTACACATTTGGTATGGCCGCATCCGTAACGACCCGCCTTATAAAAATGTCCCATTAGTTAACCCCTTTAGCAAATCCCTTAAAAAATAAAAATAAAAAATGCAGCAAAAACGCATGATCAAAAAGACGCACATAAATATCCATGGTACTGCTGAAAACGTCATCTTGTCCCGCAAAAAATGAGCCACCATACAGTGTCATCAGCGAAAAAATAAAAAAGTTATAGCTCGCAGAATAAAGCGATGCAAAAATAATTATTTATATAAAATTGTTTTCATTGCATAAAAGCGCTAAAACATAAAAAAACGACATAAATGAGGTATCGCTGTAACCGTACTGACCAGAAGAATAAAACTGCTTTATCAATTTTACTGCACGCAGAACAGTGTAAACGCACCCCCCTAAAGAAATTAATGAAACGCTGGTTTTTGTTCATTCTGCGTCCCAAAAATCGGGATAAAAAGCGATCAAAAGATGTCACATGCCCATAAATGATACCAATAAAAATGTCAACTCGTCCCGCAAAAAATAAGACCTCACATGACTCGGTGGGTCAAAATATGGAAAAATTATAGCTCTCAATATGCGGTGATGCAAAAACTAATTTTACAATAAAAAGCGTCTTTTAGCGTGTGACATCTGCCAAATATAAAAACTTCCATAAATAGTAAATCAAGCCCCCATTATCACCCCCTTAGTTAGGGAAAAATAATAAAATTACAAAAAATGTATTTATTTCCATTTTCCCATTAGGGTTAGGGTTAGGGTTAGGGCTAGGGTTAGGGCTAGGGTTAGGGTTAGGGCTAGGGCTAGGGTTAGGGCTAGGGTTAGGGCTGAGATTAAGGTTAGGGGTGTGTTGGGGTAAGGGTTGCAGTTAGAATTGGGGGTTTCCACTGTTTGGGCACATCAGGTGTTCTCCAAACGCAACATGTGATCTCAATTCCAGCCAATTCTGCATTGAAAAAGTCAAATGGTGCTCCTTCCCTTCCAAGTTCTGCTATGTGCCCAAAGTGTTTTTTTTCCCCCACATATGGGGTATCAGCCTACTCTGGACAAATTGAAAAACAACTTTTGGGGTCCAATTTCTCCTGTTGCCCTTAGGAAAATAAAAAATTGGGGGCAAAAATATCATTTTTGTGGAAAAAAAAAATCATTTTTTATTTTCATGCCGGGGCATTATAAACTTCTGTGAAGCCCTTGGGGGTTCAAAGTGCTCACCACACATCTAGATAAGTTCCTTAGGGGGGTCTAGTTTCCAAAATGGTGTAATTTGTGGGGGATTTCCACTGTTTAGGTACATCCAGGGCTCTCTAAAAGCAACATGACACCTGCAGACCATTCCATCAAAGTCTGCATTCCAAAACGTCACTACTTCCCTTCCGAGCCCCGACGTGTGCCCATACAGTAGTTTTCTCCCACCTATGAGGTATCAGGGTACTCAGGACAAATTGGACAACAACTTTGGAGTCCAATGTCTCCTGGTACCCTTGGGAAAAAAAAATTGGGGACTAAATGATCATGGAAAAAATACAATTTTTTTATTTTCACGCCCGGGCATTATAAACTTCTGTGAAGCACTGGGGGGTTCAAAGTGCTCACCACACATCTAGATAAGTTCCTTGGGGGGTCTAGTTTTCAAAATGGGGTCACTTGTGAGGGGTTTCCACTGTTTAGGTACATCAGGGGCTCTCCAAATGCGACATGGCATCCGATCTGAATTCCAGCCAATTTTGCATTAAAAAAGTCAAACGGCGCTCCTTCCCTTCTGAGCTCTGCCATGCGCCGAAACAGTGGTTCCCCCCACATATCAGGTATCAGCGTACTCAGGACAAATTGCACAATAACTTTTGCAGTCCTATTTCTCCTGTTACCCTTGGTAAAATATAAAAAATTGAACCTGAAGTATTTTTTTTGTGAAAAACAGTTAAATGTTTATTTTTTTTAAATATTCAAAAAATTCCTGTGAAGCACCTGAAGGGTTAATAAACTTCTTGAATGTGGTTTTGAGCACATTAAGGGGTGCAGTTTTTAGAATGGTGTCAGTTTTGGGTATTTTCTGTCATATAGACCCCTCAGAGTAGCTTCAAATGTGATGTGGTCCGTAAAAATAAAATGGTGTTGCAAAAATGAGAAATCGCTGGTCAACTTTTAACCCTTATAACTTTCTAACAAAAAAATTTTGGTTCCAAAATTGTGCTGATGTAAAGTAAATATGTGGGAAATGTTACTTATTAAGTTTTTTGTGCGCTGTATCTCTGTGATTTAAGAGCATAAAAGTTCAAGTTGGAAAATTGCGAAATTTTCAAAATTTTCACCAAATTTCAGTTTTTTGAATGAAATTTTACCACTAACATGAAGTACAATATGTCACGAGAAAGCAATGTCAGAATCACCGAGATCCATGGAAGCGTTTCAGAGTTATTACCTCATAAAGAGACAGTGGTCAGAATTGTAAAAATTGGCCCGGGAGTTAACGTGCAAACCACCCTTGGTTGTGAAGGGGTTAATGTTGTTAATGCATGGTTTATAAGTTAGAGAGTATAACTTTGAGCAATACTTAAACTGGTATTTGTTGACATGGCTTCTAATTTTTTAATTTTCTGTTTACTTTTAGCTTCCTTTCCACTGGCCTTTCATATGCTGCTCTGCATTTGGAATTTTTAATCAGAAAATCAACCATCTCAGGCATTATCAGCACTATATGCTCAGAAATCTTGTCCCGACTTCATCAAGTGGTCATGCCTGAGCCCAAAATGGAAGACTGGTTACGTATAACCCATGGAATTCAGGACATGTGCCAGTTTCCACACTGTATTGGAGCCTTTGATGGGAATCACATCCTTGTGCATAAGCCGCTGAACTCAGGGTCCCAATTATATAATTATAAACAATATTTTTCTGTATTGTCGATGGCCCTGGTTGACAGTCGCTACAGGTTTATAATTGTAGATATTGGGGCCTATGGAAGAACTGGAGACTCCAGAGTCTTCAATTCTTCCATTATGGGTCGGCGGCTGTGCAATAATCAGTTGGACCTACCACCACCATGTCAGCTCCCAGGGTCTACAATGGATGCGGTGCCCTATGTGATGGTTGGAGATGAGGTGTTCTAATTAACCCGTAACGTCATGAGGCCCTGAACCACCGGCGCAGGATAATTAACTTACAACTATTCCGCGAAAGACGACTGCTGGAGTGTGCCTTTGGCATTCTTTGTGCTAAATTGTGAGTCCTCCAGTCAGTCATTCAGCTGAGTGAACACAATGTTAATGTGGTGATACAAGCATGTGTGATCCTGCACAGTTTCATCAGAATACAAGACTGCTCATCATCTGATGCTGATAAAATTGTGTTACCAAATGTTGTGCCCACTATTCCACATGTAATTCCTCCCCATCTTCAGCACTCTAGGTTAAAAGGACCTGATGTGTTCACCATGTATTTTGTTACACCAGTGGGATCTACTCCCTGACAAGAGAATGCCTTTTTATCTATGTAGTGTATTTGTGGGTTTTTTTCAAAAAAGCATTATCATTGAGATTTTTGGTGTGTGTGTGTGTTACATAAACAACCACTCATATAGAATTAACTTGTTTAATTTTTTTTTTTTTTTTAAATAACTCACCATATTTATGCCATATGGCATAATGTGCACATCATATACTGTATACCAGAAATTATATACAACAGAAAATTTAAATAATAAATATGAAAAATATTTATCTGCTAACTAATCTGCTAACAGCTAAATCAAATGGTCATTACTCCATGCTAATTCTCTTGGATCTCTCTGCAGCATTCGACACTGTGGATCATCAGCTCCTCCTCACTATGCTCCGCTCCATTGGCCTCAAGGACACCGTTCTCTCCTGGTTCTCCTCCTATCTCTCCGACCGCTCCTTTACTGTTTCTTTTGCCGGTTCCTCCTCCTCTCACCTTCCCCTTACTGTTGGGGTTCCTCAAGGATCGGTTCTAGGCCCCCTACTCTTCTCCTTGTACACTGCCCCTATTGGTCAAACAATCAGTAGATTTGGTTTCCAGTACCATCTCTATGCTGATGACACCCAATTATACGCTTCTTCTCCTGACATCACGCCAGCCTTTCTAGAAAACACTGGCGATTGTCTAAACGCTGTGTCTAATATCATGTCCTCACTATATCTGAAACTGAACCTGTCAAAGACTGAACTCCTTGTGTTTCCTCCCGCTACTAATGCACCTATACCCGACATTGCCATTTCCGTGTGTGGTTCCACTATTACTCCCCAGCAACATGCCCGCTGTCTTGGGGTCATACTTGATTCCGAGCTTTCCTTTGCCCCCCACATTCGATCACTGGCTCGCTCTTGTCATCTGCACCTCAAAAACATTTCTAGAATTCGACCTTTTCTTACTTTTGACTCTGCAAAAACGCTTACTGTTTCTCTTATTCATTCTCGTCTCGACTATTGTAACTCTCTTCTAATCAGTCTCCCTCTTACCAAACTCTCCCCTCTCCAATCTGTCTTGAATGCTGCAGCCAGGATCATATTCCTCACCAATCGTTACACCGATGCCTCTACCTTGTGTCAGTCATTACACTGGCTACTCATCCACTCCAGAATTCAGTATAAACTTATTACCCTCACCCACAAAGCCCTCCATGGCTCAGCACCACCCTACATCTCCTCCCTTGTTTCAGTATACCACCCTACCCGCGCCCTCCGTTCTGCTGATGACCTGAGGTTAGTATCCTCAATAGTCAGAACCTCCCACTCCCGTCTCCAAGACTTTACACGTGCCGCGCCAATTCTTTGGAATGCACTTCCCAGGTCAATACGATTAGTCCCCAATCCCCACAATTTTAAGTGTGTCCTGAAAACGCATTTATTCAGACTGGCCTATCGCCTCAACACATTAACCTAACCTATCCCTGTGTGGCAGAGCCAAAAGTTTTACCATAACCAGGTTCCCAGCATCATGTTCCCACATGCTTTATGCATCCATTAGCCCTCTGTGTCTGTACTGTTACACACTTAACACTATGGCTGGTCCATACAATCAGGGCAACTGTTACCACCCACCTTTCGTGTCTACCTCTTTCCTCGTAGACTGTAAGCTTGCGAGCAGGGCCCTCACTCCTCTTGGTATTTGTTATAATCTACTGTATGTGATTATTGTTATGCTGTAATGTCTATTGTCTGTACAAATCCCCTCTGAAATGTAAAGTGCTGCGGAATATGTCGGCGCTATAAAAATAAAATTTATTATTACTATTATTATTATATTAAAAATATAAGCCAGTCAGAAATTTAGTGACAACAATTCAAACCTACAAGTGATGGTAGGTTGGGGGTGGGGAAGGCGGGAGTCCTGCTTCGGTGTTTGCCCTTGGTTGTTGGCCAACTTCACTGTCACCAAGTGAGCTGGCAAAAGTTGCTTGACCCTGTAACATCCTGGCAGTATCCTGTTGTGGGTTAGAGTAGGGGTAACCTGTATATTGGTGTGGGTATTCCAGACTGTAGGGCTGCCCAATTTGAGCATAACCCCCCATATGGCCATGTTGACCATACCCATGTTGGGACCAGCCTCCAACATTGGGTCTGGTAAAGTGGCCATATTGGGCAGGTGCACTCTGGCCCATATACTGGACCTGTTGAGGTCAATTTTGGGTTAAGGCACGCTGGTGCAGAGGTGTAGGCATCCAGGGCAGAGGTGTAAGCATCCGGGGAGGAGGAGGCTCAGAGCCTGATAGACACTGCAGTTCTTGGCTTCCCAGCATATGTATTTGATTCTCACTTGAAAGCTGCCACGTTTCCAAAAATTAAAACACTGTGTTTGGATTATTGGGTGGTGTCCAGGCGTCAATCACTATCTGGATTCCCCCTCTGTTATGCAGCCTGAACTCACGGGGAAGTGACCTGAGGTACCGTGCCAGACTGCGGCCATAAGCCTCCTCCGCATCATCGTGAGCAGCTGTTGACAAATAGTCCAAGATACCTCTGTCCACCTGCCTCCTGGTTCCAGTAGCTGCTCCTTCTCTCCTGCGCTGGCCACCTCATGGGATGGCTGGAGCCTGGGGAGAGGTATCCAGCGCAAAGGTGGGGCTACTACTGTTGCCCTGGTCATCTGAATTTGCATCCTGGATTGTAGATGGAGGTGGTGGTGGTGGTTGGGTGCAGCTTGAAGGTGCTGAAGATGGGCCAGCCTCTTCACCACCATCACCCACTGGATCTATATGCACCTCGGAGTCAGAACCCATCTCCCTCTCCGTTAAGTTTGACTCCGTGCTATATTAAAAAAATAAAATTACTATTTGAGCTGAGCCGCATGACTAGAATGCTGTTTATAAAGGCATGCACTTACGGTCTCAGATCCACAAAAGGAGCTAGGAAATTGAGCCTATCATAGTAGATATATTTCTGCTTTGTGGGTGCGTCTGCTCTACTACTGGACTGCAGCTGTCTCTCCCGCCTATATTGGTACCTACAGCTGCGCCAATGTCTTGTCACTAGAGTTGAGCGACTTTTGGTTTTTTAGGGTCGCGTTTCGTTTCGTGAAACCCGACTTTTCCAAAAGTCGGGTCGAGCAAGATCGTCCGATTATAGGGAAAAGTCGGGGTCGTCCCGAAACACGAAACCCAATGTAAGTCAATGGGGAATAAAAGTCGGCAGTGAGAGGAGGACAGGAAACACACCTACAGTGCCCATTTGAATGCCAAAAGCATCAATTCTTCTTTCTTAAGCTTGTCAACCTTAATTAACTTCATAATACAAGTTACGCACTGAAAAATGGGGGTTATTTGGCTACAAACTGTGGGGGGGAGGGCTGGCTCCAGGTTTTCATGTGCCCTGGGCGAAAGAGCGCCCCTTTAACACATACCACAACTCATCATGCTCCGATACGGCAGAGAAATAGCGGTATAGTACAATGAAAAATACCTCACTTTTTACATCTCATGACGAGGCCCATCTATTTCTCCATACAGAATCATTGGTCCCATATAATGTTTGAAACAGTATATGATGAGCTCCACATAATGCTACAGTATATGTTGGTCCCCATGGATGAAGCTCCACTGTCTTATGGGCCCAAATAATGCTCAAAACATAATGGGCCCCATTTCTAATGCTCTAGTGTATAATGGGCCTTGTAAATGCTGCTCCAGTGTCTGATGTCCACCTTTGGAATGTTCCAGTGTATGGTGGGCCCCATCTATCATTCTCCAGAGTATAGTGCGCCCCAAAAATTGCTGTCCCAACATTGAAAACAATCAAATAAGTCTCCTCGCTAGGGAACCCCTATACTTGTCTGGACAGGTGCTGTAGCTTGCTTAACAGCTCGCCAGCCGTTCTCACGCCCAGTATGGATTACACGTGATTGCACAAAGGTGAGAAAGGGTACCGTATCCCCAGATAACATGTATGGATAGCATACACATTCAAAATATATGTCTCAGGAGGCAGGCTCAGACGGTGTTAGGCCCAGTATGGATTGCACGTGATTGCACAAAGGTTAGAAAGGGTACCGTATCCCCGGATAACATGTATGGATAGCGTGCACATTCAAAATATATGTCTATACAGCATGAGGCAGGCTCAGACGGTGTTAGGCCCAGTATGGATTGCACGTGATTGCACAAAGGTTAGAAAGGGTACCGTATCCCTGGATAACATGTATGGATAGCGTACACATTCAAAATATATGTCTCAGGAGGCAGGCTCAGATGGTGTTAGGCCCAGTATGGATTGCACGTGATTGCACAAAGGTTAGAAAGGGTACCGTATCCCTGGATAACATGTATGGATAGCGTACACATTCAAAATATATGTCTCAGGAGGCAGGCTCAGACGGTGTTAGGCCCAGTATGGATTGCACGTGATTGCACAAAGGTTAGAAAGGGTACCGTATCCCTGGATAACATGTATGGATAGCGTACACATTCAAAATATATGTCTCAGGAGGCAGGCTCAGACGGTGTTAGGTCCAGTATGGATTGCACGTGATTGTACAAAGGTTAGAAAGGGTACCGTATCCCCGGATAACATGTATGGATAGCGTACACATTCAAAATACATGTCTATACAGTATGAGGCAGGCTCAGACGGTGTTAGGCCCAGTATGGATTGCACGTGATTGCACAAAGGTTAGAAAGGGTACCGTATCCCTGGATAACATGTATGGATAGCGTACACATTCAAAATATATGTCTATACAGCATGAGGCAGGCTCAGATGGTGTTAGGCCCAGTATGGATTGCACGTGATTGCACAAAGGTTAGAAAGGGTACCGTATCCCTGGATAACATGTATGGATAGCGTACACATTCAAAATATATGTCTCAGGAGGCAGGCTCAGACGGTGTTAGGCCCAGTATGGATTGCATGTGATTGCACAAAGGTTAGAAAGGGTACCGTATCCCCGGATAACATGTATGGATAGCGTACACATTCAAAATATATGTCTATACAGCATGAGGCAGGCTCAGACGGTGTTAGGCCCAGTATGGATTGCACGTGATTGCACAAAGGTTAGAAAGGGTACCGTATCCCTGGATAACATGTATGGATAGCGTACACATTCAAAATATATGTCTCAGGAGGCAGGCTCAGACGGTGTTAGGCCCAGTATGGATTGCACGTGATTGCACAAAGGTTAGAAAGGGTACCGTATCCCTGGATAACATGTATGGATAGCGTACACATTCAAAATATATGTCTCAGGAGGCAGGCTCAGACGGTGTTAGGCCCAGTATGGATTGCACGTGATTGCACAAAGGTTAGAAAGGGTACCGTATCCCCGGATAACATGTATGGATAGCGTACACATTCAAAATATATGTCTATACAGCATGAGGCAGGCTCAGACGGTGTTAGGCTCAGTATGGATTGCACGTGATTGCACAAAGGTTAGAAAGGGTACCGTATCCCCAGATAACATGTATGGATAGCGTACACATTCAAAATATATGTCTATACAGCATGAGGCAGGCTCAGATGGTGTTAGGCCCAGTATGGATTGCACATGATTGCACAAAGGTTAGAAAGGGTACCGTATCCCTGGATAACATGTATGGATAGCGTACACATTCAAAATATATGTCTCAGGAGGCAGGCTCAGACGGTGTTAGGCCCAATATGGATTGCACGTGATTGCACAAAGGTTAGAAAGGGTACCGTATCCCCGGATAACATGTATGGATAGCGTACACATTCAAAATATATGTCTATACAGCATGAGGCAGGCTCAGACGGTGTTAGGCCCAGTATGGATTGCACGTGATTGCACAAAGGTTAGAAAGGGTACCGTATCCCTGGATAACATGTATGGATAGCGTACACATTCAAAATATATGTCTCAGGAGGCAGGCTCAGACGGTGTTAGGCCCAGTATGGATTGCACGTGATTGCACAAAGGTTAGAAAGGGTACCGTATCCCCAGATAACATGTATGGATAGCGTACACATTCAAAATATATGTATATACAGCATGAGGCAGGCTCAGACGGTGTTAGGCCCAGTATGGATTGCACGTGATTGCACAAAGGTTAGAAAGGGTACCGTATCCCTGGATAACATGTATGGATAGCGTACACATTCAAAATATATGTCTCAGGAGGCAGGCTCAGACGGTGTTAGGCCCAATATGGATTGCACGTGATTGCACAAAGGTTAGAAAGGGTACCGTATCCCCGGATAACATGTATGGATAGCGTACACATTCAAAATATATGTCTATACAGCATGAGGCAGGCTCAGACGGTGTTAGGCCCAGTATGGATTGCACGTGATTGCACAAAGGTTAGAAAGGGTACCGTATCCCCAGATAACATGTATGGATAGCGTACACATTCAAAATATATGTCTATACAGCATGAGGCAGGCTCAGACGGTGTTAGGCCCAGTATGGATTGCACGTGATTGCACAAAGGTTAGAAAGGGTACCGTATCCCTGGATAACATGTATGGATAGCGTACACATTCAAAATATATGTCTATACAGCATGAGGCAGGCTCAGATGGTGTTAGGCCCAGTATGGATTGCACGTGATTGCACAAAGGTGAGAAAGGGTACCGTATCCCCAGATAACATGTATGGATAGCGTACACATTCAAAATATATGTCTCAGGAGGCAGGCTCAGACGGTGTTAGGCCCAGTATGGATTGCACGTGATTGCACAAAGGTTAGAAAGGGTACCGTATCCCCGGATAACATGTATGGATAGCGTACACATTCAAAATATATGTCTATACAGCATGAGGCAGGCTCAGATGGTGTTAGGCCCAGTATGGATTGCACGTGATTGCACAAAGGTTAGAAAGGGTACCGTATCCCCGGATAACATGTATGGATAGCGTACACATTCAAAATATATGTCTATACAGCATGAGGCAGGCTCAGACGGTGTTAGGCCCAGTATGGATTGCACGTGATTGCACAAAGGTTAGAAAGGGTACCGTATCCCTGGATAACATGTATGGATAGCGTACACATTCAAAATATATGTCTCAGGAGGCAGGCTCAGACGGTGTCAGGCACAGTATGGATTTGACGGCCCAGATTACACAGAGGAGGAGCAGGGAGAGGTAAAGATTGCAAATGCTGGGGCCCTGCCCAAGCAAGGGGGTCCCACTCGTGGGCGTCGGTACTGGCACTGGGCCCTTCATAGTACAGCGGTGTGTCTGACGGCGGGTGTGCACCACCACCGTCAGAGACACTTGATTGCACTATGAGGGACCCTGTGCCAGTGCCCGCGCCCAAGAGTCGGCCTACCCACCTGTCCAGGGCAACGGCACTCGCACGGTGTCGTGCGCTAGGTGGTGACCCCAGCCATGGGGGGGAGGCAGCACAGTTAGGGAGTTTTAGAAAGTGGCATATGTTGATGTTGGACATTAAGCTGATGCAAAAGGTGAAATAGGTGAAGTACCAGGAAGAGGTGGACCAAAGCAAGCCATTTTTCTGTCACCCTATGTGTCATCAGGGGAAGGTGGGACAAAATCCTTGGAAACCCATGTGTGGTTCATTTTAATGAAGGTTAGATCATCCACATTTTGGGTTGACAGACGGGTCCTTTTTTCTGTCAGGATTGATCCAGCTGCACTGAAGACTCTTTCCGATAGCACACTTGCAGCTGGGCAAGCGAGCTCCTGTAAGGCATATTGGGCCAATTCAGGCCAGGTGTCCAGTTTAGCGGCCCAATAGTCAAAGGGGAATGACCTGTGTGGGAGAACATCGATATGGGAGGAAAAGTAATTTGTAACCATAGTTGACAACTGCTGTCTCCTGTCACTTTCCATCGATGCAGTATTACCAGTTGTGTGAGCGGTATTTGAAAAATCAGTCCACAACATTGTCATGAAACCCCTGTCTCCAACGCCACTTCTGCTGTGTGCACCACGAACACCTCTGCCAAGCTGCCCCCGGCCCGTACGGCTCGTGTGAGAACCATCACCGCTGCTGTGTGCTGGGAATGCCTCAAGCAACCGATTTACCAGAGTTGCTTGTTTATTAGCCAATATTAGGTCAAGGTTCTCCTGTGGCATGATGTTTTGTAATTTGCCTTTATAGCGTGGATCCAGGATGCTGGCCAACCAGTAGTCGTCATCGTTCATCATTTTGGCAATGCGGGGGTCCCTTTTTAGGATCCGCAAGGCATAATCTGACATGTGGGCCAATGTTCCCGGTGTCAATGATGCACTGCGAGTGCTGGGTGGAGGAGCACTTTCTGGCAAATCCACATCCCTCCAGTCACGCACAAACCCTGTACCAGACCTTGCCACGCCAACATTTTCACTTGCCCCACGAGATGCATCCTCCTCCCCTACGTAATCATCCCCATCATCCTCCTCCTCCTCCTCTTCTTCCTCCACCTCGTCCAGGAGAGGTCCCTGAGCAGACAATGGTTGAATGTCATCAAGGATTCCCTCCTCCTCTTCCTCCTCATCAACATTGGCTGCAGACGCCTGCTCCTTAAGGTGTGTCAAAGTTTGCATGAGCAGACGCATAAGTGGGATGCTCATGCTTAGGATGGCGTCGTCTGCGCTTACCAGCCGTGTGCATTCCTCAAAACACTGAAGGACTTTACAAAGGTCTTTCAGCTTCGACCACTGCACACCTGTCAACTCCATGTCTGCTCTCAAAGTGCATGGCCGTGTATCCTCCCACAAATGCATTATGGCCTGCCTCTGCTCGCACAGCCGCTCAACCATGTGCAGGGTGGAGTTCCACCTTGTTGCAATGTCGATAATGAGGTGGTGGTTGGGAAGGTGGAGCAATCGCTACAGCTTCTGCATACGAACGGAGTGTACAGGCGACCGGCGGATGTGCGCGCAGTCTTCGCACCTTCTGGAGCAGGGCTGTTAACTCCGGATAATTTTTGAGGAAGCACTGCACCACCAGGTTCAAGGTGTGAGCCAAGCAAGGTATGTGGCTGAGTTTTGAAAGGGCTATGGCTGCCACAAAATTACGGCCGTTATCACTAACTACCTTGCCTGCCTCAAGATGTACACTGCCCAGCCATGACTCAGTTTGCTGCTTCAAGTACTCGGCCAGCACCTCGGCGGTGTGTCTGTCGCCCAAACACATCATCTGCAACACAGCCTGCTGACGCTTTCCACTAGCTGCTCGATAGGGGGACACATCGTGTGCAACAGTGGCAGATGCAGATGGAGTGCTCGTACGACTGCGCTCTGTGGACGAGCTTTCGCTTCTGGAGGAGGAGGAGGAGGGTCGAACGCCTACAGCCAACTGTTTCCTATACCGTGGACTAGGCAGCACTGTCTCACCACCGCTGTCCCCTGTGGACCCTGCATCCACCACATTAACCCAGTGCGCAGTGATGTACACGTAACGGCCCTGGCCATGCCGACTGGACCATGCATCAGTTGTGAGGTGCACCTTTCTGCTCACTGACTGCTTGAGTGCATGGACAATGCGGTCTTTCACATGATGGTGGAGGGCTGGGATGGCTTTGCGAGAGAAGAAGTGGCGACTGGGTAGGTCATAGCGTGGTACTGCATAGGCCATGAGTTCGCGGAAAGCTGTGCTTTCCACCAACCGAAAGGGCATCATCTCAAACGAGATTAGTTTGGCAATGTGGGCGTTCAAACCCAGTGTACGCGGATGAGAGACTGAGTACTTTCTTGACCTACTCATAGTGTCTGGGAGGGTGAGCTGGACTTGAGAGCTGCATATGGTGGAAGTAGCGGTGGACAGGGCGGACTGAGAGAGGGTTGATGATGGTGATGGAGTTGGTGTTCTTTCTGATGGCCTAGAATCAGTCTTTCGTTGATATAACAGTGGGATTCCCTGACTGCTGTGGCCTTGCAACGACACCTCAACATTTGCTGCTGTGCTAACCGGTGGGCTTACAGTGGGGGAAACAATGTAGCGTTGCTGACTACCTTCGTTGTGATCAGTTGCACATGTGGCACTTGAGGTTTGGTGTTGTGTCCACGCTTGCAAGTGCATGCTGGTTAAATGTCTAAGCATGCAACTGGTATTCAAATTTTTCAGATTTTTCCCTCAGCTAAAGGTCTTTGCGCACTTCTTACAGATAACCTTGGCCTGATCATGAGGATTTTGTTCAAAAAAGTGCCACACTGCACTCTTCCTACTTTGGCAGACATTTTGCGGCCTAGCACGCTGTGATCTTTTGACCCTCTGGACAAGCTGTCCAGCAACTCTTTTGATGTTTGGAACCTGTCTTTGGAGTGCTCCGGGCCTGCCAGATAACAGCTGTTGCGATGTCGATGTCTGCTGTGGATGCTCCTCATCTGAGCTATTGGAAGCAGCACCCTCTTCCCCCAATGGATGCCAATCTGAGTCAACAACTGGGTCATCCATCACCTCCTCTTCTATGTCATGTGCACCTTCCTCTGTGTCACCGTGTATGGTGGTATAGTGTGCGGGAAGGGGCACCTGAGTCTCATCAGGGTCAGAATCTGGCTCTGTACACTGCGAGGACAATGTAGTGCTCTGAGTGAATGTACCAGCAGAATCATCCATCAGCGGCTGTGCATCAGTGCCCTCCATGTCAGATTCATCTTGGCCTGGGTAATTCACCATTTCACTTGATAATCCAGGCATGGTATGTGAAAACAGCTCCATGGAATAATCAGTAGTATGGCCTGCGTCATCCTTCAATCTTGGTTGGGGTGAAGGACACAAGGAAAGGTGTGGTTCATGAACATGAGCCTCCAATGACGACTCAGTGCTTTTACTTTTTACAACTGAAGAAGAGGAGGCGATAGAGCTGGAGGCTGAGTCAGCAATGTAAGACAAAACTTTTTCCTGATGCTCTGGCTTTAAAAGCGGTTTGCCAACTCCTAGAAAACTAAGCGTTCGAGGCCTTATGTAGCCAGACGATGACGCAGGGTCAGCACCTCCTGCATTCGGTCCTATTTTGCTCTTGCCACTACCATCAGATCCACCACCAACACCATCATTACCAGCTGCCAACCCCCGCCCAATTCCACGGCCTCTTCCACCAGCCTTCCTCATTTTTGGTAGAAATGTAGACAAAATCCAACAAACTATATAGTAATGTAAAACAAGGTACAAGGTGTCTATAGGACAGGGGAGATTTTGAAATTCTGCACACACTTTTGGACACTGGACACTTTTGGATTGTGTGAGGCCCACTGATATCTGAGCGCTATGTGACAGGCTCGATGGCACAGCTGTGACAAAAGTGACTAGAGGATAAGGGAGATTTTGAATTTCTGCACACACTTGTGGACAGTGGACACTTTTGGATTGTGTGAGGCCCACTGATATCTGAGCGCTATGTGACAGGCTCGATGGCACTGCTGTGACAAAAGTGACTAGAGGATAAGGGAGATTTTGAATTTCTGCACACACTTGTGGACACTGGACACTTTTGGATTGTGTGAGGCCCACTGATATCTGAGCGCTATGTGACAGGCTTGATGGCACAGCTGTGACAAAAGTGACTAGAGGATAAGGGAGATTTTGAATCTCTGCACACACTTTTGGACACTGGACACTTTTGGATTGTGTGAGGCCCAATGAATATCTGAGCGCTATGTGACAGCCTCGATGGCACAGCTGTGACAAAAGTGACTAGAGGATAAGGGAGATTTTGAATTTCTGCACACACTTGTGGACAGTGGACACTTTTGGATTGTGTGAGGCCCACTGATATCTGAGCGCTATGTGACAGGCTCGATGGCACTTCTGTGACAAAAGTGACTAGAGGATAAGGGAGATTTTGAATTTCTGCACACACTTGTGGACAGTGGACACTTTTGGATTGTGTGAGGCCCACTGATATCTGAGCGCTATGTGACAGGCTCGATGGCACTGCTGTGACAAAAGTGACTTGTGGACAGTGGACACTTTTGGATTGTGTGAGGCCCACTGATATCTGAGCGCTATGTGACAGGCTCGATGGCACTGCTGTGACAAAAGTGACTAGAGGATAAGGGAGATTTTGAATCTCTGCACACACTTTTGGACACTGGACACTTTTGGATTGTGTGAGGCCCAATGAATATCTGAGCGCTATGTGACAGGCTCGATGGCACTGCTGTGACAAAAGTGACTAGAGGATAAGGGAGATTTTGAATTTCTGCACACACTTGTGGACAGTGGACACTTTTGGATTGTGTGAGGCCCACTGATATCTGAGCGCTATGTGACAGGCTCGATGGCACTGCTGTGACAAAAGTGACTAGAGGATAAGGGAGATTTTGAATTTCTGCACACACTTGTGGACACTGGACACTTTTGGATTGTGTGAGGCCCACTGATATCTGAGCGATATGTGACAGGCTCGATCGCACTGCTGTGACAAAAGTGACTAGAGGATAAGGGAGATTTTGAATCTCTGCACACACTTTTGGACACTGGACACTTTTGGATTGTGTGAGGCCCAATGAATATCTGAGCGCTATGTGACAGGCTCGATGGCACAGCTGTGACAAAAGTGACTAGAGGATAAGGGAGATTTTGAATCTCTGCACACACTTTTGGACACTGGACACTTTTGGATTGTGTGAGGCCCACTGATATCTGAGTGCTATGTGACAGGCTCGATGGCACTGCTGTGACAAAAGTGACTAGAGGATAAGGGAGATTTTGAATTTCTGCACACACTTGTGGACAGTGGACACTTTTGGATTGTGTGAGGCCCACTGATATCTGAGCGCTATGTGACAGGCTCGATGGCACAGCTGTGACAAAAGTGACTAGAGGATAAGGGAGATTTTGAATTTCTGCACACACTTGTGGACAGTGGACACTTTTGGATTGTGTGAGGCCCACTGATATCTGAGCGCTATGTGACAGGCTCGATGGCACTGCTGTGACAAAAGTGACTAGAGGATAAGGGAGATTTTGAATTTCTGCACACACTTGTGGACAGTGGACACTTTTGGATTGTGTGAGGCCCACTGATATCTGAGCGCTATGTGACAGGCTCGATGGCACTGCTGTGACAAAAGTGACTAGAGGATAAGGGAGATTTTGAATTTCTGCACACACTTGTGGACAGTGGACACTTTTGGATTGTGTGAGGCCCACTGATATCTGAGCGCTATGTGACAGGCTCGATGGCACTGCTGTGACAAAAGTGACTTGTGGACAGTGGACACTTTTGGATTGTGTGAGGCCCACTGATATCTGAGCGCTATGTGACAGGCTCGATGGCACTGCTGTGACAAAAGTGACTAGAGGATAAGGGAGATTTTGAATCTCTGCACACACTTTTGGACACTGGACACTTTTGGATTGTGTGAGGCCCACTGATATCTGAGCGCTATGTGACAGGCTCGATGGCACAGCTGTGACAAAAGTGACTAGAGGATAAGGGAGATTTTGAATTTCTGCACACACTTGTGGACAGTGGACACTTTTGGATTGTGTGAGGCCCACTGATATCTGAGCGCTATGTGACAGGCTCGATGGCACTTCTGTGACAAAAGTGACTAGAGGATAAGGGAGATTTTGAATTTCTGCACACACTTGTGGACAGTGGACACTTTTGGATTGTGTGAGGCCCACTGATATCTGAGCGCTATGTGACAGGCTCGATGGCACTTCTGTGACAAAAGTGACTAGAGGATAAGGGAGATTTTGAATTTCTGCACACACTTGTGGACAGTGGACACTTTTGGATTGTGTGAGGCCCACTGATATCTGAGCGCTATGTGACAGGCTCGATGGCACTGCTGTGACAAAAGTGACTTGTGGACAGTGGACACTTTTGGATTGTGTGAGGCCCACTGATATCTGAGCGCTATGTGACAGGCTCGATGGCACTGCTGTGACAAAAGTGACTAGAGGATAAGGGAGATTTTGAATCTCTGCACACACTTTTGGACACTGGACACTTTTGGATTGTGTGAGGCCCAATGAATATCTGAGCGCTATGTGACAGGCTCGATGGCACTGCTGTGACAAAAGTGACTAGAGGATAAGGGAGATTTTGAATTTCTGCACACACTTGTGGACAGTGGACACTTTTGGATTGTGTGAGGCCCACTGATATCTGAGCGCTATGTGACAGGCTCGATGGCACTGCTGTGACAAAAGTGACTAGAGGATAAGGGAGATTTTGAATTTCTGCACACACTTGTGGACACTGGACACTTTTGGATTGTGTGAGGCCCACTGATATCTGAGCGATATGTGACAGGCTCGATCGCACTGCTGTGACAAAAGTGACTAGAGGATAAGGGAGATTTTGAATCTCTGCACACACTTTTGGACACTGGACACTTTTGGATTGTGTGAGGCCCAATGAATATCTGAGCGCTATGTGACAGGCTCGATGGCACAGCTGTGACAAAAGTGACTAGAGGATAAGGGAGATTTTGAATCTCTGCACACACTTTTGGACACTGGACACTTTTGGATTGTGTGAGGCCCACTGATATCTGAGTGCTATGTGACAGGCTCGATGGCACTGCTGTGACAAAAGTGACTAGAGGATAAGGGAGATTTTGAATTTCTGCACACACTTGTGGACAGTGGACACTTTTGGATTGTGTGAGGCCCACTGATATCTGAGCGCTATGTGACAGGCTCGATGGCACAGCTGTGACAAAAGTGACTAGAGGATAAGGGAGATTTTGAATTTCTGCACACACTTGTGGACAGTGGACACTTTTGGATTGTGTGAGGCCCACTGATATCTGAGCGCTATGTGACAGGCTCGATGGCACTGCTGTGACAAAAGTGACTAGAGGATAAGGGAGATTTTGAATTTCTGCACACACTTGTGGACAGTGGACACTTTTGGATTGTGTGAGGCCCACTGATATCTGAGCGCTATGTGACAGGCTCGATGGCACTGCTGTGACAAAAGTGACTAGAGGATAAGGGAGATTTTGAATTTCTGCACACACTTGTGGACACTGGACACTTTTGGATTGTGTGAGGCCCACTGATATCTGAGCGATATGTGACAGGCTCGATGGCACTGCTGTGACAAAAGTGACTAGAGGATAAGGGAGATTTTGAATCTCTGCACACACTTTTGGACACTGGACACTTTTGGATTGTGTGAGGCCCAATGAATATCTGAGCGCTATGTGACAGGCTCGATGGCACAGCTGTGACAAAAGTGACTAGAGGATAAGGGAGATTTTGAATCTCTGCACACACTTTTGGACACTGGACACTTTTGGATTGTGTGAGGCCCACTGATATCTGAGCGCTATGTGACAGGCTCGATGGCACTGCTGTGACAAAAGTGACTAGAGGATAAGGGAGATTTTGAATTTCTGCACACACTTGTGGACAGTGGACACTTTTGGATTGTGTGAGGCCCACTAATATCTGAGCGCTATGTGACAGGCTCGATGGCACAGCTGTGACAAAAGTGACTAGAGGATAAGGGAGATTTTGAATTTCTGCACACAATTGTGGACAGTGGACACTTTTGGATTGTGTGAGGCCCACTGATATCTGAGCGCTATGTGACAGGCTCGATGGCACTGCTGTGACAAAAGTGACTAGAGGATAAGGGAGATTTTGAATTTCTGCACACACTTGTGGACACTGGACACTTTTGGATTGTGTGAGGCCCACTGATATCTGAGCGCTATGTGACAGGCTCGATGGCACAGCTGTGACAAAAGTGACTAGAGGATAAGGGAGATTTTGAATCTCTGCACACAATTTTGGACACTGGACACTTTTGGATTGTGTGAGGCCCAATGAATATCTGAGCGCTTTGTGACAGGCTCGATGGCACAGCTGTGACAAAAGTGACTAGAGGATAAGGGAGATTTTGAATCTCTGCACACACTTTTGGACACTGGACACTTTTGGATTGTGTGAGGCCCACTGATATCTGAGCGCTATGTGACAGGCTCGATGGCACTGCTGTGACAAAAGTGACTAGAGGATAAGGGAGATTTTGAATTTCTGCACACACTTGTGGACAGTGGACACTTTTGGATTGTGTGAGGCCCACTAATATCTGAGCGCTATGTGACAGGCTCGATGGCACAGCTGTGACAAAAGTGACTAGAGGATAAGGGAGATTTTGAATTTCTGCACACAATTGTGGACAGTGGACACTTTTGGATTGTGTGAGGCCCACTGATATCTGAGCGCTATGTGACAGGCTCGATGGCACTGCTGTGACAAAAGTGACTAGAGGATAAGGGAGATTTTGAATTTCTGCACACACTTGTGGACACTGGACACTTTTGGATTGTGTGAGGCCCACTGATATCTGAGCGCTATGTGACAGGCTCGATGGCACAGCTGTGACAAAAGTGACTAGAGGATAAGGGAGATTTTGAATCTCTGCACACAATTTTGGACACTGGACACTTTTGGATTGTGTGAGGCCCAATGAATATCTGAGCGCTTTGTGACAGGCTCGATGGCACAACTGTGACAAAAGTGACTAGAGGATAAGGGAGATTTTGAATCTCTGCACACACTTTTGGACACTGGACACTTTTGGATTGTGTGAGGCCCACTGATATCTGAGCGCTATGTGACAGGCTCGATGGCACTGCTGTGACAAAAGTGACTAGAGGATAAGGGAGATTTTGAATTTCTGCACACACTTGTGGACAGTGGACACTTTTGGATTGTGTGAGGCCCACTGATATCTGAGCGCTATGTGACAGGCTCGATGGCACAGCTGTGACAAAAGTGACTAGAGGATAAGGGAGATTTTGAATTTCTGCACACACTTGTGGACAGTGGACACTTTTGGATTGTGTGAGGCCCACTGATATCTGAGCGCTATGTGACAGGCTCGATGGCACTGCTGTGACAAAAGTGACTAGAGGATAAGGGAGATTTTGAATTTCTGCACACACTTGTGGACAGTGGACACTTTTGGATTGTGTGAGGCCCACTGATATCTGAGCGCTATGTGACAGGCTCGATGGCACTGCTGTGACAAAAGTGACTAGAGGATAAGGGAGATTTTGAATTTCTGCACACACTTGTGGACAGTGGACAGTTTTGGATTGTGTGAGGCCCACTGATATCTGAGCGCTATGTGACAGGCTCGATGGCACAGCTGTGACAAAAGTGACTAGAGGATAAGGGAGATTTTGAATCTCTGCACACACTTTTGGACACTGGACACTTTTGGATTGTGTGAGGCCCAATGAATATCTGAGCGCTATGTGACAGGCTCGATGGCACAGCTGTGACAAAAGTGACTAGAGGATAAGGGAGATTGGATTGCTTTTAAAAAAGCAGTTTGCGGAGCAGTGAGTAAACAGCAATGCCAGCCTGTCAGGAAGCCTTAAAAGGCAGCCCAACAACCAACACCACTGATACACCACTATATAGCCTCCCCTTGCACTGCACACACAGTGACTGGTGTGTTGTGCAGGCCAAATCGCTAGCAGCAGAAGCAGTTTTTTTGTCTTCTTCCCTGCCTAACGCTCTCCCTACAGAATCAGCAGCAACCTCTCCCTATACTAAGATCGGCAGAAGTAAGATGGCGGTCGGCATGCACGCCCTTTTATACCCCCTGTGACGCCCACCAAAGCAAGCCAATCACTTGCATGCCCTTCTGAAAGATGGTGGTGACCCGTGCCTATGTCTTCACATTGCCCACAGTGTCCGTGGATCCTGATTGGCTGAAAAAGAGCGCAAAACAAACTTTTAAAACGCGACTTTGGCGCGTAAGTTGCCGACCTCGTGGAAACCCGGGGACTTTTGAATTTTTTAGACCCGTTTCGCTCAACTCTACTTGTCACATCAGTCACTGCAATGTAACACAAAACAAAAGTGTTCAGTCAAAAAATGTGTCTATATTGCCAACATATAAAAATATACTTGGCACTCAATAATGGAAAAATATGATTTTCTTTTATTATGTATCCAGACAAAATAGACTCATATGAATGTTTTTGGTCCACCAAAGGACCTTCATCAGAACATTCTTTAATGAGAACTGAATAAGATGAGGTATTGAGGTATGGAGAAGAGCGTCTATTTTTAAGCTGGGGCCCAAAGCAGTAGGTATATACTGGATAAGGTAGGGCCCAAAAATCGAGGATAAGAGGAGCACATTTGTTGTGTGCACAGTTTGACTGGTGCTGTGTGCCCACGTCAGTAATCCAGTGGAGCTATAATATATATTGGCAAAATATTCTGACAATACAATGTGGCGTAATCCTTTGAAAGTGTTAACTACAATATACTATAGGAAGATTTTTAATGTTATTTTGCTGAAACATTTTAAAATTTAAATTTACACATTTTAGCATTATTGTACTTACTAATTTGCTCTTGGGCCTCACGAGATTTTTCCTCATAATCCAGGAACATTTGGGTACAGATTCGTCTCCACGCTGCCTCCTTGCGTGCCCGGTCCGCATAGTGGGCGTCCCTCTGATCCCATAGTTCTGGCCTCTCTTGGACCAGAACTATGAGCATCTCCATGTTAATATGCGTGGCCATGATGCTGGACTCCGTGGAGGCGTTGTTCTTGTTTTTTTTGTACTGAGTGCCAGTGAAATTTGCATTCCAAAGCTTCCTGAATATGCCTGATGCAATTTCCTGTTACCTGGAGAAGTCTTGCATTTTTCTTGCAAGTCACACTTGTGGTCCGAGTGTAATCCGATTTTTTTCTCGCACCCATAGACTTGAATTGGCGAGTCAGGGCTGAGAATCGGTGACAATCGCAGCATGCTGCGATTTTCTTAGCCCGATTAAAACGGGTAAGAAAAAAATCGGATGATGGGAGCTGCCCCATAGATTAACATTGGGACGAGTGCAATGCGATTTTTTACTGCATAGCACTCGTCCGTTTTTCTCGCTAGTGTGACTCCGACCTAAAGGAAATAATCAGAGGAGATTGTTATTGCATCGTGTGGTGCAGACACCTGCAGAAAATGTGCAGAAAAAAATCAGAAGAAAAAATGCAGCATTCATGCTACATGTGAATACGACCTCAGTGTCACATTTTTGTTACATTTTTTAGAGAAAAAAATCAATGACACAATTTTTTTTTACTCCATTTACCAACCACAATATCTAATCACTGTATTGTGCTGGTCATTATGTTACAGGGACAATAAATATGAAATTTAAATAGTATTAAAAATGACATTATTGTAATTGTTTTTCATCATGCCAGAGGAAGATGATGCCTGCTATCAATGTGGTTATTAATGATTATCTGAGAAATATCCCTCTATGTTGAATGCAATTGGGCATGCAAATCATCAATGTCCACTTCTAGCAGTTTCCTTTTCAATTTCGGACCAATGACATCCCAGATGTGCTTAATGGGAGACAAGTCTGGATACACTGCAGGCCGTGGTAGCATGTTTGGGCTATGCAAGTGATGTATAGTAGCACAAGCAACATGCAGTCTGGTCTTGTCGTGTTATAAAAAGGTTCCTAATAGAGATGATGGATTGATAGGCAGAGAATCGAGTCCAAGTTGTATTTCTTGAAATTTGTCGTTTCATGCAAATTCAAACATTTTGAGATTTGATTTGTGATTTGGGAAAAAATACTTGCTTGTCACCATTTCCAACAGTGCTTAAGCATCAGAGTGCAGACTAACGTCATTTTGCATTTCTAGAGGATATCCCCATAATGCCTTGAAGCTATGATATCTTATGGATTATCATACCTTGTACAGGGGTGGTCAGTATCTGGTCTATCACAAATCAGGGGTTCCCAGCAGAGCAAAGTTTATGCAGAAGAATCATTTTAAATCTCCAAAGTCACTAGATGCATCTCTCTCTTCTGTAGAATGTAAGCTGTTATGGTCAGAAGGGTAATGTCTCTCGCATGTAGAGTGTAATCTCTTATTATCAGTGACAGTGGCGTTACCAGAGTCTGATGGGCCCCGATGCAAGATTTGGACAAGGCTCCTCCCCTCATCCTGGTATACTGTATATACAGTGGCAAGTAAAGTTTTGGGCACCACTAGTCAAAATTACTGCTATTTTGTTAAGCAAGTTGAAAATGATATGACCTTTAAAAGGGCTATAGTTAAAGATGACACTTTTACTCTGTTTGTTAGGCAAAAAAATAAAAATAACGTAATTTTTTGCATTATAAAAATTACAAAAAGGAAAATAGGCCAATGGAAAAGTTTGGGCCCCCTGCATGGTTAGTATCTAGTAGCACCTCCTTTTGCAAATATCACAGCTTGTAACCGCTTTTTGTAGCCAGTCAAAAGTTTTTCAACTATTGTTTGATGGATTTTCATCCATTCTTACTTGGAAAATGCTTTCACTTCTGTGAGATTCCTTGGTCGTCTTGCATGCACTGCTAATTTGGGGTTTAGCCACAGATTTTTAATGCTGTTCAGATCAGAAGACTGTGCGCGCCATTGTAAAACCTTCAGCTTGAGCCTTTTGAGGTAGTCAATTATGGAATTTGACATGTGTTTTGGATCATTATCCATTTGTACAAGCAATCCTCTTTACAACTTTATTTTTTTTTTACAGCTGGTGGTATGTAGAGCTGAGCGAAACGGGTCGAAAAATTTCAAAAGTTGCCGACTTTTGGTAAAGTCGGGTTTCATGAAACGAAACCCGACCCTAGGGTGAGGTCGGCCACGAGCTCGGCGACTTTAGCGCCAAAGTCGCGTTTCAAAAGTTTGTTTTCCACCCTTTTTCAGCCAATCAGGATCCACGGACACTGTGGGCAACGTGATGACATAGGCAGGGGTCACCACCATCTTTGAGAAGGGCATGCAAGTGATTGGCTTGTTTTGGGGGGTGTCACAGGGGGTATAAAAGGGCATGCACGCCGACCGCCATGTTACTCATGCTGATCTCAGAATAGGGAGAGCTGCTGCTGCTGCTGATTCTGTAGGGAGAGCATTAGGCAGGGAAGAAGACACCAAAAACTGCTTCTGCTGCTAGCGATTTTGCCTGTACAACACACCAGTCACTGTGTGTGCAGTGCAAGTGGAGGCTATATTTTGCTGGATCAGCTGTGTTGGTTGTTAGGCTGCCTTATAAGGCTTCCTGATAGCTGCATTGCTGTTTTCCCACTGCTCTGCAAACTGCTTTTTTAAAAGCAATCCAATTTTTTTTTTGTCCTGGTGAGTACTGAGCGTGCATTTTTTCACACCATACAGCGGTGTACGCTCCTCACACAGTACCGTGTAATGGCTGTTATCATGGCCACAGTGAAGCTATCTGTGTGTGACTCTGTAAGGATAAGTCGAGGACATGTTCCGTTCTTACAGACCTCCAGCTTCTAGTTTTGTCTGGTTTTCAAACAGTTAAGTATATTTGCTCTTTGATCACATTCAAAACTATAGAGAGACAGCGTGTGTCAGTCCGTATCCTTAAAAAACACGGAGGTTGACAATTTTACAGACACCGGACAGCAGTGTACGTGCACGCTCCTCTCTCAGTACCGTGTAACAGCTGTTATCACGGCCACAGTGAAGCTATCTGTGAGTGACTCTGTAAGGATAAGTCGAGGACCTGTTCCGTTCTTACAGACCTCCACCTTCCAGTTTTGTCTGGTTTTCAAACAGTTAAGTATATTTGCTGTTTGATCACATTCAAAACTATAGAGAGACAGCGTGTGTCAGTCCGGATCCTTAAAAAACACGGAGCTTGACAATTTTACGGACACCGGACAGCGGTGTACGTGCACGCTCCTCTCTCAGTACCGTGTAACGGCTGTTATCACAGCCACAGTGAAGCTATCTGTGTGTGACTCTGTAAGGATAAGTCGAGGACTTGTTCCATTCTTACAGACCTACACTCTAGGGAAATTCCTATTCTGCCCAATTCTATATACACCTTGTAGTTTGTCATACACTAGCCATTTTCTGCCTGTGACATAGCGGTGTGATATTCACTGGGCCTCACACAATCCAACAGTGTCCACAAGTGTGTTCAGAAATTCTACATCTCCCCTGTCCTATAGTGACATTTTTCACACCTGCGACATTGAGCCTGTGAGATAGCGGTGTGATACCCACTGGGCCTCACACAATCCAACAGTGTCCACAAGTGTGTTCAGAAATTCTACATCTCCCCTGTCCTATATACACCTTGTACCTTGTTTTACATTACTATATAGTTTGTGGGATTTTGTGTACATTTTTACCAAAAATGAGGAAGGCTGGTGGAAGAGGCCGTGAAATTGGGCGGGGGTTTCCAGCTGGTAATGATGGTGTTGGTGGTGGATCTGATGGTAGTGGCAAAAGCAAAATAGGACCGAATGCAGGAGGTGTTGAGCCTGCGTCATCGTCTGGCTCCACAAGGCCTCAAAGGCTTAGTTTTCTAGGAGTTGGCAAACCACTTTTAAAGCCAGAGCTCTAGAAAAAGTTTTGGCTTACATTGCTGACTCAGCCTCCAGCTCTATCGCCTCCTCTTCTGAAGTTGTAAAAAATAAAAGCACTGAGTCGTCATTGGAGGCTCATGTTCATGAACCACACCTTTCCTTGTGTCCTTCACCCCAATCAAGATTGAAGGATGACGCAGGCCATACAACTGATTACTCCATGGAGCTGTTTTCACATACCATGCCTGGGTTATCAAGTGAAATGGTGAATTACCCAGGCCAAGATGAATCTGACATGGAGTGCACTGATGCACAGCCACTGACAGATGATTCTGCTGGTACATTCCCTCAGAGCACTACATTGTCCTCGCAGTGTAATGAGCCAGATTCTGACCCTGATGAGACTCAGGTGCCCCTTCCCGCATACTATACCACCATACACGGTGACACAGAGTAAGGTGCACATGACATTGAAGAGGAGGTGATGGATGACCCAGTTGTTGACCCAGATTGGCATCCATTGGGGGAAAAGGTTGCTGCTTCCAATAGCTCAGATGAGGAGGAGGAGCATCCACAGCAGACATCGACATCCAAACAGCTGTTATCTGGCAGGCCCGGAGCACTCCAAAGACAGGTTCCAAAAATCAAAAGAGTTGCTGGACAGCTTGTCCAGACGGTCAAAATAGCACAGCATGCTAGGCCGCAAAATGTCTTCCAAAGTAGGAAGAGTGCAGTGTGGCACTTTTTTGAACAAAATCCTCATGATCAGGCCAAGGTTATCTGTAAGAAGTGCGCAAAGACCTTTAGCCGAGGGAAAAATCTGAAAAATTTGAATACCAGTTGCATGCTTAGACATTTAAACAGCATGCACTTGCAAGGGTGGACACAACATCAAACCTCAAGTACCACATGTGCAACTGATCACAAAGAAGGTAGTCAGCAACGCTACATTATTTCCCCCACTGTAAGCCCACCGGTTAGCACAGCAGCAAATGTTGAGGTGTCGTTGCAAGGCCAAAGCAGTCAGGGAATCCCACTGTTATATCAACGAAAGACTGAATCTAGGCCATCAGAAAGAACACCAACTCCATCACCATCATCAACTCTCTCTCAGTCCACCCTGTCCACCGCTAGTTCCACCATATGCAGCTCTCAAGTCCAGCTCACCCTGCCAGAGACTATGAGTAGGTCAAGAAAGTACTCAGTCTCTCATCCACGTACACTGGGTTTGAATGCCCACATTGTCAAACTAATCTCGTTAGAGATGATGCCCTATCGGTTGGTGGAAAGCACAGCTTTCCGCAAACTCATGGCCTATGCAGTACCACGCTATGACCTACCCAGTCTCCACTTCTTCTTCATCCCAGCCCTCCACCATCATGTGAAAGACCGCATTGTCCATGCACTCAAGCAGTCAGTGAGTGGAAAGGTGCACCTCACAACAGATGCATGGTCCAGTCGGCATGGCCAGGGCCATTACGTGTCCATCACTGCACACTGGGTTAATGTGGTGGATGCAGGGTCCACAGGGGACAGCGGTGGTGGGACAGTGCTGCCTATCCCACAGTATAGGAAACAGTTGGCTGTAGGTGTTCGACCCTCCTCCTCCTCCTCCTCCTCCTCCTCCAGAAGCGAAAGCTCGTCCACAGAGCGCAGTCATACGAGCACTCCATCTGCAGCTGCCACTGTTGCACACGAGGTGTCCCCCTATCGAGCAGCTAGTGGAAAGCGTCAGCAGGCTGTGTTGCAGATGATGTGTTTGGGCGACAGACACACCGCGGAGGTGCTGGCCGAGTACTTTCAGCGACAAACTGAGTCATGGCTGGGCAGTATACATCTTGAGGCAGGCAAGGTAGTTAGTGATAACGGCCGTAATTTTGTGGCAGCCATAGCCCTTTCAAAACTCAGCCACATACCTTGCTTGGCTCACACCTTGAACCTGGTGGTGTAGTGCTTCCTCAACAATTATCCGGAGTTAACAGCCCTGCTCCAGAAGGTGCGAAGACTGTGCGCACACATCCGTCGGTCGCCTGTACACTCCATTTGTATGCAGAAGCTGCAGCGATTGCTCCACCTTCCCAACCACCGCCTCATTATCGACATTGCAACAAGGTGGAACTCCACCCTGCACATGGTTGAGCGGCTGTGCGAACAGAGGCAGGCCATAATACATTTGTGGGAGGATACATGGCCAGGCACTTTGAGAGCAGACATGGAGTTGACAGGTGTGCACTGGTCGAAGCTGAAAGACCTCTGTAAAGTCCTTCAGTGTTTTGAGGAATGCACACGGCTGATAAGCGCAGATGACGCCATCCTAAGCATGAGCATCCCACTTAAGCGTCTGCTCATGCAAACTTTGACGCACCTTAAGGAGCAGGCGTCTGCAGCCAATGTTGACGAGGAGGAAGAGGAGGAGGGAATCCTTGATGACATTCAGCCATCGTCTGCTCAGGGACTTCTCCTGGACGAGGTGGAGGAAGAAGAGGAGGTGGAGGATGATGATGGGGATGATTACTTAGGGGAGGAGGATGCATCTCATGGGGCAAGTGAAAATGTTGGCGTGGCAAGGTCTGGTACAGGGTTTGTGCGTGACTGGAGGGATGTGGATTTGCCAGAAAGTGCTCCTCCAACCAGCACTCGCAGTGCATCATTGACACCGGGAACATTGGCCCACATGTCAGATTATGCCTTGCAGATTCTAAAAAGGGACCCCCGCATTGCCAAAATGATGAACGATGATGACTACTGTTTGGCCAGCATCCTGGATCCACGCTATAAAGGCAAATTACAAAACATCATGCCACAGGAGAACCTTGACCTAATATTGGCTAATAAACAAGCAACTCTGGTAAATCGGTTGCTTGAGGCATTCCCAGCACACAGCAGCGGTGATGGTTCTCTCACGAGCCGTACGGGCCGGGGGCAGCTTGGCAGAGGTGTTCGTGGTGCACACAGCAGAAGTGGCGTTGGAGACAGGGGTTTCATGACAATGTTGTGGACTGATTTTTCAAGTACCGCTCACACAACTGTTATTACTGCATCGATGGAAAGTGACAGGAGACAGCAGTTGTCAACTATGGTTACAAACTACTTTTCCTCCCATATCGATGTTCTCCCGCACAGGTCATTCCCCTTTGACTATTGGGCCGCTAAACTGGACACCTGGCCTGAATTGGCACAATATGCCTTACAGGAGCTCGCTTGCCCAGCTGCAAGTGTGCTATCGGAAAGAGTCTTCAGTGCAGCTGGATCAATCCTGACAGAAAAAAGGACCCGTCTGTCAACCCAAAATGTGGATGATCTAACCTTCATTAAAATGAACCATGCATGGGTTTCCAAGGATTTTGTCCCACCTTCTCTTGATGACACATAGATTGCCAGAAAAATGGCTTGCTTTGGTCCTCCTCCTATTCCGCGAACTTCACCTATTTCGCCTTTTGCAGCAGCTGAATGTCCCACATCAACATATGCCACTTTGTAAACTGCCCTAACTGGGCTGCCCCCCCATGGCCGGGGTCACCACCTAGCGCACGAAACCGTGTGAGTGCTGTTGCCCTGGACAGGTGGGTAGGCCAACTCTTGGGCGCGGGCACTGGCACAGGGTCCCTCATAGTGCAATCAAGTGTCTCTGATGGTGGTGGTGCACACCTGCCGTCAGACACACCGCCGTACTATGAGGGGCCCAGTGCCAGTACCGACGCCCACGAGTGTGCCCCCCTTGCTGGGCAGGGCCCCAGCATTTGCAATGTTTACCTCTCCCTGCTCCTCCGCTGTGTAGTCTGGGCTGTCAAATCCTTCACTGGGAGTGCCACTACAAATTGATTGAACTGAAAGATGATGGTTAAGATGTAGCTATGCCCTGTCCTGCTGGCCGGGCTCTAGCTCCAGATGATCAATGGCTTCCATTTCTTATAGACGTCGACTCACAATGACATGCAGTGGTGGTTTATCATCAGCTTTCACAGTTTTCCTACTCACAAACATGTGACATTCCGGCGCACATTTTAAAATGTGCCCTCTCATGCCAATCAAATAGAATTGCCTACGGCCTGTGGCTTCTGTCTTTTGCACTCCAAAGTTATGTGACAGATCATGATAGCCAGTGAGCACCATGTTTACATCGCTCCCTGTGATAAAAATTGGATTGAGATGAGTAACAGTGATGGAATCAACGGAAGTGCGATACAGCAAGACTTTATTCACAAAATAATGTTTTCACTGTCTCAACACACAAATTAATTGAGGGTCAGCATCGCCTATGAGAATTGTGACGGAAGTTTTTCCCGTGAATAGTAATTCCTAGATTTCTGCAATCACTAGCCTTTATGTCAGTAATTGTATGCATCTCATTTCCTATTGCGGAGAGGCTGGACTGTATTACTGAGACAGAAATATATATGAAGATTTAAAAATAACACCAAAAGTATATAGTTGTGTACGCCTCAAATGCATTTCCTTTTTTCCACTTTTTAGATTGCTGTGTAATCCATACTGAGAACACGGAGATTTTACATGTTTAAACTATGCTATATAGACCTGCTATCCAGTGATAAAATACCCTTTCTCAACTTTGTACAATCTGGTCAAAACCATACTGGGCCTGAGAACATCTGAGTCTGCCTCCTGATCTATAGACATATATTTTTAATGTGTAAACTAGGCTACATATATACGTGTTAACCGGTGAAACTGTACCCTTTATCAACTTTCTACAATGGTGTTGAATCCATACTGGGCCTGAGAATGGCTGCCGAGCTGTTAAGCAGGCTACAGCACCTGTGGTTTGGACCCGTAATTTTTTCAGGAATGACGGTTAGGCCTAACTCCGGAATTGCGGTTGACCTGAACTTACTGGGAAATCATCGTTCGCGGGGAATAATCTGAATCCCAGATCCCCATCACTAACGGAGTTCAGCAGGTTATCTGCACCTGTAAGCGACAAAAGCTGGTCCTTTCAGTGTAGCGTGCATGCAGCCCTGGACATGTACGGGAATGCTAGACCTGTTATTGCTCGATCTCACGTGCCAGAGCCTTGCTTATCCCTCTAGTAAGCTTGACGTGTACTGCGGGGGCATGCCGGAGTCTCGGTTGTTAGCGGAATAAAGCTGAGAAATCGCTAGCACAACTACAAACACACATACCACACCACACACAGAATCGACAAAGCTTTCAAAGTGTGCATCTTTTCTTTAGGTGGCATGGTTGTGGTTTCCCGGGTGGAGTCCAATTAAGCCACAGGCTCCACTCCTGGTTGTGCCCTTTTGGACATTCCTTTAAGGTTCAGCTTTGCAATCATACTGCCCCCGGAAACCAAAAACTTTGCCTTCATGGATGCTGTTTGGAGGTTCATGGGAATAACGCCGCCCGATCAGGAGTCGGCATATGGGTCACCCTCCCAGGGCTGTGGGGTACTCGGTACCGGGCCGGTGTCAGTGGGATGTGTCACAGCAGCGGTAACCCGGACGGTGGCCCTGGGCGCCCATGTAAATGGCGTGGTATAATGGTAAAGAGTTTATATAGATAGTTTGACGCCACCTGTGGTGTTCGGCAACATAGATGTTATGCCGACGCTGCATGCAGATCCTCTGGAACTGATGGTGTTGTGCAGCAAAGATGGTGAAGCTCCCCACAGGTGGAGCTGGAGTCCCAGGGAAGTGTAGATGTAGTGATGGGGGAAAGGCACAGGCGGTGTAGGTGCTGGTACCCAGATGTAGCGGTGCTGGAATAACTGTAGGACACCAGAGCGTGCAGTTCCAAAGCTTTACTCACAGTCTGCAGGTTACACAGATGCCTGCCTCCGTGCTGTGTCCTCCGGGTCAGGACCTTAGCCAACCTCAGGGACCAAAATGGAAAGCTCCCTTCCAACACTCCGCCAACATGTACCTTCCTGAAGGCCTCCTTTCTAGCGCTTGTGGGGGAAGCACTCACAGGACCGTGGTTCACTGAAGCGCCTCCTGTCTAACAGATGTTCCTCAGACTTTACTTGTATGGCAGACAGCTGTAGCCTTTTCCTTCTGGCTCCCACACGTCGATGCTGGGGCCTCCGAGCCTTAGTTGGGTACAGAGCATTTATAGCTGCTACTTCCCCTGGTTTCTGCTGCAGGAACGTCAGTGTCCCTACAAACTCAGAGACCGGAATTGGGACCATGCGCTCCAGCTAGGAGTGAGCCTTAACTCTGCTCATCCTCCAGCTCCCCTTCTCACATCCACACACTTCCCCTTCCCTGCACAGAGTGCCCTAACTTGCCTCCTCCCGACCACAGAGAGCAGCTCCTCAGCAGTCAGGTTCAGAGGTCTCCCTGCTAGCCTGGAGTGGGAAATGTGTTGTGTGTTGGTTTCACTGCTAGAGAGATCCTTCGTTGCTCCCAAGCTTGACAACACACTCCCTAGGAGGAAGGTAATGCCACAGTGGCGACCGTACTCTTGGGGACGCCACAAGTGCACTGAAGCCCAGCCACTGCTGGATGATGCTGATGGTACATTGACCCAGACCACTACATTCCCCTCGCACTCTACACTGCCAGAATCTGACCCAGAGGAAACTCAGGTTCCCCTTCCCACATACTATACCACCTTACACGGTGACAAAGAGGAAGGTGCAGATGAAAGTGCAGGTTCCTTGAGCAGGTGGGGGGTCATACTCATGGGCGATGGCACTGGCACAGGGCACCGCATAGTACGCAAAAGTGTCTCTGCCGGTGGGAGGGCCTAAACAGCCAAGTGCAGTGAGATGGAAAATGGGGACGACAAGGAGTTCAGAGTAGTGCAGGGATTCCCTAGCAAGGAGACTTATGTAATTGTTTTCAATGTTGGGACAGCAATTTTTGGGGAGCACTATACTCTGGTGAATGATATATGGGGCCCACCATACACTGGAGCATTCCAAAGGTGGACATCAGACACTGGAGCAGCATTTACAGGGCCCATTATACACTAGAGCAGTAGAAATGGGGCCCATTATATATGGAGCATTATTTGGGCCCATAAGACAGTGGAGCTTCATCCATTGGGGCCAACATATACTATAGCATTATGTGGAGCTCATCATATACGGTTTGAAACATTATATGGGATCAATGATTCCATATGGAGAAATATATGGGCCTCATTACTCTGTATAGCGCACTAAGCGCTGGCCATAATACTGTATGGAGTTATATACTGTCCGTTTTTGGAGGTATTGGAGAATTTAAAATGGATATCAGTCATGAGATGTAAGAAGTGAAGTATTTTTCATTGTACTATACTGCTATTTCTCTGCCGTATCGGAGCATCATGAGTTGTGGTATGTGTTAAAGGGGCGCTCTTTGGCCCTGGGCCCACGAAAACCTGGAGCCAGCCCTACCCCCCCACAACTGTAGCCAAATAACCCCCATTTTTCAGTGCGTAACTAGTATTATGAAGTAAATTAAGGTTGACAAGCTTAAGTAATAAGAATTGATGCTTTTGGCATTCAAATGGGCACTGTAGGTGTGTTTCCTGTCCTCCTCTCACTGCCGACTTTAATTCCCCATTGACTTACATTGGGTTTCGTGTTTCGGTCGGACCCCCGACTTTTCCCTATAGTCGGCCGATTTTGCTCGACCCAACTTTTGGAAAAGTCGGGTTTCATGAAACGAAACTCGACCCTAAAAAAACAAAAGTCGCTCAACTCTAGTGTTATGTTTCCATCAAGAATTTGAGGATATTTAATTGAATCCCTTCTTCCTTCTATCCATGAAATGTTCCCCGTGTTATTGGCTGCAACACAACCCTAAGCCATGATCAATCCATGTCAATGCTTAATGGTTGACAAGATGTTCTTTTCCAGAAATTCTGTGACCTTTTTTCTCTACAAATACCTTTGATCATTGTGACCAAAGAATTCTATTTTAGCCTCATCGGTCCACAGGACTTGCTTCCAAAATGCATCAGGCTTGCTTAAATGTTCGTTTGCATACTTCTGACACTGAATTTTATGGTGAGGACACAGGGGAGGTTTTGTTCTGATGACTCTTCCATGAAGTCCACATTTGTGCAAGTGTCTCTGAATACCACAACTCCAGAGTCTGTTAAATCCTTCTGGAAGTCTTTTGCAGTCAAGCGGGGGTCCTGATTTGCCTATCTAGCAGTCCTATGAGCAGATCTCACTAAAATTTTGCTTGGTCTTTCAGATCTTAACTAGACCTCCACTGTCCCTGTTAATAGCCATTTCTTAGTTATGTTTCTTAATTACATTTCAAACTGAGGGAAGGGCAACTTGAAAACGCTTTGTTATCTTCTTATAGCCTTCTCCTGCTTTATGAGCCAATACCATTTTCATTTTCAGAGTGCTATGCAGCTGCTTAGAAGAACCCATGGGTGCTGAATTTTGGCACAAGGTTAGAGGAGGCTGGGTTTTCATAAAGCTGTTAAAATTGCATTACCTGGCCTTTCCTAATGATATGAGTGAACAACTCACAACCCTAAGGCTGTGTGCACACGCTGCGGAAAAGGTGCGGATTCATCCGCGCGGATTTTGTACAATCCGCAGGTGAAACCGCAGGTCAAAAGACCTGCGGTTTTACCTGCGGATTGCTCTGCGGTTTTGCCCTGCGGTTTTTCATCTCCTCAATGGAGGAGATGGCAAACCGCAGGAGAATCCGCAGAAAGAATTGACATGTCAATTCTTTCTGCGGATTGAAAACCGCAGATAATCCGCGCGGAAAATTCCGCACCGTCTGCACTGCGGTTTTTGATTCCCATAGGGAATCATTGTACTGTACACCGCAGCAGAAACTGCTGCGGGTCCGCAGCGGCCAAAACCGCTGCGGAACCGCAGCAAAATCCGCAGCGTGTGTACACAGCCTAAGATTATTAAGGTTATTTAAGGGCTAAAACCTTGTTCAAAGTTATTTAAGCATACAAATCTCCAAGGGTGACCAAACTTTTGCATCAGCTCATTTTCCGTTTTGTAATTTTTAAAAAGTTAAAAATTACAATATATATATATATATATATATATATATATAAAAAAATCCTTCTCACCCCCATTGGGGGGTGGTCTTTGTTGTACTTCCTCTGGTCTTCTACCAGAGGCCTGGGAGTTTGGGGGTTCTGCGCAGGATCTTGGTTGTTCCCAGCATTGCACTTTTCTGGACAGAGAGCTCAGATGTTGCTCCTGGGATCTGTTTTAGCCATTCGTCCAACTTAGGGGTCACTGCTCCATGTGCTCGTATCACTGCTGGAATCACTGTTGCCTTCACCATCCCCATCTTCTCCAATTCTGCTTTGAGGCCCTGGTATTTCTCCAGCTTCTCATATTCCTTCTTTCTGATGTTGCTGTCACTTGTCACTGCCACATCTATTATCATTGCTATCTTCTGATCCTTGTCTACTATAACAATGTCTGGTTGGTTAGCTGTGCTTATCTGTCTGGATCTTGAAGTCCAACAGGATTTTAACCCTTTCATTCTCCACCACTTTTTCTGTGGTCTCCCGCGTGGACTTAGGGGAACTTAGCCCGTATGCTGTACAGATGTTCCTGTATACAATTCCAGCTACTTGGTTGTGGTGTTCAGTATACACTGTTCCTGCTTGCATTTTGCATCCTGCCACTATGTGGTGGACTGTTTCTGAGGTTTCTTTGCATAGTCTGCACCTTGGGTCTTGTCTTGTGTGGTAGATTCCTGCTTCTATAGATCTGGTACTTAGTGCTTGCTCTTGTGCTGCTATGATTAGTGCCTCTGTGCTGTCTTGGAGTCCAGCTTTCTCCAGCCATTGGTATGATTTCTCCATGTCTGCCACCTCCATTATCTGTCGATAGTACATCCCATGCAGCGGCTTTTCTTGCCATGGCACTACATGTTCCTGTTCTTCATTCCAGATTTGTTGCTCATGCTGCGTTAGGCTTTCTCTCAGAATCTCATCTTTTGGTGCCATTTTTCTGATGTATTCCTGGATACTCCTTGTTTCATCCGTGATGGTGGCTTGGATGCTTATCAAGCCTCAACCACCCTCTTTTCTGTTGGTATACAATATTTGGGTGCTAGACTTAGGGTGGAGGCCTCCATGCATTGTGAGGAGCTTTCGTGTCTTCACATCTGCAGATTCCATCTCTTCTTTTGGCCAGCACACCATGCCAGCTAAGTATCTGATAACTGGCACGGCATATGTATTGATATAAATATTTATATTATATATATATTTTGTTTTTCTTAAAATATATACTTTTACATGCCTTTGTATGGTTCACTAGTGTCCCAAAGCTTTAGAAGTGGCTCTGTAACCTTTTCCAGACTGATAGAGCTCAATTACTTAGCTTCTCATTTGTTCCATATTTTTTTTTGGATTGCGGCACAATGTCTAGCTTTTGAGGTACTTTTTGTCTACTTCACTTTCTCACGTAGGTCCTATTTAAGTGATTTCTTGATTGAAAACAGATGTGGCAGTAATCAGGCCTGGGTGTGGCTAGGCAATTTGAACTCCGCTTCCCAAAGATGTGATAAACCACAGTTAATTTACATTTTAAGGAGAGCAACTACTTTTTCACACTGGGCCCTGTAGGTTTGAATTAATTTTTAACTTAATAATAAAAACCTTAATTTAGAAACTGCATTTTATGTTTACCTGTGTTATCATTGTCTAATATTTAAATTTGTTTGGTGAACTGAAACATTTAAGTGTGAAAAACATGCAAAATATTTGCAAATCAGGAAGGTGACAAACACTTTTTCACACAGCTGTATATGTCCCTCATCCTGGCATATACTGTATGTCCCTCATCCTGTTAAAAATTTCCCCCATACTAGTATATATGTCACTTATCCTGACCTCCATCCTGGTAAATAAATACCCGATCCTATTGTATGTGCCTTATCCTGAAATATATCCCCCTTCCTGGTATATGTCCCTTATCCTTGGCCCCATTCTGATATATATCACCCCATCCTGATTTATTTCCCTTATCCTAGGCCCCATCCTGATATATCCCCCATCCTGGTATATGTCACTTATACTGAGCACCATCCTGATATATATATATTACGCCCATCCTGGTATATGTTCTTTATCCTTGGCCTCATCCTGGTATATACATCTCCCATCCTGGTATATGTACCTTATCTTGTGCCCCATCCTGATATATATATATATATCCTCTATTTCTGCCACTGTGCTTAAATGTATAGAAAAAAATAAGTCATTATACTCACCTTCCCTCTGCTCCCCCAGCCATATGGCGTCCATTTCTGAAGCCAGCAGATGACTTCAGCAAGCAACGGGAGAGCATGATATCACTGCCATGCGCCTCCAATCACTTGCACGCTGACGTCAGCTGCTGGGCTATGATTGACTGGATGGGTCTGTGCATCACAATATTCTTTAGCTGAATGTGTGACCAATGACACACATCCAACTGAAGCATTTGCTGGCGTCGGCGAGCTCCTCACCTGCCAGGTCTGATCACCTCTGCGACTGTGGTGGTTGCACACTTGGTCAATGGAGTTTGCACGCTCTCTACTGTAGAATATAAGCTCTTATTGTATGATCAGTGAATTTCTATCTCTATACTGTAGAGTGTAAGCTTTAATCCTTGCTCAACAGGGTCTCTCTCTCCTTTCCCCACATATATTTTATGAGTAATTTAAACTCTTAAGTATTGAGATTGGTGTGAATTTATTCTCCGCAAATCAATTTTTTTCAGATAATTCAGAGAAGTCGAAATTTCAAAAGGTCCACTCATCACCTGTTTTAAGACACTTTCACATTACCTTTTCATGGCTTTGCACAAGTTGTTTCCAGACCAATATCTGGCTATCTTTCCATCCAAGACAAAAACAAGACGATTCATTGCTAAATAGGATAGACCTCCATTGCAGTCTCCATTTCCATTTTTTCTGTAACATGATAGATTCCCAAAATTTAAAATGATTCCCTATCCACAGGGAACATGGAAAGGAAGGAGCACCGCTTGACTTTTTGAATGCAAAATTGGCTGGAATCGAGAACGGTTGCCTCCTAGAGTGCTATTTATCTCCTGAGGCGCAGATTTTGCTAGAATAGTTTGCAGACTCCATATACAGAGCCCCTAAATGCTCGAAGAGAAGAATACTGGCTCAAGTGACCCCATTTTGAAAATTATACCCATTTGTGAATTTATCTATAGGTGTAAAGATGATTTTGACTCCAGGGGTGTTTTCTAGAAACAAGCTGCATTAGATGTTGCTGAGTGAAAATTGCAAATCTGCTATTGTAGTGCCCAGAACGTTGTAGTGCGCGGCATGTTCTGTCCAGCTCGCGCTTCAAGAGACACATACCCATAAATTAGGCTGACTCTCATTGCTACAGAAATGCCAAACGTGGATGCTAAATGTGGGGCTCAGAAGGGAGAAGAGGGCATTTGGAATTGGGAGAAAAGAATTTGCTGAATTTCTTTTGGGGGGCGAGAAGCCATAGCGTTTTTCCAGAGCCTTTGTGCTACCAGTAATGTGAAAGCTCCCTATATTTCCGTTACCAGATGACAGACCTGAGTGGGGACTTTTTTTGTGGATTGAGTTGAAGTTTTTATTGGGAGCATTTTACATAACATTTGGAATCACATTCATCCGGCACTGTACACTGAGCATCTACATCAGGGTTCCACCTAAATTTCTGAATGACGTGATTCAGATTAAACCCCCAAAAGGAATCATTCACTAAAATGAGACAGCAGAGTTACTCTGGACTCCGTATGGCCTTTGTTCAACGGTGTCCTTTTCAGAGGTGCACAATACTGTGGCAAACCACACTTTTAGACATGCCTAAAATGATGGACACCACCGGATTATAGACCAGATGGCGTTCACAGTGCCTCATTCTCCTCATTATAGGGAATCTTCTGCTGGGACTTCTAACTGAATCATGTATTTCACAGATTTACATGGAAACCCCGATGTAAGTGCTCAGCACAGAGCGCAGGATAAATGTGAGCCAAGCCAAACTGCAATGTTTGGGAGACAGAATTAACAAATCAACAGAAGAGGAAGAATTGATTTTATTTATTTTTATGCCATTCCTCATGCAGTATAAGTGATTAGACGACTTTATTCTTTGGGTCAATGTGATTACAGTGATACCAGATTTATATCTTTTTTTATGTTTGGCTGCAGTAACACACGAAAATGCACTTTATTTTGTAAAAGCAAGTTTTTGCATCACCATATTTTGAAACTGTAATTTTTCCATATTTCTGACACCAGAGTTATGTCAGGCAAAACATACAAAAATGGCCTAGACCAATGGCGCTTCCCAAATATCATGAAATTCCAATGAGAACAAGGGAGCAAAAAGCCATAAAATGAAATACCTTTATTTGTTTATTTGAACATATATAGTAAAACAAATCAAGATACATATCCAGTGAAAAACTGCCTGCCAGGTACATAAACCCCTATATAATCCACAAGTGTGACCTATCTTATATTAATATATGTCCGATGTATCATATACATATGGACTCACCCGGTAGATAGCTTAACTGTGGTCAGAAAAAGTGGTAACAAGTAGTCTTGTAATATCAAGTCATGGGAAAATCCTGAGAAGAACAGTAGCCACAATTAGTATAATAAGAAATTAAAAATCAAACAAATAGCAAGAGCAGCCTATAACAAGAGTCATATGGGTAGAGACTAAAAAATCTCAAAAAATCTTACCATAGCTAAGCATAAGCGCCCAGGATGTTAGTATATAGAAGGTAACAGAAAGTATGTAATGTGCAATCAGGGGCAAAACCCCTTTAGTGATTGTTACCATAGATTAGTGAAAAAACAAGGCAAAGTGCCTATACCAGGGCATAATATACTTAACTCAAATAGCAGCCAACAATACAAACAGTAATATAGGAATAGGTGAGGAGAATAGAGGAGAATATGACCTTAACTAGGACCAGTACTGGTCATTTGCAAAACCATTTTTTTAGGGACCACCTTACATTTGAAGCGACTTTGAGGGGCCTACATGATAGAAAATACCAAAAAGTATCAAATACAAAAATTCAAAATACTGCACCGCTCAAGGAACTTAAAACCATATTTATGAAGTTTATTAACCCTTCATGTGCTTCACAGGAATTTTTGGAATGTGGAAGAAAAAATAAACATTTACTTTTCTTTCACAAAATTTTTCCTTTAGACCTAATTTTTTTTTAATTTTGCAAGGGTAACAGAAAGAATGGACTATGAAATATTGTTGTGCAATTTCTCCTGAGCATGCTGATACCCTATATGTATGGGAAATCTACTGTTTGGGCACACGGCAGGGCTCAGAAGTAAAGGAGCGCCATTTCACTTTTTTAATGTAAAATTTGCTGGCAAAATTAGCAGACGCTATGTCATATTTGGAGAGCCCCTGATGTGCCTAAGCAGTGGAAACCTCCCAACATATGACACCATTTTGGAAACTAGACCCCTTTAGCAAACTTATCTAGATGTGTATTGAGCACCTTGAACTCACAGGTGCTTCACAGAAGTTTATAACATAGAGCTGTGAAAATAAAAAAAATCACATTTTTCCCAGATAAATCTTTTATAACTCAAAATTTTCATAAAGGTGAAAGGAGAAACTACTCCATAAAATTTGTTGTGCAATTTCTCCTGAGTATGCCGATAACCAATATGTGGAGGAAAACAACTGTTTGGGCACACTGGAAGGTTTTTAAGGGAAGGAGCGCCATTTGACTTTTGTAATGCAAAATTTGATGGAATAATTATCAGACACCATGTTGCTTTTGGAGAGCACCTGATGCACCTCAACAGTGGAACCCTCCACAAACGACACAATTTTGGAAATTAGACCCCTTTGGAAACTCATGTAGATGTGTATCAAACACCTTGAACTCCCAGGAGCTTCACAGAAGTTTATAACATTAAAATGTGGAAAAAAAATCACATTTTTCCCACAAAAATGTCTTTTAGCTCCAAATTTTGTACTTTCAGAAGAGTAACAAGAGAAAATGGACCCCAAAATTTGTTGTGCAATTTCTCCTGAGTTCACCAATACCCCATATGTTGTCAAAAACTACTTTTGAATCACAGTGCAAAGCTCAGAAGGGAAGTAGTGCCATATTACAGTGCAGATTTTGCTGTCCTGGTTTGAGGGTGCCATGTCACATTGGCAGAGCCCCTAAGGTGCCAGAACAGAAGAAGCCCCAATAAGTTACCCCATTTTACAAACTAAACCTCTAATGAATTCATATGGGACTGCAGTGATCATTGACACCACAGTTGTGTCACAGAATTTTATACCATTAGGCAGTCAAGAAAAAATAATTTACATTTTTACCGCCAAAATTGTATGTTAGCCCCACATTTTATATTTTCATACTGGAAAAATTGGAAAAATGGCACCAAAATTTGTCCTACAGTTTCAGCTGAATGCAGAAATACCCCATATGTGGCTATACAGTACTGCTTAGCTATACGGAGAGACTCAGGAGGTATGGAGCGCAGATTTTCCTAGAAGCCCCTAAGTGCTAGAAAAGCAGAATCCCCCCTCAAGTGACTCCTTTCTGGAAATTATACCCCTTTAGAAATTTATCTACAGGTATAGTGACGATTTTGACTCTATGGGTGTTTTCCAGAAACAAGCAGTAGTGAATGTTGCTGAGTGAAAATTGCAAACTGCCATTGTAGTGACCAGTTTGCTGTAGTGACCAGTACATTGCAGTCACCAGTAAGTTATTCCCAGCCCTTGCTTCTGGAGACATGCACCCGGAAATTTGGCAGGCTTTCATCACTAAAGAAGTGTCAAACATGTGGCCGCTATATGTGGATTAGAAATACTGGGTTTCCGAAGGGAGGGGGAATTTGGATTTGAGAACAAAGAATTTGTTGAATTTATTTTGGAGGGTGAGGGCCATTTTTCTTTTCCAGAGCCTTTTTACTGCCAGAAATGTGGAAGCCCCCTATATTTCCATTAACAGTTGACAGACTTGTGTTGGGACTTGCTTTTTTTGTGGATTGAGTTGAAGCTTTTATTGGGAACATTTTACAGAACATTAAATATCACATTTATCCTGCACGTTACACTGAGCACTTACTTTGTGGTTTCCATTTAAATCTCTGAGTGACGTGATTCAGATGAAACCCCAAGGGATCCATTCACTATAATGAGGCAGTAGAGTTATTCTGGACTCCATCTGGCCTCTGTTTAGCATTGTCCTTCTTTTCAGAAGTGCATAAAACTGTAGGCAATCCTAAAAAGATGGACACCTCATTATATGGAATCTTTCGCCAGAGGTTCCATATGAATCACATATTTCAGAGATTTACATTGAAACCACAATGTAAGTTCTCAGTGCAGAGCGCAAGATAAATGTATGCCAAGCCTTATTGCGATCTTTGGGAGGCAGTATGAAAAAATCAATAGCAGGTGAAGAATTGGTTTTATTTATTTTTTATGCCGTTCCTCATGCTGCATAAGTGATTAGGCGACTTTATTCTTTGGGTTGGTGCGATTACAGTGATATCAGATTTATATCGGGTTTTTATGTTGGGCTGCTGTTACATACTTAAAGACGCTTTTATTGCAAAAACTAGATATTGCGTCACCATATTTTGAGAACTATAATTTTTCCATATTTCGGCCGTCAGTCGTGTTATGACTTGTTTTTTCTGGGATGAGTTGACATTTTTATCGGTACCATTTTTGGGCACTTGACATTTTTTAATTGCTTTCCGTCTGATTTTTGGGAAGCAGAATGAACAAAAACCAGCAATTCAGGAATTATTTTATTTCATTTTTTTATGTCGCTCTGTGTATGGTAAAATTGATAAGGCAGCTTTATTCTTTGGATCAGTACAATTACAGCAATACCTCATTTGTATTTTTTTTGTTTTGGCGCCTTTACATAATAAAAACTATTTTATAGAAAAAAGAATTATTTTTGCATCATGTTTTTCTGAGAGGTTTCACTTTTTTATTTTTTTCTGCTGATAGAGATGTATGGCAGCTTTTTTTTTTGCTGACGTTTTCAGCCTTACCAATTTAATTTCCATTTGTCTTTTTGATCGCGTTTTATTGCACTTTTTGTTCAGCGGTTTGATGATAAATCATTGTTTTATAGAGCGGGTCGTTACGGATGCGGCGATACCAAATATGTGTACTTTTTCTGTTTATTTTTTTACATAAATAAATATATTTATTGGAAAAATATTTGTTTCTTTTTTGTGATTTATTTGAGAATTTTTTAAAAATATTTTTGAACTTTTTAATTTTTTTTAACTTTTTTATATTGTCCCAGGATGGGACATCACTGTATAGTATCAGCTCACTGATCTGATACTCTGCAATTCTTCTGCACTGCAGAGTACCACATCAGGATCTGAAAGGCAGGGAAGGAGACATGTCAGCACCTGCTCTCAGCAGACGCCACCTTCCCTACAGGACCCTAAAAAACTCCGCAGCCATCTTGGGGCTGGGGGTCTTTATGGGATCATCAGAACAACGCAATCACATCGCGTTGTTCTGATGGGAGCACTCAAAGAGCCCTCTCCCTGTGTGCGATCTCCTCAATGTCGCTGTCACTATTGACAGCAGCATCAGCGAGTTAAAATGCTCGCAATCAGTGTTATCAGTACTGATCATGGGTGTTGCTGCAGGATGTCTCCTCTCACACAGAACTGACACCTGCACACCACGACGCTCACCGTGAAGCTGCGTGATTGGTGATTGATTTTTTCTTTATTTAGGGATTTAAAAAAAATATTTTTACACTTTGTAATTTTTTTTTTAAACTTCATTACTTTGTCCCAGTATGGGACATCACTATATAATGTCAGTGTCACAAGGACCCGTCCTGTGTGACACGGTTCGCAGGCGGGTAACTAAAACAACAGGACGTGGCACGTGATACTGTCCTGTGTGACACGGCTCGCAGGCCGGTAACTAAAACAACAAGACAAGGGGTAGGGAAACAATTACAACGGTGGGCCCTGCGATAGGGAAAGGGGACGTGGAGACCTCCTGCACTCCCCTGAATCAGTGTCCCTAATGCTCCCAACATTCCCTATGCCGGTATTTATACTGCGGTTTGTGGAAACGCAGCTCCCGCAAAGCAGTATATGTATGGAGCATGTTGTGAAGGAGTTAAGGGTATTTTCAGACATTGCGGATGAAGTGAGGTTTTACTGTGGTTTTCCATGTTCTGTTGTGTTTTTAAAAGTGAAGCACATTACCTTTATATATTTCTACTGTAAAAAAATGCAATCATATTGAAAACTGCCATGTTAACTGCACCACAACTGCAGCATCTAAATATTTTTCAATTTTAGCTGCATATTTTCTTATATGCAAGTTCTGGTGTATTGTAAATACACACCTGTACCTTGTATCTTCCCCACCTCATTGTAGATTGTAAGCTCTCACGAGCAGGGTCGTCTTATTTTGCTTTAATTACTGTATTGTTAATGTTGTTACTTATGACTTGTTTTGAAACTGTTAAACTGTAAAGCGCTGCGGAATATGTTCGCGCTATATAAATAAAGATTATTATTATTATTCTACTGAGTTATCTTACTAAATTATACAAATTACATTGATTTAATATTTGTGTGTAAAACAAGTAATTTTAGTGTTAGTTTGGTATCAGAGTTAGTTTAATTGGAAGATCATAAAGGAACCAGCATGAGCATTCGCCTACAATAAGGTCCTCTACTTGTTAGATTTATTTGCTTCCCCATTATTGATTTTGATGTCTTTGTTGTGATACAACCTGAAAGCCGATAATAGTTATATATGGAACAGTAAGAGCTATGTTTTATTGAAGTGATGTGCCCTGGTTTTGCCCTCTTTCCTTCCACAATTGATTTTTTCTGTGAATTCTATACTGAATTTGCCAGGTTAAGCAACAACTAATTTAATATCAAAGTTTCTTAATAAAACAGACACACAGACTTCGCTTTAGAAAAATTTGCTCTATAAAAACACACATTTGTTACGTTCGGATATGTGGATATATCAAATAACAAAACATTATTTAAGTGTTTAAAACTTGCACCCTGACAAACAGTACTGTGCAAAAGTTTTAGGCAGGTGTGGAATAACCGGAGTTAAGAAAGCAAGTTAATTAAGTATGCTTTCAAAAATAGAATTGTTAATAATAATTTTTTATCATTTAACAAAATGACAAGTGAATGAACAAAATATAAATTAATATTTGGTGTGATGGCTCTCTTTGGCTTCAAAACAGCATCAATACTGTGGCAGAACTTAACATCAAGAAACTTAGCAGGGTGGTTGTTCCAAACATCTTGGAGCACTAACCACAAATCTGCTATGGATGCAGGCTCACACAAATACTTCTGTGTCTTCAAACATTACCACATGGACTCTTTGTTCCTCGTTATGCTAAATATATTTCTTTATGACTTTGGCTGTATGCTTGTGGTCATTGTACTGCTGCAGAGTAAATTTGGATCCAATCAGAAACCTCTGTGATAGTATTGCATGATGGAAAAGTATCTGCCTGTATTTCTCAGTATTCAGGTCAACATTAATCCTGACCAAATCCTAAACTACAATACATGAAGAGACAGAAGGATATGAATAAGCCAACATCCACAAAAGATCTGTGGTTAGTAATCCATGATGTTCCTTCAAAAGCTGATGTAAGTGTATCTAAAAAAATTGATGCTGTTTTGAAGGCAAAGGCAGATCACACCAAACATTGATTTGATTTACATTTCCTTTTAAATAATTCATATTCTGTTTCGTTAATTGTTAAAAACACATTATTGGCATTTCTACTTTTGAAAACATTCTTACTTTGCTGCATTTTTCAATACAGGCCTAAAACTTTTGCAAAGCACTATACATATACACTATGAAATGCCTTTAAAGTTTTCCAGTTTTATTTTTATTTTTTTAAAGTCCTGCTGTGTTTAACCCCTTGACGACCACCGACACACCTTTTAACGATGGCAGTTAAGGGTATTTACTTAACGTAGACCCTGTAGAACATGATTCGGGTTAGTTTATACCGTTCAGAGTCTTGTGATCGCCGTTATTCACCGAAATCGCAAAAAAGTCTAAATTTCACCATTCATTTCTCTATCCTCTGATATGATCTAACATACCAGAAGAGAGAGAAATGGGGTCTCCCATTACCTTCTTCATCTCCGGACTCTCCTGCTCCGTCCCCCAGCCCTCCATGTCCTTCCTGGAAGAAAATGGCTGGCCCATGCTTAGTGTGCTCGCTGAAATCTGCTGGCTGGTACCCAGCAACAATAGGAGATTTTTCCTATTGGTTCATTTTGATCACTGGGAGGCTGGGTTCACACGTAGCGGAACTCCCTTGGAAGTTACCGCGAGAATTACGGAATTCCATTCCGCGGGCAAATTTTAATTTCCTGCGATTTTCCTGCAGAAAAACTAGCGATTTGCAAGCGTAATTAGCTTGCAGAATACTAGCATTTTCCAAGCGATCTGTAGCATCGCTTGGAGAACTGATTGACAGGTTGGTCACATTCGTCAAACATAGTGTTTGACGAGTGTGACCAACTTTTTACTATTGAGGCTGTCTATGCAGCATCAGTACTAAAAAGATCTAATGTTAAAAATAATAAAAAAAATAAAAAAATCGGGTTATATTCACCTTCCGACATCCCTCGCAGAGTCCCCAGGCCTCCGCGATGCTGTGGCAGGTCCCATTCCCAGTGATGCACTGCGGCAATGACCTTTGATGACTTGGCGACATCAGCAAAGGTCATTATCGCAATGCATTACTGGGAACGGGACCTGCCGCGCATATCGCTGAAGCCTCGGGATGCTGTGCGGGACATCGGAAGGTGAATATAACTCGATTTTTTTTATTTTAATCCTATTTTTTACAGGGATATTGTACCCACAGCCCAGAGGACAGTCTCCTCTCCTCCGGACCGTGGGTACTATGCGCAAATGTTCTGCTTACTTTTCGCATGGTGGGCACAGCCACATGCGGAAAGTAAGCAGACCAATGCATTCCTACATGGGCGGAATTGCCGCGATTCCGCAAAATAATGAGCAAGCTGCGTATTTTTCCATGATGCAATTCCACCATGGGAAAATCCGCAGCATTAGCACAGCATTGCGAAATCCCATAGGATTGCATGGGATGCTGTTTTTTTGCGTTTTCGCGGTAAAATCGATCATTAAAAACCGCTGCGAAAATGCAAAAAAAAGCAACGTGTGAACGCAGCCTGATAGACCCTATCACAGTGATCAAAATAAAAAAATAATGAAATAACCCCTTTGAGATGAAGCCTGTTTTCACCTTAATGACCAGGACAATTTTTACAATTCTGACCAATGTCACTTTTTGAGGTCATAACTCTGGAACGCTTCAATGAATCCTGGTGATTATGAAAAAGTTTTCTTATGACATATTGTACTTTATGACAGTAGTAAAATTTAATTGATATGACTTGCGTTTATTTGTGAAAAAATTTGGCAAAAATTTTGAAATTTTAATTTTTATACTCTTAAATCAGAGAGTCATATCGCACAAAGTAGTTAATAAATAACATTTTCCATATGTCTACTTTACATCAGCACAATTTTGAAAACATAATTTTTTTGTTAGGAAGTTATAAGGGTTAAAATTTGACAAGCGATTTCTCATTTTTACAACAAAATTTGCAAAACCATTATTTTAGTGACCACCTCAAACTTGAAGTGACTTTGAGGGGCCTATATAGCAGAAAATACCCAAAAATTACACCATTCTAAAAACTGTACCTCAAGGTACTGAAAACCACATTCAAGAAGTTTATTAACCCTTCAGGTACTTCATATGAATTTTTTTGAATGTGGAAAGAAAAAATAAACATTTACTTTTCTTTCACAAAATTTTCCCTTTAGATCTATTTTTTTTTACTTTTACAAGGGTAACAGGAGAAAATAGACCATACATTTTGCTGTACAATTTCCCCTGAGCATACCGATACCCCATATGTGGAGGAAATCTACTCTTTGGGCACAAGGCAGGGCTTGGAAGGGAAGGGGTGCCATTTGACTTTTTGAATGTAAAATATGCTGGAATAATTAGCAATTGCTATGTCACATTTTGAGAGCCCCAGATGTGCATAAACAGTGGAAACCCCCCACACATGTGACACCATTTTGGAAACTAGACCCCTTAGCAAACTTATCTAGCTGTGTATTGAGCACCTTGAACCCACAGGTGCTTCACAGAAGTTTATAACATAGAGCTGTGAAAATAAAAAAAATCACATTTTTCCCAAATAAATCTTTTTTAGCTCCATATTTTGCATTTTCATAAGGGCAACAGGAGAAATTGCTCCACACAATTTGTTGTGCAATTTCTCCTGAGTATGCCGATACCCAATATGTGGGGGAATACTACTGTTTGGGCGCATGGCAGGGCTTGGAAGGGAAGGAGTGCCATTTGACATTTTGAATGCAAAATTTGCTGGATTAAATAGCGGATGCCATGCCGTGTTTGAAGAGCCCCTGATGTGCCTAAACAGTGGAAACAGCCCCCACAAGTGACACCATTTTGGAAAGTAGACCCCTTTGGCGAATTATCTAGATGTGTATTGAGCACCTTGAACCCCCAGGTGCTTCACAGATGTTTATAACGTTAAGCAGGCAAAATAAAAAGATACAATTTTTCCCACAAAAATCTTTTTTATCTTTGGGAGGCAGAATGAAAAAATCAACAGCATTTGAAGAATTGGTTTTATTTATTTTTCATGCCCTTCCTCGTGCGGTATAAGTGATTAGGCAACTTTATTCTTTGGGTAGGTGCAATTACAGTGATACCAGATTTACATCAGATTTTTATGTTTGGCTGTTGTCACACACTAAATGACACTTTTATTGCAAAAGCTAGTTTTTGCATCACTATATTTTGAGAGCTATAATTTTTTCATATTTCTGCCAACAGAGTCATGTGAGGGCTTGTTTTTTGCTGCACGATCTGACGTGTTCTATTGATACCATTTTCGGGCACATGACATTTTTTGATCGCTTTCTATTCTGATTTTTGGGAGACAGAATGAACAAAAACCAGCAGTTCAGGAATTGATTTTTTAATACCTTTCTGCGTGTGGTAAAATTGATAAGGCAACTTTATTCTTCAGGTCAGTACGATTACATCGATACCTCATTTATGTCTATTTTATGTTTTGGCGCTTTTACACAATTTTTATTTAAAAATAATTATTTTTGCAACACTTTAGTCTGAAAGCTATAACTTTTTTATTTTTCTGCTGATAGAGCATTATGGTAGCTTGTTTTTTGCAGGACAAGATGATGTTTTCAGTGGCACCATTTTTATTTACATCTGTTTTTTATCGCATTTTATTGCCCTTTTTGTTCGGCTGTATGATGATATAGCATTGTTTTTAGTCTCGTTTTTTATTTATTTTTTTATGGTGTTCACTGAAGGGAAAAGTGGGAAAATTTTATAGAGCGGGTCTTTACGAATGCCGCAATACCAAATATGTGTACTTTTATTTTTTTTTATTTACATAAATAAATGTATTTATTGGAAAAATATTTCATTTTTTTCTTTATTTAGGGATCTAAAAAAAAATATTTTTACACTTTGTAATTTTTTTTTTAACTTCATTACTTTGTCCCAGTATGGGACATCACTATATAATGTCAGTGTCATGTGGACCCATCCTGTGTGACACGGCTCGCAGGCCGGTAACTAAAACAACAGGACGCGGCACGTGATACTGTCCTGTGTGACACGGCTCGCAGGCCGGTAACTAAAACAACAAGACAAGGGGTAGGGAAACAGTTACAACAGTGGGCCCTGCGATAGGGAAAGGGGACATGGAGACCTCTTGCACTCCCCTGAGTCAGTGTCCCTAAAGCTCCTAACATTCCCTATGCTGGTTCCGCACCAGGCGCCGATCACGAACCTGTCGCCCTAGCACACCCTACACCTATCCCATGCTAGGGAGCTGGGTGGCGCAGGCACTGGCCCCACCGCTGTACTAATACACTCTAAGGAAAAACACAAATAGGGAAACACCACTTAGCTTTACTCTGTTGCTCTTGCTCCTGGCAACAGAGTCCACCACCAGCATGCAGCTCTCCTCCTGAATAGCTGCCACCAAGCTCTGTCAGAGCTACCAGGAAATCCCCTATGACTCCTTTCACACCAGGGCTCTGACTGAGCTGCCAGGACCTCTCTCTAGATCCTTCCTCCACCAAGGATGGTTGAAATGAACACTATCACCAAAACTGATTGCAGCACCTGTGACTCTTTTATAGCAGAGCCAGCAATCACACCTGCATTATAATCATGTGCACTAAACAAAAGAAACTAGAGTGCAATGATGCTCACCACCACCAGGGGCAAACTTAGAACAAACGACACCACAGTGTAATAATCCTAATGGTCACCGGGGGGCAAAAACACCTTAAGCACAGCTTAGGAAAAAAAAAGGTTACCTGTGCTTTATCTCAGTCCTGATCCAGCATGGATCAAGACAGTACCCTCCCCTTAATGAGGGGCCTCTGGACCCTCAAGACCGCTCCCCATCAGGGAACCACCTACAGCAGGGACGCCCAGACCCCGAGTTCACCCCAGCAACTACCTGCATGTCAGGTTGATGAGTAATGAGCTCTGTTATGAATGGGTCACCGAGGAGAAAAAAGCAAAGCAAGCTAAGTCACAGAAAATCAGAGAGGTTGGTAACTATGCAGATTGCAGATCCCTGATCCTAACCACACAACTAGCAGCAGCCGTGGAGCGTACCTACGATGTTCCTAGATGCTTCATCACAGCCGGAGGACTAAATAAGCCTGAAGCATGAAAAGGGGAAAACTAACTGCCCCAGAGCAGACCCCAAAGGAAAGACAGCCCCCACACATGTATTGACGGTGAAACAAGATGAAAGCACAAACACAGGCATGAAAATAGGCTGAGCAAGCGATGGGGCCCAAACTAACCAGAAAGGAAAGGAAAGACACTGTCTGCAATCTGCAAAAAACCCTACAAAAATAATTTCCAACACTTATGATAGCAAAATTAACCCTGAAGTCACTAGACTTCTCCCACTATATCAGCAATCTGAAATATTCTGAGACAGAGCAAAAAGAAGGCCAATCTAGTAAGGGACAAAAAGCAAATTGGCAAATACAGATAAATAAGAGTGGAAATTCAGCACAGCCCCAGCTGAATAGAAAACTGAATAGACCAACAAAATCAAGTGTGAACATTAGCAGAAAAACTTAGCTTTAGATGACTGGAACAGAGCTGAAAACCAAGACCTGACAAGCCAGAAGGAATCAACAGAACCAGAATAGGGCGTCATCTGTCTTAAATCCAGTCTGAGATTCCTGAGGTCCAATCGTCATCCTCATTATCAGGTGGCAGATCACTACTGATTAAATCAGCCTCACTACCTCCTTTTACCACCAGATGGAGTCTGGAAGGAGAACTCACAACTGGTGGACCAGAGAATGAACTCACAACAGAGCCCGCTGGTATTGGCAACGTATGTTCTGGAGGCAACACACATCTCCGAAGCTCTGACCTGGGGAACGGGTTGTGTATGTGTACGTTTGTTATGAGCTGGTAACACTCCACAACACACTTTCACTGGATGTTTTTTGGTGGCCACCCATACACGCTCGTTCACACACAGGTCCGGACCTGAACGTTTATTGCCTCTCATTCGTTTGTCACCACTTGGAGAACTCTTTCTGGGATTGACGACAGAGGTGTCCCCCTGTGTCACCACATTCACACCCCCGCACCTCACCAAGGGGTACACCACCCTCCAACCCCTTCCACCACGAGGTCTGTGCCTCCCAGGGTTGGCCAATGGTGAGGGTTGAGACTTGCCCCTACTCTCCTGCAGCACATCTGCTGCCCTCACCAGAGAAGAAGGGGTCAGTTGAAGAGAGACAGCAGAGACAGCAGTTCCTAGGCAGCAGCCCTCACACGAGTGCCCCCAGCTGACCACTTCCCTCGACCACCAATCTATTCCCGGGTTGTGTCTCTTCAGCCAAGGGAGACCTAAAACAATAGGTACTGGCATTCCCTCCAAGACGTAGCACGACAAGGACTCCTCATGATGTCCTATACGCAGATGAATATTCTCTACGACCTTGGTCAAGCTCCCCTGGCTCAGTGGAACAGAGTTTATGGCCCGGACGCTTATAGGCTGGGTTAGCGTCCTACACCTCAGACCATGAGTCTGGACAAAGCGAGCATCCACCAGACTGACTCCTGCTCCACTGTCCACAAACACCGGTATCACCTCCGGTACCCCGCCAGCCAAGACCTCTGCTGACATGGTACTTTGGGAGGGCAAAATGGAGGAAATGTATACTCCCTGGTCGCCTCCCTCCAAGCAACCAGGGGAATGCGGCTTCTCAGATGGCACAGATAATTTAGCGCGCAATGGGCAAGCCTTCAGGACATGACCAGTCTGCCCACAGTAAAAACATGCCGACACCACTCCCTGAACCATAGGCAGGCCTGAACACACACTAGCACCTCCTACTTGCATAGGTTTGCCTGGAGACTTGGCACGCACTGGGCAGGCTCTCATGAAATGGCCAGGCTTCCCACAGGAAAAGCATACCCCCCACCACGATGAGCTGCAGACACCCCCTTTTTTGTATCAACAACACCGGGCTGTCTGGGTTCCTCCGTCTGCACTGGTGGGTCTTCCTCCCTAGCGAGGACGTCAGGGGGCACTTTTTGTATATGTCTTTCCCTAAGGCATCTATCCACCCAGATGGAGAATCATCCGGTAGGGAGAAGGCCCAGGATTGGGGATCCCCTTTAAGAAGGGACATGATTCCCACCCATTGCTCTTCACTCCCTGATGAACGAGGGCGCAGCCTGAAATACAATTTACAGGCTTGTTGAAACACCAAGAATTGATCTCTCCCTTCAGAAAATCTGTCAGGGAGGGATATCTTGGGTTCTGGCTGAGCCTGTCTCTGAACCAAGCCCCCAAAGCCCACCAACTGCTGCAGTTGCTGCACCAACTCACAGCGCAGCCCCCTAATCTCATCAGTAAGGGTCTGCAGCATTTGGGCAAAGGTCTGAACTGGGTCCATGGCTCAGCAGAAAAAAAAGTTGTGGTTGGTGATAAATGTCACATGGACCCATCCTGTATGACACGGCTCGCAGGCCGGTAACTAAAACAACAGAACAAGATGTAGGGAAACAGTTACAACGGTGGGCCCTGTGATAGGGAAAGGGGACGTGGATACCTCCTGCACTCCCCTGAGGCAGTGTCCCTAACGCTCGTAACGTTCCCTATGCTGGTTCCACACCTGAATCGCTGCCACCAAGCTCTGTCAGAGCTACCAGGAAATCCCCTATGACTCCTTTCACACCAGGGCTCTGACTGAGCTGCCAGGACCTCTCTCTAGATCCTTCCTCCACCAAGGATGGTTGAAATGAACACTATCACCAAAACTGATTGCAACACCTGTGACTCTTTTATAGCAGAGCCAGAAATCACACCTGCATTATAATCATGTACACTAAACAAAAGAAACTAGAGTGCAATGACGCTCACCACCACCGGGGGCAAACTTAGAACAAACGACACCACAGTGCAATAATCCTAATGGCCACCGGGGGCAAAAACACCTTAAGCACAGCTTAGGGAAAAAAAAGGTTACCTGTGCTTTATCTCAGTCCTGATCCAGCATGGATCATGACAGTCAGATCGCTGATCTGACACTCTGTACTGGAGAGTATTAGATCAGGATCTGACAGGCACTCACAAGCCACCTTCTCTACAGGACTTGGAAAGACCCCACGGCCATATTGATGACAGGGGTCTCCATCAATGCGAACAATGCGATCGCATTGCATTTTTCTGAAGGAAGTATGCAGGGAGCCACCTCCCTGCACAATGCTTCTCTATGCCACTGTCACTACTGACAGTGACTACTTGTACCAATAGTGGATGTTGCTGCTGTGTGTCAGCTGTCACATACAGCTGACACCCGCATGCGATCGCTGCGGTGATCAGCGTGAGGCCACGTGATCAGGGCACTGTACTATTCCTGCTCTGGGCACAAACACACCTCCCGCAGAGCAGTACTAGTATGGCGCAGGTTGCAAAGGGGTTAAACCCCCTTTGTCAGCCACTTAGGTAAAAGTGATAAAATAAAAAAGGGCTTTTTTCCATTCTTTGCCATTAGGGTTAGGATTGGGGCTAGGGTTAGGGTTAGAGCTAGGCTTAGGGTTGGGGCTAGGGATAGGGTTGGGGTTGGGCTAGTGTTAAGGCTGTGGCTACTGTTAGGATTGGGGTTAGGGTTGTGTTGGGGTTAGAGTTGTATTTGAGTTACGGTTGTATTGGGGTTACGGTTGTGATGTTGGTGTTATGGTGGTGTTGGGGTTAGGGTGGTGTTGGGGTTGGGGTTAGGGTTATGGTAGTGGTTAGGATTAGGATTACGGTTAGGGTTGGGATTAGGGTTAGAGGTGTGTTGGAATTAGGGCTGTGTTAGGGTTGGAGTTAGAATTGGGGGGTTTCCACTATTTAGGTACATCAGGGGGTTTCCAAATGCAACCTGGTGCCCACAATTGATTCCAGAGAATTTTACATTCAAAAAATCAAATGATGCTCCCTTCCTTCTGAGCCCTGCCATTCGCCCAAACAGTGGATTTCCCCCACATACGGGGTATCGGCATACTCAGGAGAAATTGCACAACAAATTTTGTGGTTCATTTTCTCCTGATACCCTTGTGAAAAAAAAGTTTGTGTCTAAAGTAAATTTTTTGTGGAAAAAGTAAAAAAAAATTTTTTCCTCATTGCTTTAGTTATCGTGAAGTACCTGAAGGGTTAATAAACATCTTGAATGTGGTTTTGAGCACCTTGAGGGGTGCAGTTTTTAGAAAGGAGTCAATTTTGGCTATGTTCTGTCATTTTGACCCCCAAACTCACTTCAACTGTGAGTTGGTGTCTAAAAAATAGTTTTGTAAATTTTACTGTAAAAATTAAATATCGCTGGTGAACTTTTAACCCTAATAATGTCCTAACAAAAAAAATTATGCTTCCAAAATTTTGCTGATGTAAAGTTGACTTGTGGAAAATTTTATTTATTAACTATTTTGTGTGACATGACTCTCTGATTTAAGGGCACAAAAATTAAAAGTTTGAAAATTGCAAAATTTTAAAATTTTTTGCCAAATTTCTATTTTTTTCATAAATAAACACAAGTCATATTGAATACATTTTACCACTAACGTGAGGTACAATATGTCATAAAAAAATCTCAGAGTCAGTGGAATCCGTTGAAGCATTCTGGAGCTATAGCCTCATAAATTGACAGTGGTAAGAATTGAAAAATGTGCTTGGTGATTAAGGTCAAAATTGGCTTGGTCACTAAGGGGTTAAAGCTAACCAAATCAACACTGTTTACTTCTTGTGGCTTCAGCTCTTTGTTGGCACATCTGCAGCAGTGACTTCACGACTAAAGCATATGACCATGGCAGCCAATTACTGGGCTCAGTGGTGTTGCATCCTCTACATTGAACCCAATAATTGGCTGCAGCAGTTACCATATTTTCTGGCATATAAGATGACTTTTTAACCCCTGAAAATCTTCTCAAAAGTCAAGGTTCACCTTATATGCCGGGTGTCGTCACATATGGCGGGTGCAGAGCAATTTGTGGGTTGCGGTCCCGATGGCAAGCTGAGGGGGCGCCTCACCGGGAAGGTGTATGTGAAGCAAGCTGCAGGAATCTGGGATACCCGGGGTATGGAAAAGAGAGAGAGAGCAGCACTGTGCCCAGAAAAACACGCCTCTTTCACCAGTCTGGCTCACCCTTGTAGCCTATTACCTCCTTCTCTGCCTCTCAGACCTCGCATATGCGTGCCTGCGCCGCTTCACAGCAGTTCTCAGGAGCAAGATCTGAGAATCAGAGGAAGGAATAGGATCTCTCATTTTTCCATACCCAGAGCATCCCGGATGCCTGCAGCTTGCTTCACTTACACCTTCCCGGTGAGGTGCCCCCTCACCTCGTCACTGCAGTCCTCAGGAGCGAGATCTGAGAGAAGGCAGAGAAAGAAATACAGGTAATAGGATACAAGGGTGGGCCAGAGGGATGTGCTACCGCTCTGATAGTCTTGTAGACAGGGAGGGCTGGGCAGGCAGGGAGAGCTGACCAATCCAAGCAGGATTTGTATACAACACCAAGCCAATTGCCGGTAAGGTACATCGCTTGCCGTGATTGGCTGGTTGTTGTATACTGGGTACCACATACAGTACATCATGAGTATCTGTACCTGTTTATACAGTGTAGCACGAGTACATACTGTGCAGTACAGTGTACAAATTTTCAAGAGTCAAAACCCCATTATGGCTCCACCAGCAAGATGAAAGAAATATGAAGCCAGTTTCAAACTTAAAGTTCTAAACTTTGCCATGGAAATAATAACTGCGCTGCTGCAAGACAATATGGAGTAACAGAAAAGATGGATCGGGACTGGAAAGCAAATGAAAAAGCATTAAAGAGTATGCCAAGGGGTAAGTGTACATTAAGAAGAGGCACCCCACATTGGCCAGAACTAGAAAAACATGTAGCAGACACGGTGAATGAGCATTGCCAAAACAGTTTGTAGTGACACGAAATAAAATAAGTTTGTTTGCACTTCAGCGGGCCAAATCTAACCCAGATCACAGCAATAGATTTAAGGCCACTGTATCCTGGTGTTCTAGATCATGGCAAGGCAAAAAATATGGTCGTGAGGCAAAAAGCGAAAATTGCCCAAAAATTGCCTGCAGATATTGATAGCAAAATAAATAGTTTCCATCGATACGTAATACAACAGCGCACTAAACATGGCAATCCATTAAGTAGTATTGGAAATATGGATGAAACTCCAATGAATTTTGATATGGTTGGAAATAAAACTATCCATCAAAAAGGTGAAAAAACAATTTTAATTAAAACAACAGGGCATGAAAAGTCCAGTTTTATAGTGGTATTAGGATACAGAGCTGATGGTGCAAAACTGAGACCTATGATTATTTTTAGACGAAAAACAATGCCGAAACTCAAGTTCCCTGTTGGTTGTTTTGTACATCTGAATGAAAAAGCTGGATGGATGAAGAAGGGGTAAAGATATGGCTTGATAATGTATGGATCAGGCAACCAGGTGGACTTATTAAAAAATGTAGTCTACTGGTGTGGGATATGTTCAGGGCTCATTTACACAATGTCTGTCTGCTATTTCATCCTTCTTCTCTGCTAGATTTCTAAAACTTAATATGGAAAAAAACAGAATTCATCATCTTTCCCCCATCTCACTCGACCCCCCCAATGGACCTATCCATTAATGTAAATGGTTGCACACTCTCCCGAGTCCCACAAGCTCATTGCCTCAGGGTAATCCTTGACACTGATCTCTCTTTCAAACCACATATCCAAGCCCTTTCCATTTCGTGCCAACTTCAACTCAAAAACATTTCACGGATCTGTAGATTCCTCAACCAAGAATCTAGAAAAGCACTATTCCATGCCCTCATCATCTCTTGCCTTGACTACTGCAACCTCCTGCTCTGTGGCCTCCCCTCTAACACCCCTCCAATCTATTCTAAACTCTGCTGCTCGACTAATCCACCTGTCCCCTTGCTATTCCTTGGCCTCTCCTCTCTGTCAATCACTGCACTGGCTCCCCATTACCCAAAGACTCCAGTTCAAAACCTTAAACATGGCATACAAAGCCATCCACAACCTATATCCTCCATACATTTGTGACCTCATCTCTTGATACTTACCTACACACAACCTCCGAACCTCACAAGATCTCCTTCTCTATTCCCCTCTTATCTCCTCTTCCCACAATCGCACACAAGATTTCTGCCACGCATCACCCCTACTCTGGAACTCTTCACCACAGCATATCATGCTCTTGCCTACCATCAAAACTCTTCATAAAGAACCTAAAGATCTACCTTTTCTGACAAGCCTGCAGCCTGCAGTAACCACTGATCGGCCAAGCCACTGCGCGACCAGGTCTACCCTCGCCTACTGTATCCTCACCCATCCCTTGTAAATTGTGAGCCTTCGTGGGCAGGATCCTCTCTCCTCCTGTACCATGTTTGACTTTGTGACGAGGTCAGCTTACGCTGAGTCGACTTTTCTTTAGAGTGGACCCTCTGGGTCATGGCACCCACCCACCTAGGGTGAGATGACCTTGTGAGGAACCACCCCCTATACAGGGAGTGTCAGCGGAAAGACCAAGGGGGTGAGCCACCACGACTGCTGGCACCAGACGGCCAGCTCAAGTAGACACTAGGTACGAGTGTCTGACGACAAGGACGAGCAGGGAGCAAGACAAGACAATACGTAATTTCAAGGTATCTTCATTAAGACAACTTCAGGATAACATTCAGTGCAAAAACGTGAGAACAAGCAAACATGGCAAGGTGCGTGCGTGGGCACACCAAGGTCCATAGCATGGTACGTGCCATGTGGCACACCTGGGTACAGCCAAAGGCACAATGGCATCGGACTCCGGACAGCTGGCAACGATCGACATGATCATGGCATCAGGCTGCGGACATCAGCTCCGGACATCTGGCCGCATTCATCAGGCTTACGATCTCTAGCAGCCATCGGCAGGTTCCGGGCATCCAGCAGGCAAACCAGGGTTCAGGCAAGGAGGCACGACAGATCTTTAGGCATGGTGCGTGTAAGGGAACACGCCGAGGTCCAAGGCAGGATTCCAGGCAGGGTGCAAGCTAGGGGCACACCAGGGTCCAGGGCAAGGTGCAAAGCAGGGTGCGTGTGTAGGGGACACGCCGGGGTACAAAGCAAGGTGCAAGGCAAGGTGCGTGTGTAGGGGACATGCCAGGGTTCTAAGTTCAACAAACAAGACAGAGTCAGTGTGAAGAGACACACCAAGGTACAAGGTACAAGGCAGAGTCCTGCGCATGCAGAGAGACACGCCAGGGTCAGTTTCAAGGCAGAGTCCTGCGCTTGCAGAGGGCACGCCAGGGTCAGGGTTCAAGGCAGAGTCCTGCCATGCAGAGAGACACGCCAGGGTCAGGGTGCAAGGCAGTGTCCTGTGTGTGCAGAGGGCACGCCAGGGTCAGGTTCAAGGCAAAGTCCAGCGTGTGCAGAGAGACACGCCAGGGTTCAAGGCAGAGTCCTGCGCATGCAGAGGGCACGCCAGGGTCAGGATTAAAAGCAGAGTCCTGCGCATGCAGAGGACATGCCAGGGACAGAGTACAGGCAAGGACCTGTACATGCGAGAGGGCACGACAGGGTACATGGCAAGACCTGCACATACTTTTACAGAAGCACAGGGAGGTATGCCACGGGGCAGCCGAGGGCCTGCACGTGCTAAGAGAGGAGCACGCAAACACAGTGCAGAGACAGCATGAGTGCAAGGAAGCACAGAGAGCACGGCTGGGGCACTGGGTAGCTGGACGGACGGCAGCACAAACAGGCGGGCAAGACTCCAGTGAACCCGGCTGGGGCATAGCAGGCGTCACAGCTGTCACTGACCGACGAGCACGGCTGGGCACAAGCAGGCAGGCACGGCTAGGGCAGGCATGGCTGAGGCACAAGCAGGAGGCTAGGAAGACCAGGCGCATGCAAAGGGCACACGAAGAAACAAGGCAAGGCAAAGCAAGAAACAAGGCAAGGCTAGGCGAGAAACAAGGCAAGGCTAGGCGAGAAACAAGGCAAGGCTATACAATAAACAAGGCAAGACTAGGCAAGAAACAAGGCAAGGCTAGGCGAGAAACAAGGCAAGACTAGGTACGGAACATGGAGCGGAACATAGGCAGAAACACAGAGCCAAGTCGGAGCAAGAACAGAGCTAGCAGCGGAGCATAGGCCGAAGCCCAGAGCTGGGTCAAGGGAGAACCTTGAGACTAGTGTGGAAATGTGCAAGAGAGTACGATAGGACAGAGTCTAGCAGCGGAGCGTAGGCCGAAGCCCAGAGCCGGGTCAAGGCAGAGCCTTGAGACTAGACATGGAAATGTGCAAGAGGGCACCAAAGGGCAGAGTGCAGAAAACCAGGCAGAGAAAAGAAACAAGAGAAGTACTACAAGGCTCAGAATAGCAAAGACCAGACATGGCGAAACAGGCAAAGGCAGAGAACAGCGGAAGTACTACAAGGTAAAGCAAGGCAAGGACAAACATGGCATGAGAGACAACACAAGACATGGCACGAGACAAGAGGCAGAGTACAAGCACAGAGCATGTGCAGAGACGCACGACAGGGCAGAGTGTTGTGAATTCATTTTTCCCTTCACCATTGAGGTCTGATGAACTCCCTCCTCTGGTGAAGGAAGGTAGTGAGACTGATTATCAAACACCTGGGCAGCTAGATGATAACTGGGTGGCTGGAATTGAGGACTGGATATAAGGCTGCCGACACCCTTCTTCCTGGCTGGTGTCTTTCCTGCTGGATTCTTGGAGACCAGTCTGATTCCTGCATCTCAAAGCTAAGTTTTTCTGCTCTGCTTTGTACTCTTCAGTTTTGTTTTGGTCTTGCCTTGTTTTTTGGGAGTTCTGCCATCCCTGGCCGGGGGTGAGCTGAATTCCATTTTTGTCTCTGATCTGTTGATCTTTTGCTCTGTCTTCAGAATATACCTGAGTGCTGATATAGTCTTTTGAAGCCTAGCGACTTCAGGGCCTGTTTTTCCTATCAGTTGGTTGGCTCATTTTGATAGGGTTTTTGTGGATGGCAGACAGCAGCTTTCCTATCCTGTCCTATGTAGTTAGCTTGGGCCCCATCATTTGCTCAACCTATCTTTCTATCTGTGTTAGTGTTTTCAGCTTGCTTCACCGTCATTATATGTTGGGGGCTGCCTATTTGCCTTTCCTATTTCCCCAGAGCTTTGGGGTCTGCTCTGGGGCAGTTTAGTTTTTCCCCTTTCTGTCTTTAGGCTATGTAGCTCTCCGGCTGTGATCGAGGGGTCTAGGGCACCGTAGGAACCCCCCACGGCTACTGCTAGTTGTTGTGGATAGGTTCAGGGGTCTGCAATCCGATAGCTGCCAACCTCTCTGGTTTTTCTGGACTTAGCTGGTATTTTGTTTTTTCCTCCTTCGGTGACTCATCATAACAGCAGAGTGCAGGGGCACAGAATACAGGGAGCGACCGTGCAGACCATAGGAAGGGGCGGTCTGATATAGCACTATAGTACCTGCAGTTCTGGGTCAGGATCAGGGAAGGACTTCCGGTTCAGATCCTCCAGGATCATAGAGAGCGTTGCTAGATCAAACTGGGCAGAACCATAGAGAAGGTCACATGATCAGGGCTCCAGGAATACATAGAGGATTGCAGAATCAGACAGCGTTGGAACATAGGAAAGGTCACATGATCAGGTGCTCCAGGAATACAGAGGATCGCAGAATCAGAGCAGAGACGGATGGATACCTAGCAGCGGCATGCAGCCATGAGGTGCACACCGCTCCAGGCATCTTGCAGCACAAGACATAACGGGCACGAGAATTCAGTACACGTGCACACCACTCCAGGAGTCTTGCGGCACACCAGACATGGTGGGCATGATAGTTTGGTGCACGTGCACACTGCTCCAGGGGTCATGCGGCAAAACAGACATGGCGGGTATGACGGACATGACAGGCTTAACGGACATGGCGGGCATGACAGACTTGTATTGTTTAAGATTACTCATTTTTATCATGTTTACCCCTCTTCACAAGTAAAGCGCCATGGAATAAATAGTGGTATAATATTAAATATTAAATAATAATAACTTAACTCCCAGCACCAAACAAAGACTTGCAAGACTAAACACACATGCGACAGTTTTTCCTGTAGGATTGACATCATTGGTACAGTCATTGGATGTGTGTCTAAACTAGCCATTTTAACCCCTTCACTACCAAGGGTGGTTTGCACGTTAACTCCCGGGCCAATTTTTACAATTCTGACCACTGTCCCTTTATGAGGTAATAACTCTGAAACGCTTCCATGGATCCCGGTGATTCTAACATTGTTTTCTCGTGACATATCGTACTTCATGTTAGTGGTAAAATTTCATTCATATAACTTGCGTTTATTTGTGAGAAAAACGGAAATTTGGTGAAAATTTTGAAAATTCCGCAATTTTCCAACTTTGAATTTTTATGCCCTTAAATCACAGAGATATGGCACACAAAAAAGTTAATAAGTAACATTTGCCACATGTTTGCTTTACATCAGCACAATTTTGGAACCAAAATTTTTATTTGTTAGTAAGATATAAGGGTTAAAAGTTGACCAGCGATCTCTCATTTTTGCAACACCATTTTATTTTTACGGACCACATCACATTTGAAGCCACTTTGAGGGGTCTATATGATAGAAAATACCCAAAAGTGACACCATTCTAAAAACTGCACCCCTTAAGGTGCTTAAAACCACATTCAAGGAGTTTATTAACCCTTTAGGTGCGTCACAGGAATTTTTTGAATATTTAAAAAAAATTAACATTTAACTTTTTTTCACAAAAAAAATTACTTCAGGTTCAATTTTTTTTATTTTACCAAGTGTAACAGGAGAAATTGGACTGCAAAAATTATTGTACAATTTGTCCTGAGCACGCTGATACCTGATATGTGGGGGGAACCACTGTTTCGGCGCATGGCAGAGCTCAGAAGGGAAGGAGCGCCGTTTGACTTTTTCAATGCAAAATTGGCTGGAATTCTGATCGGACGCCATGTCGCGTTTGGAGAGCCCCTGATGTATCTAAACAATGGAAACCCCCCACAAGTGACCCCATTTTTTAAACTAGACCCCCTAAGGAACTTATCTAGATATGTGGTGAGAACTTTGAACCCACAAGGGCTTCACAGAAGTTTATAATGTACAGCGGTACAATTAAAAAATCATATTTTTTCCACAAAATGATCTTTTCACCCCCAATTTTTATTTTCCCAAGGGTAACAGGACCCTAAAAGTTATTGTGCAATTTGTCCTGAGTACGCTGATACCCATATGTGGGTGTAAATTACTATTTGGGCACATGGCAGAGCTCGGAAGGCAAGCAGCGCCATTTGACTTTTTTGGCTGGAATTGAGATCGGACACCATGTCGCGTTTGGAAAGCCCCTGATGTACCAAAACAGTGGAAACCCCCCACAATTGATACCATTTTGGAAACTACACCCCCCAAGGAACTTATCTAGATGTGTGGTGAGAACTTTGAACCCCCAAGTGCTTCACAGAAGTTTATAACGCCCAGGCGTGAAAATAAAAAAAAAAATTTTTTCCACAAAAATGATATTTTTGCCCCAAAATTTTTATTTTCCTAAGGGCAACAGGAGAAATAGGACCCCAAAAGTTGTTTTGCAAATTGTCCTGAGTAGGCTGATACCCCATATGAGGGGGTAAAATACTGTTTGGGTGCATGGCAGAGCTTGGAAGGGAAGGAGCACCATTTGACTTTTTCAACGCAGAATTGGCTGGAATTGCGATCAGACGCCATGTTGCGTTTGGAGAGCACCTGATGTGCACAAATAGTGGAAACCCCCAATTGTAACCCTAACCCTAACCCTAGCCCTAACCCTAGCCCTAACCCTAATGGGAAAAAGGGAAAAATAATAAAATTAAAAAAAGTATTTATTTCCAAACTAAGGGGGTGATAACGGGGGGTTTGATTTACTATTTATGACGGTTTTTATGTTTGGCGGCTGTCGCACGCTAAAAGACGCTTTTTATTGTAAAAATAGTTTTTGCATCACCACATATTGAGAGCTATAATTTTTCCATATTTTGACCCACCGAGTCATGTGAGGTCTTATTTTTTGCGGGACGAGTTGACGCTTTTATTGGTATCATGTTCGGGCATGTGACATTTTTGATCGCTTTTTATTTCGTTTTTTGGGACGCAGAATTTACAAAAACCAGCGTTTCATGAATTTCTTTTGGGTGGTGCGTTTACGCCGTTCCGGGTGCGGTAAAATTTATAAGGCGGTTTTATTCTTCGGGTCAGTACGGTTACAGCGATACCTCATTTAGGTCTTTTTTTATGTTTTGGCGCTTTTATGCAATGAAAACAATTTTATATAAAAAATAATTATTTTTGCATCACTTTATTTTGCAAGCTATAACTTTTTTATTTTTTCGCTGATGATGCTGTATGGTGGCTCGTTTTTTGCGGGACAAGATGACATTTTCAGCGGCACCATGGATATTTATATGCATCTTTTTGATTGCGCGTTATTGCACTTTTTGTTTGGCGGTATGATAATAAATCATTATTTTTTGCTTCGTTTTTTATTTTTATTTTTTAAGGGGTTCGCTTAAGGGGTTAACTATTGGGACAGTTTTATAGGGCGGGTCGTTACGGACGCGGCGATACCAAATATGTGTACTTTTATTGTTTTTTTTATTTCCAAAAAATGAATTTATTGGGGAATATTTTATTTTTTTTTTTAATTTATTTAGCGATTTTTTTTAAAATTATTTTTACACTTTTTTTAATTTTTTTTTACTTTATTACAATGTCCCAGGGGGGGACATAACTGTCCTGTGACAGATCGCTGATCTGTCACATCACAGATCACTGTGACAGATCAGTGATCTGTCACAGGCATTGCACAGGCTTCCTCATGCCTGCGCTTTGCAGGCAATGAGGAAGCCAGCTTCCTGCAGGCCCCCGGAGGTCCCCGTCGCCATATTGGATCCGGGGACCTGCAGGAAAGGAGCCCCCGCAGCAGCGCTGCACATTGCGCTGCCGTGGGGGGCTCAGGGAAGCACGGAGGGAGCCCCCTCCCTGCCGATGCTTCCCTTTAACCCCGGTACACCGCGATCGTGTTTGATCGCGGTGTGCAAGGGGTTAACGTGTCGGGGGTGGTCCGTGACCACCCCTGACACATTGTGCCGGGTGTCAGCTATGATAATTAGCTGACACTCGGCCGCGATCAGCGGCGCTCACCACGTGGGCGCCGCTGATCGCGATGACGTAATATTCCGTCCACGGTAATCAGGTCCATGGTCACATGGACGGAATATTACGTCAATTGTAGGTAAGGGGTTAAGATTGCATTAGAGAACAGTAGAATGAATGGATGGTTAGCAGCGAAAAGTCATTCACCAAAGGAGGAAACATGTGTACTCCATAGTTGGATGTTTTGTGCAAGTTTGTCATAAAAGCCTGGAATGAGATTAATGCAAAAACAGTAATCAAGTCTTTCAAGAAGTGTGGCATATGAAATTCATTAACTGGTATGGAGGACGACTACTGGTGGCAAGATGAAGAGCAAGCCAAAGCTGAGACCACACCATCTAATATGGAATTTGATCCATATGATGACTGCCTTACAAATGTGTCACAAGATGTACTTTTGATGTCAGAGGATGCACAGGAGGATTTTGAAGGCTTTTAAAGGGAAACTGTCACGCCAGCAAAACCTGTAAAAATACTGTAGCTTGCAGTTATGATGGGTGTTGCTAACTTGCAAGGGACTTGCCTGGCACTTGCTCTCTCTCTATTGTTTGCTATCTTCCTCCTATCATCATCAGTTCCAGTTTGGTTGACAGCTTAGAAAACAAGCCACATAGCAGGTCCCATGGATTTATTGTCTTATCCTTCCTTTCAGCTTTAGAGTGAATTAGGAAAAGTTTAATCCACTTGCACTGTTTTACGTTTACATGATTGATAACAAACAGCCTTATGTTTATAAGTGACAGTTTTGCTGCTAAATACCTGCATATCATAAGCATTTGAATTAAAATTACCATATTGCAATGAAATCGGATGTGTTTTTTTTAATTTTTACGGTATGTGCGTTGGAAGAGGGGTAGTCTTATACGGCGATGTGGAGAAACGGGGGTCAGTGGGTGCTCAAGTCCACTGGCCTGGCTGTCTTTAGCAAGACTGCATGAACCAGGGCTCATACCACTTAACGCCTGTGCTCTCTCCCCGTGGGCGGGTCACTACTCAGACAACACAGGGTGAGGGTAAAGCAGTGTGGCAATACTTTATTGACCCACAACTGCCAATAGCACTCAGAACAGTCCCAGCAAATATCCAAGATGGTGCACATCACAGGGTCCCACCCTTCCACTGACTCGCTGGGATAATGGTAGATTATACATCAGAGCTCCGAGGTTTGCTATTCCACCTGTGATATACACACAGAGAAGTGGTAACGACAAGCGTAGAGAGATGACCGAGAACAGTCCATAGTGTCCATACAAGTTCCAAAGGCAGTTAACATGAGAGTCTCCACCTGGCTTATCCGACCATCTCCATGGAACCAAGCAACCAGCGGATCCCAAACCTGGCTTTCTCCAAACATTTCCATGCTTCAGCGATGCTCAATGGATCAGATCTGTATCTTTCCAACCGGAGCCAAAAACCCTACATTGTTTTCTATAGAATCATAGATCCGTGTCCCTCATGATGGTGCCATGATGAATTGGCTACAGTCCTGTCTCTCGTCCATCAAGTGTTTTGCAGAATGTCCAACTGGTAGCTCTGTGTGACAAGATCTTGGAGTCTTTTCATACCCGAGGCATGTAAACTATTTTTAGAATTATCCAGTGTCCTTTAGTCCACCCTCACATTCTTTCCCTCTCTACTTTCGAAGTCAACAAACTGGTTCCAGAATACAATGCACAATTAGCATATCAGCACACCGCAATAGACAAAGATAAACACACACTATGTTATATGGTATATCAACTTACAAGTCACTATTACAGACTTCCACAGTATGTTAAATAGTACATCAGCCTGCAAGTCTGTCCTCCTGACCAACCAGAAATTAACACCCAAATCCAAAAGCCAATATACAGATAAAAAGTCAATTCTTCTTGGTTGGCAGAAACATAGTTGACTTGGTAATGAAGATATACTCTCGTTTCTTCACAGGTGAGTGTATCCCAAACTCTATATTTTAACAGGAAAAGTTGGGGGTCGTCTTAAACGCCGGAAAATACTTGCTAAACTCATGACGTCACTACTACAGATGTATGAACAAAGACTGAGAGCAGCATCTCAACTATTCAGTCATTAAACAGCATATATTAATTTTAAAAAATGCACATACAATTAGGGAACCATGATAAAATGTATTATTATGTTTTATTCCAACATAACTATCATTGGAGCTGAGCACCACTTGCCATATTTAATGTCGCTCAATGAATATTCACATAGAAATCACTACTATCAGCTCCTATTAATACTAAACACAAAACGAGATTCCTCAGCTGCACATTGATTTAATAAAGCAACTTTGTATATTGTGTGTTATTTCATAGCTATCAATAGTCATTGCCAACAATGCACAGAGATTTGTACTTGCTTATAAATTTGTACATTTTATTGTTATTATAGTTAAGGCCAAATTTACCATTAGGAACAAGAAACCTGTGCCAATGACAACCCTGTGGGAAATCAGATTTAGGGACAGATTATGCTCTAGCTCATGCGGTGGGATGTGGTTCAGAAGTCTAAATTAAATAAAAAATGGTGCTAGGCACAAGGAGCTGTCAGAGTGGCTGTAGGTTTGTTCTTCAGGACTGACAACAAATTGTTAGCATTTGATGTATTTACATGTGTAATATACCGTATATTTACATTTGAACCCTTTTTGTTTTATTTCATAGAATCGAGATATTGCTGTAGAATTACTGAAATAACAGATATTAAATCATTACAGATAATGACAGATCACTAAAAAAGACAAAGTTAACAATCAACGTTGCCTTTAATAAAATATTCTGTGCTTTCATAATATGGCATACTTCTTTTTAAAGTTAGAATATTCATTTCAAGGACATGTTAAAATACAATTCAGACCACTTGCACAAACTTACCACGGTACACAACAAATGACAACATGAGTCTCATCGAACGGAAAACTTTAGAAAAATTACAGACACTACCAGATGTAGTAATAAAATCTTCTGACAAAGGGGGCAACATAGTCTTGTGGCCCATAATGAAGTATGACACTGAAGCTTTCAGACATTTAAAAAACAAAACATGCTACAAAAAACTTACAGCCCAATATCAACATTTTCATCTCAATAAATGGACTTACTGGAACAGGCCCAAGTAGAAGGAACCATTACCAAAGAATTATCTGAGATATACTTGATTAAAGAACCTACAATTCCTACCGTTTATTTTTGCCCAAAATACACAAAAATTGTCAAGACCCTCCAAGGCAACCTATAGTGTCGGGCAATAATAATTTTTTGGAAAATGTGGGCAAATTCATCGACACTAAACTCAATCCATTGGTCGAATGTCTCCCTCCTTTACTTTGGACACTGGAGACTTCCTCGAATAAAATTGATGGTTTACATTTGGATGAGGACACACTACTAGTAACATGCAACGTAGAATCTTTATACACCAACATAAAGCATATTGATGGTCTTCATGCAGCCAAATATTTCCTCTCTATGTCCAACTAATCTACCAGTATTATTGAATTCATTATCCATCTGTTAGAATTCAGTTTAAATCATAATTTTTTCACTTTTAAGGGGTCCCTCTACCTACAATTACTGGGCACAGCTATGGGTGCACCATTTGCATCCTCCTACGCCAACCTATTCCTGGGGCTGTGGGAGAGAGATCTCTTTTCATCAGACAACCTTCAACATATGAATCGTATCCTCTTTTGGGCACGTTACATAGACGATATTTTCATCATCTGGAAGGGTACATCAGAATCCCTAAACAAATTCATAACAATCCTCAATACAAATGATCAAAATATTCATCTTACTTATAAACAAGATACCCATTCCATTGAATTTTTGGATATAACAGTAAATTGGGATTCTTCAAACATTTTACAAACTAATTTATATAGGAAACCTACCTCCACAAACTCATTGCTTCACAGCATTTTCATCCGATCCTGAACCATTGAAACGTTCCATACCAGTGAGCCAATTTTTTCTTTTAAAACGTATTTGTTCTACAGTTGCTGATTTTGAAAAGCAGGCAAGTAATTTAAAACTGAGATTTCTTGATAGAGGGTATAACCATAAATCAATTAAAAGAGCATACCAGAGAGCCAAAAACACCCCAATGAATTATCTACTTTATTCCTCTAATAAACTACCCTCATCTTCAGTAGTACGCTTCATTACTGATTTTCACTCTCAAACCAACTCCATGAGAGAGATTTTGAAAAAACTTGGCCCATTTTATTATCTGACTCGATTCTGGCTCAATATCTACCAAAACAACCGAATATGACATTTCGGAGATCTAAAAACATCAAAGACATATTGGTACATAGCCATTACCAGAACAATCCTCAAACATTTCTGAATTTGATTCCATCACGAAAGGGCAGTTTTCCTTGTGGACATTGTGTAGCCTATCATAACATGGAAAGAATACATACCTTTTCCAATTCCACAGGCTCAAAAGAATACACCATCAATCATTTTATCAACTGTGAATCAAAAGCAGTTGTTTATTATGCAGTATGTCCATGTCCTAAAATAAACGTCGGTTTGACAACCAGTCTTTTGAAGATCAGAGTTAGAGAACACATTAATGACATTAGCGTGGCACAAAATGAAAGTGAAATCTCTTGTTTGAAAACTATACCTAAGCATTTTAAGCTTTTTCACAACAGTGACTCATTTGCATTGAAGGTGAGCGGAATTGACGTTATCCCCCTTCTATTCGTGGTGGCAATATAAGCAAAAAATTCTCACAAAAAGAAACTAAATGGATATGGACCCTAAACACAATGCATCCATTCGGCGTGAACAAAAACATTAGTTTTGTTCCATTTCTCTGACCACTTAGTTATCCAGTTGGTTTTACTTGTTTTTATCTTTTCTACTTATAGCATTTTATTAATATTTATAACATATTTTTATGGTCCTGTATTATATTTCTATGTGATAATGTCTCATCTCTTTCTTCTCCCCTTCCTTTCTTTTCTTTTTTCTCCCCTCTCCTTCCCCACGTCCCCCACCCTTCCCCTCAACCTTCCCTCTTCCTTCTCCCTTTTTTACCCTTTTCACCCATTTTGTGCCCCTCATTACATTATACCATATGTTATATTTAATATATTTATTTACACATAGAAATTCCACTAAATGGCAGTCACAATTACCTAACTCTAGGCTACAATAAAACACACAAAAGACATTCTACATGCTAAACTGAAGCAGAAAATGAGGTTGAGTTATTTTATATGATCAATCATTTTATTAAATCAACAAAATTTATATATTTAATAGAGTAGCGCTAACCAAGCAGGTAAAGGGGGAAGTTCAACTACAATATAACACAAAAGCTCCTGAACATATAAAAGTATCTTGATGGACCATTAAATATATCCAAAAATTATGATAAACACAGAGATCAAATAAATCAGTAATGCATAAATTATTTCTGAATTAATAAGGTGCAAATGCAGTAAAGCTCTAGTGCCAATATCACAAAATATCCAAATAAAAAAATTGCTACTAAAATAAATATAAAGTGACAGTGCACAGAAGTATTGTTGCAGCAGTAAAGTAATTAAGAAAATGTCCTTAGTGCATACTGATAAGGCCAAACAATGCCATATTAAATCAATTAGTCCATAAATAGAATAAAGTGACAGTGCATAGAGATAAAATTGGATTCAGGTAGCATGAAGGCATGTAAAGGTGTCAATAGCGCTGACCGGATAAGTGCAGAGTAAGGTGCATATATTAAAGTAGTAACTTACATGTGGATGAAGTTTTAACCCCCGCCTGCCACCTCAACGCATGTTTCGCGGTCTGACAAAGAACGGCAAAACTCTCGTTGAGGCAGCAGTCGGGGGTTAGAACTTCATCCACATGTTAGTTACTACTTTAATATATGCACCTTATTTGGCACTTATCTGGTCAGCGCTATTGATACCATTACATACCTTCATGCTACCTGAATCTACTGTAATTTGATCTCTATGCACTGTCACTTTATTCCATTTATGGACTAATTAGTTTAATGTGGCATTGTTTGGTCTTATCAGTATGCACTAATGACATTTTCTTAATTTCTTTATTGCTACAACAATACTTCTGTGCACTGTCACTTTATATTTATTTTAGGAGCAATTTTTTATTAGGATATTTTGTGATATTGGCACTAGAGATTTACTGCATTTGCACCTTATTAATTCAGGAATAATTTATGCATTTATGATTTATTTGATCTCTGTGTTTATCATAATTTTTGGATATAATTAAAGGTCCATCAAGATACTTTTATATGTTCAGGAGCTTTTGTATTATATTGTGATTGAACTTCCCCCTTTACCTGTTTAGTTAGCGGTACTCTATTAAATATATAAATTTTGCTGATTTAATAAAATTATTGATCATATAAAATAACTCTTGACCTCATTTTCTGCTTCAATTTAGCATATAGAAGGTCTTTTGTGTGTTTTATTATATTTATTGTGATTTATTTTATTTTTAAATATCCGATACGATTGTGGTTTTCATAATTTTTGGTCTTTACTGGGACCATTCCTTCAAATTTGCATTCACTGAGTCGATGACTCTATTTGGCATGGTATTGGGGTATTGGCCATCTGAATATGGACTGATTGTCTGTTTGGACATTTCATCATGCACTAAAGGAGAAGATCAAGAAGACAGAATAATTACCAATTTTTTTCTTTGATTTTTTCTTCAATTCATTTTTTGACATATATTTTTTTCTGCATTTTCATTTATTCCACTGTCAGTTTATGTATTATATTTAATTCTTCATCCTTATTTATTTATTTTTTATTATTATTTTTTTATTTATTATTTTTATTTTTAACTTTACACATCTCATTTTTCATTTTTATTTTCCTTTTCTTTCTCCACTTTTTTCAATATTATTACTTATAGTTGTGGCCAAAAGTATTGACACCCCTGCAATTCTGTCAGATAATACTCAGTTTCTTCCTGAAAATGATTGCAAGCACAAATTCTTTGATATTATTATCTTCATTTAATTTGTCTTAAATGAAAAAACACAAAAAGAATTGTCCTAAAGCCAGATTGAATATAATTCCACACCAAACATAAAAAAGAGGGTGGACAAAAGTATTAGCACTGTTCGAAAAATCATGTGATGCTTCTCTAATTTGTGTAATTAACAGCACCTGTAACTTACCTGTGGCACCTAACAAGTGTTGGCAATAACTAAATCACACTTGCAGCCAGTTGACATGGATTAAAGTTGACTCAACCTCTGTCCTGTGTCCTTGTGTGTACCACATTGAGCATGGAGAAAAGAAAGAAGACCAAAGAACTGTCTGAGGACTTGAGAAACCAAATTGTGAGGAAGCATGAGCAATCTCAAGGCTACAAGTCCATCTCCAAAGACCTAAATGTTCTTGTGTCTACCATGCGCAGTGTCATCAACAAGTTTAAAGCCCATGGCACTGTGGCTAACCTCCCTAGATGTGGACGGAAAAGAAAAATTTACAAGAGATTTCAATGCAAGATTGTGCGGATGTTGGATAAAGAACCTCGACTAACATCCAAACAAGTTCAAGCTGCCCTGCAGTCCGAGGATACAACAGTGTCAACCCGTACTATCCGTCGGCGTCTGAATGAAAAGGGACTGTATGGTAGGAGACCCAGGAAGACCCCACTTCTTACCCCGAGACATAAAAAAGCCAGGCTGGAGTTTGCCAAAACTTACCTGAAAAAGCCTAAAACGTTTTGGAAGAATGTTCTCTGGTCAGATGAGACAAAAGTAGAGCTTTTTGGGCAAAGGCATCAACATAGTTTACAGGAGAAAAAAAGAGGCATTCAAAGAAAAGAACACGGTCCCTACAGTCAAACATGGCGGAGGATCCATGATGTTTTGGGGTTGCTTTGCTGTCTCTGGCACTGGACTGCTTGACCGTGTGCATGGCATTATGAAGTCAGAAGACTACCAACAAATTTTGCAGCATAATGTAGGGCCCAGTGTGGGAAAGCTGGGTCTCCCTCAGAGGTCATGGGTCTTCCAGCAGGACAATGACCCAAAATACACTTCAAAAAGCACTAGAAAATAGTTTGAGAGAAAGCACTGGAGACTTCTAAGGTGGCCAGCAATGAGTCCAGACCTGAATCCCATAGAACACCTGTGGAGAGATCTAAAAATGGCAGTTTCGAGAAGGCACCCTTCAAATATCAGGGACCTGGAGCAGTTTGCCAAAGAAGAATGGTCTAAAATTCCAGCAGAGCATTGTAGGAAACTCATTGCTGGTTACCGGAAGCGGTTGGTCGCAGTTATTTTGGCTAAAGGTTGTGCAACCAAGTATTAGGCTGAGGGTGTCAATACTTTTGTCTGGCCCATTTTTGGAGTTTTGTGTGAAATGATCAATGTTTTGCTTTTTGCTTCATTCTCTTTTGTGTTTTTTCATTTAAGACAAATTAAATGAAGATAATAATACCAAAGAATTTATGTTTGCAATCATTTTCAGGAAGAAACTGAGTATTATCTGACAGAATTGCAGGGGTGTCAATACTTTTGGCCACAACTGTATGTCATGTGTCTTTTTTATTTTATCATCATGTATTGCTTCATTTTATTCCTTATTTCCATCACTATTTATTGTTTAGATATGTGATTTTTCTCTTTTTTTTACTTTAATTGGGACATATGTTTATATGTCTTTGTCATGATTCATGCACATATACATATATTTTCACTCTCTTTTATGATTACTATCATTTATTAATTCTCCTGGTTTTTATGTCACTTTTCATCACATCTCAACACTCCCCTTCCTTTGTATCCTTTCCCCTCCTTCTTTCCTTGTTTTTCTTCCTTCACGCATCAATCACCCCTCTTTTTCCCATTACCTGCACATTATTATTTACCATTTGGAAATTTCTCCATTTTTTTTAGATATTTTTCTTTCTCCTATTATTATATATTAATTTTACCCATCTTATATTCACTCACAATACATTTTCTTTGCCCCATTCATTTCTTCTCGGTTAATAGATTTTTCAAGACCTTCCTTTGAGCTGCTAGGACCTGATAATAATAATAATAAGCACTTTACATTTCAGAGGGGATTTGTACAGACAATAGACATTACAGCATAACAATAATCACATACAGTAGATTATAACAAATACCAAGAGGAATGAGGGCCCTGCTCGCAAGCTTACAGTCTATGAGGAAAGAGGTAGACACGAAAGGTGGGTGGTAACAGTTGCCCTGATTGTATGGACCAGCCATAATATTAAGTGTGTGACAGTACAGACACAGAGGGCTAATGGATGCATACAGCATGTGGGAACATGATGCGGGAAATCTGGTTATGGTAAAACTTTTGGCTGTGCCACACAGGGATAGATTAGGTTAATGTGTTGAGGCGATAGGCCAGTCTGAATAAATGTGTTTTCAGGGCACGCTTAAAATTGTGGGGATTGGGGACTAATCGTATTGACCTGGGAAGTGCATTCCAAAGAATTGGCGCTGCACGTGTAAAGTCTTGGAGACGGGAGTGGGAGGTTCTGACTATTGAGGATATTAACCTCAGGTCATCAGCAGAACGGAGGGCGCGGGTAGGGTGGTATACTGAAACAAGGGAGAAGATGTAGGGTGGTGCTGAGCCATGGAGGGCTTTGTGGGTGAGGGTAATAAGTTTATACTGAATTCTGGAGTGGATGGGTAGCCAGTGTAATGACTGGCACAAGGTAGAGGCATCGGTGTAACAATTGGTGAGGAATATGATCCTGGCTGCAGCATGCAAGACAGATTGGAGAGGGGAGAGTTTGGTAAGAGGGAGACCGATTAGAAGAGAGTTACAATAGTCGAGGCGAGAATGAATTAGAGAAACAGTAAGAGTTTTTGCAGTGTCAAAAGTAAGAAAAGGTCGAATTCTAGAAATGTTTTTGAGGTGCAGATGACAAGAGTGAGCCAGTGATCAAATGTGGGGGGCAAAGGAAAGCTTGGAATCAAGTATGACCCCAAGACAGCGGGCCTGTTGCTGGGGAGTAATAGTGGAGCCACCCACAGAAATAGCAATGTCGGGTATAGGTACATTAGTAGAGGGAGGAAACACCAGGAGTTCAGTTTTTGACAGGTTCAGTTTCAGATATAGTGAGGACATGATATTAGACACAGCGTTTAGACAATCGCCGGTGTTTTCTAGAAAGGCTGGCGTGATGTCAGGAGAAGAAGCGTATAATTGGGTGTCATCAGCATAGAGATGGTACTGGAACCCAAATCTACTGATTGTTTGACCAATAAGGGCAGTGTACAAGGAGAAGAGGAGGGGGCCTAGAACCGATCCTTGGGGGACCCCAACAGTAAGGGGAAGGTGAGAGGAGGAGGAACCGGCAAAAGATACAGTAAAGGAGCGGTCAGAGAGATAGGAGGAGAACCAGGAGAGAACGGTGTCCTTGAGGCCAATGGAACGGACCTGATCACATGACTTCTCTGCTACCCGCCCATGATAGCGGGCTGGGTGGAACACACGCCACACTGCATTCCAGCTGATCGATCATGCCCCTCGCTCCTACGTCCCCATACCGTCACATCAGCTGATTGCAGTGCTGTGGGTCACATGGGACAGCTGGGTAGTGAAGCCGGGTAACCTCCTGTGTGGCCACAAGTCAAACCATGCCCACCCCACTCTCATTGGTGTCCTGCAGCAAAAATACCTCACTTCCCCTGGATTGCTCCACCCCATAATGAAGGCGAACGCTGAAACGCGCGTCGGGATGGATGCATCCTTGAGACAGCAGTCAGATCCTCATAACCACCTCATCTAGCAGGTACTTAACCCTTTTCACACATGGCACTATGTGTATTCACACATTATGAATTTTGATCATAGCAGCTTTACTGTATTGGCACTGTAAATAATGAAACAATTTGTGTAGTATCATCTTTTAGATTGCCACATTTAACAATATTATTAGCCATGATCATTGTTATTTTGAGGGGATAGCAACAACTGCACATACACTTTATTAATTTTGTATTTTCCTTTAACCCGTTTTCCATTCCTACTCCATGCTCTTTTATATGAGGATCCATTTTTATATTTTTTTTATATATTTCACATTGTGGTATCTAAACTAGCAGATGTTTATCATTATCATCAATACTCTTTTTACTGCTATAATTAATTCCAGTTTTTCCATGACCTAAATTCAATCTGTTCCCAATGTGTTGCGTCCCTTTTGTTCCCTGAGCATTTGTTTTCCATCCCTACCCACATTTTTTGTATCAATAAAGATTAACAATTTTTAATTGAGCTGTAAACTCTGCTATTTTCCTTTGTCTTCCACTTGCACAAACTGCAGTATCATTTATCAAAAAGATGACCATATTTTACATAAAAAAACACAGTAATTCTGCAAAAAAGAATATCATTGGCTTTGTTGACTGCTCAAAACCTTGAATTCCGAAAATGATTACATTTAAAGCAATTTATACATTTAGGTAAAGCAGGAACATACAGCATTTTAGAGAAGCTTAGTCCTTTCAGTGTTAAAAATGTACCAATGGAGAGACACATCCCAAAACACCAAGGTTACTTACTGGTAGCCGCTTTTTCCAGAATCCATGACAGCACACCTGATGAGACAGGGATCCACCCCACAAGGACAGGAAACCTACTGAAATAAAAGGACTGTACCTCTCCCCGTATAAGTTGAGGTACAGAGCATGAGAGGACCTCTGCGTTAATTTATATACATAACTAACACCACATCATAAAAACATCCAATCTATAGTGCAAACCCATATGGTGATGAGAGGGGGGAATAAACGGGTGCTGTCATAGATTCTGGTAAAATTGGCTACCAGTAAGTAATCTTGACATTTTCCCTTCACTCATGAAAGCACACCTGAGAGATTTCTGGGGAATTTGAAACACTTTAGGGAGGGACCACCGCTTGCAGCACCCTTCTAATAAAGGTTAAGTCAACAGAGGAGGATAAATCCAGCCTTCATACCTAAAGAAAGTAGATGGTGAGGACCAGTTATTGACCTTACAAATTTGATCAATGGACACATCCACTTTCTTTGCCCAGGAGGTCTTCACGGCTCTGGTGGAAGGAGTGATGGAATGAGCCTTGATACTGTCAGGGATCAAAGCACCACTAGCAGAGTAAGATAATCTAATGGCCTCCCTAAGCTATCTGGCAATGGTGCATTTTGTTTCCCCGTAACCCTTCCTATTAACCTGTAAGGCTACAAACAGGGACTAGGCTTTCCTTCACTGGCCAGTAATAGATATATACTGTAACAGCGCCCTTCTAAAGTCAAGATTATGAAATCCTCCCTTGAATTCTTAGGGTTATTACAGAAAGACGGCAAGATGATTTCTTGACTCTGGTGACATTAACACTACCTTAGGAAGATAAGCCGAATCAGATCATAACACGACTCTATCCTCATATATCTGGGTATAAGGAGGGTTCATAGAGAGGGGCTGTAAATCACTCACCCTTCGGGCAGATATCAAAGCTACCAATATGATTATTTTGAGGGTAAAGTACTTGGCCGACAACACGTGTACGGGTTCAAACGTGTCTTTGGTCAATGCTTCTACTACCAGGTTCAGATCCCATGAGAGGCCCTAGTGAATGGGACTGGCCTGGATCTATCACAGATTTTATGAATCTTGATATAGATGTATTGGCCACAAGATTGCAACTATATAATGTCCCTACAGCTGATAACTGAACCTTAAGAGTACTAGTAGCCAACCCCAGTTTGAACCCTGTCTGAAGGAACTTTAGGATGGGAGGCTTTTGACCTAAACTCCAAAAACTTTTTACCATGTCCTGCCATAAATCCTTGCTATGGGTTTTCTATTTCTTAGCAAGGTGGAAACTAACGGTGGAGAAAACCCTCTGTTACTCATCATTGCCCTTTCAAAGTCCACGCTGATAGATGGAAACCCGTCACTTGAGTGTGGAATATTAGGGCTTGTGTAAGAAGGTCTGGGATCTCTGGCAGTGACATCGTTCTTAATAGGGAATACAATGATTTTGTTGGACAGAACGGGGCAATCAGAATCACTCTTGTCTGATCCTCCCTGATTTTTTTCACGACTGCCAGAATCATCACTATAGGAGGGAAGTCACAAGCAATCCTGAAGTCTCAGGGAATCTAGAGGCCATCTACCGCATACGGATTTTTCCTTGGGTCTAGTGAACAGAATTTTTTTACTTTTCTGTTAGCAATCAAATCTATTTCCAGCAAACCCCATAGATTACCTATCTGCTGAAACACACTGGAGTTTAGGGCCTATTTTCACTGTTTCCCCTTGTTGCAGCTTAGAAAGTCTGCCCTGGTGTTTTGTGCTTACCTTAAGTGCAGTGCTGTAAGGGACAAAAGATTTTGCTCTGCTATCTGAAAGATTTTGTTTGCCGCTTCCATTAGGTAGTAGGACGTTGTTCCCCCCTGGTGGTTGATATATGCCTCCGTAGCCCTATTGCCCAACATAAACTGGACATGGCGACCCAGGATGAGAGGAAGAAAGCCCTCTATAACCCTTCCCACTGCCCACATTTCTTTTAGATTTGATACCCTTCCCTTCTTGGGGAGTTCCCAAGACACCTGAATTCCATGACTCCTCAGTTGTGCCCCCCCAACCTGGGTTGCTCGCGTCTGTTGTTATTATGTTGTTTACAGGCCTAATCTATTGGACCCCTGATGTTAAATTTGCCCTGTCTGTTCACTACATGAGGGAATTTCTGACCTCTAAAGAAAATCCACCCTTCCTTCTAAACGCCCTTCTAGCAATCTCTGCGCAGATAGGATTTTCCACTGAAGTTGTCTGGTGTGCAATTGGACCCAACTGACTGCTGGGATGGAGGATGTTAGGGTTCCCAACAGGGACATAGCTTTCCTTAGGGACATCCTTAGAAGCTCTACGATTGTTGAGGACAGGTTCACAACCTTGTCCACCTTGTCTCCGGGTAAGAAACAAGCCTGCAGTTCAGAATTCAGAACAAGGCCTGGGAAGGTCTGTGTTCTTAAGGGCTTTAGTCTTGATTTTTGAGCATTGTCCATTCATCCAAGAAGACAACTGTAACCTCTTTCAACTGAGCAGCACAGTAGTCCTCCAATCTCCCTATGAGGAAGTCGTCCAGATAAGGAATAATGACTGTGTTCCAGATGCATAGGAAGGCTGTCCTCTTGGCTATTAACTTGGTCAAGACGCTTGGAGCTACCGATGACCCAAAGGGAAGGGATTTAAATTGAAAATGCCTGACCTTGCCTTGTATGTATAGGGCCATTCTCAGGTATTTCTGATATCCTGGATGGATTTGGATGTGATAGTAAGAATCCTTTAACCCCTTTCTGCCATATGATGTACTATCCCGTCCATGTGCCCTGGGACTTAATTTCCAGGGATGGGATAGTACGTCATAGCGATCAGCGGTGCTCACGTGGTGAGCGCCGCTGATCGCGGCAGGGTGTCAGCTGATTATCACAGCCGACACCCGACATTATGTGTCAGGGGTGGTCAAGGACCGCCCCCGACACTTTAACCCCTGGCACACTGCGATCAAACACGATCGCAGTGTACCGGGGTTTAGGGAAGCATCGGCAGGGAGGGGACTCCCTTTGTGCTTCCCTGAGACACCAAGACCAGCATGATGTGCAGCGCTGCCGCGGGGGTCTCTTTCCCTGCAGGTCCCCGGATCCAAAATGGTGGCGGGGACCTTCGGGGGCCTGCAGCGAGCCGGCTTCCTCATGCCTGCAAAGCGCAGGCAGGAGGAAGCCTTCTGCACTGCCTGTGACAGATCACTGATCTGTCACAGCGATCTGTGGTGTGACAGATCAGCGATCTGTTTCATGAAAGTGATGTCCCCCCTGGGACATTGTAATAAAGTTAAAAAAAAGTGTAAAAATAATTTATAAAAAAATCGCTAAATAATTTAAAAAAAAAAAAATTCCCTAATAAATTCATTTTTTGGAAATAAAAAAAAGCAATAAAAGTACACATATTTGGTATCGCCGCCTCCGTAACGACCCGCCCTATAAAACTGTCCCATTAGTTAACCCCTTAGCAAACCCCTTAAAAATAAAAATAAAAAACAAAGCAAAAAATAATGCTTTACTATCATACCGCCGAACAAAAAGTGTAATAACGCGCGATCAAAACGATGGATATAAATATCCATGGTACCGCTGAAAACATCATCTTGTCACGCAACAAACGAGCCACCACACAGCATCATCAGCAAAAAATAAAAAGTTATATCTCGTAGAATAAAGCGATGCAGAAATAATTATTTTTTATATAAAATTGTTTTCATTGCATAAAAGCTCCAAAACATAAAAAAAGACATAAATGAGGTATCGCTGAAATCGTACTGACCCTAAGAATAAAACCGCTTTATCAATTTTACCGCACACGGAACGGTGTACATGCACCCCCCAAAAGAAATTCTTGAAATGCTGGTTTTTGTTCATTTTCCATCCAAAAAATTGGAATAAAAAGCGATCAAAAACTGTCACGTGCCCGTGAGGCTCTCCAAATGCGACATGACACCCGCAGACCATTCCATCAAAGTCTGCATTCCAAAACGTCACTACTTCCCTTTCGAGCCCCGACGTGTCCCCATACAGTAGTTTTCTCCCTCCCACATATGGGGTATCAGCGTACTCAGGACAAATTGGACAACAACTTTTGGGGTCCAATTTCTCCTGTTATCCTTGGGAAAATAAAAAAATTGGGGACTAAAAGATCATGTTTGTGGAAAAAATATGATTTTTTTATTTTCATGCCTGGGCATTATAAACTTCTGTGAAGCACTGAGGGGTTCAAAGTGCTCATCACACATCTAGATAAGTTCGTTAGGGGGTCTAGTTTCCAAAATGGGGTCACTTGTGGGGGGTTTCCACTGTTTAGGTACATCAGAGGCTCTCCAAAGGCAACATGGCACCCGCAGACCATTCCATCAAAGTCTGCATTCCAACTCATCACTACTACCCTTCCGAGCCCTGATGTGTGCCCATACAGTAGTTTTCTCCAGCATATGGGGTATATCAGCGTACTCAGGACAAATTGGACAACAACTTTTGGAGTCCAATTTCTCCTGTTACCATGGGGAAAATAAAAAAATTGGGGACTAAAAGATCATGTTTGTGGAAAAAATATGATTTTTTTATTTTCACGCCCGGGCATTATAAGCTTCTGTGAAGCCCTTGGGGGTTCAAAGTGCTCACCACACATCTAGATAAATTCCTTGGGGGGTCTAGTTTCCAAAATGGTGTCATTTGTGGGGGGTTTCCACTGCTTAGGCACATCAGGGGCTTTCCAAACGCGGCATGGCGTCCAATCCCAATTCCAGCCAAAAAAGTCAAATGGTGCTGCTTCCCTTCCGAGCTCTGCCATGCGCCCAAATAGTGGTTTACCCCCACATATGGGGTATCAGCTTACTCAGGACAAATTGCACAATATCTTTCGGGGTCCTGTTACCCTTGGAAAAATAAAAATTGAGGGTGAAAAGATCATTTTTTGTGGAGAAAATATAATGTTTTAATTGTACGGCTGTACGTTATAAACGTCTGTGAAGCCCTTGGGGGTTCAAAGTTCTCACCACACATCTAGATAAGTTTCTTGGGGGGTATAGTTTCCAAAATGGTGTCATTTGTGGGGGGTTTCCACTGTTTTGGTACATTAGGGGCTTCTCAAACGCGACAAGGTGTCTGATCTCAATTCCAGCCAAAAAAGTCAAATGGCGCTGCTTCCCTTCCGAGATCTGCCATGCGCCCAAATAGTGGTTTACCCCCACATATGAGGTATCAGCGTACTCAGGACAAATTGCACAATAACTTTTAGGGTCCTGTTATCCTTGGGAAAATAAAAATTGGGGTGAAAAGATCATTTTTGTGGAAAAAAATATGATTTCTTTAATTGTACGGCTGTACGCTATAAACTTTTGTGAAGCCCTTGTGGGATCAAAGTTCTCACCACATATCTAGATAAGTTCCTTGGGGGTCTAGTTTCCAAAATGGGGTTACTTGTGGGGGTTTCCACTGTTTAGGTACATCAGGGGCTCTCCAAACGTGACATGGCGTCCGATCTGAATTCCAGCCAATTTTGCATTGAAAAAGTCAAACGGCGCTCCTTCCCTTCTGAGCTCTGCCATGCGCCGAAACAGTGGTTCCCCCCCACATAACAGGTATCAGCGTACTCAGGAGAAATTGCACAACAACTTTTGCAGTCTAATTTCTCCTGTTATCCTTGGTAAAATAAAAAAATGGACCTTAAGTAATTTTTTTGTGAAAAAAGTTAACTTCATTTTTTTTAAACATTCAAAAAATTCCCTTGAAGCACCTGAAGGGTTAATAAACTTCTGGAATATGGTTTTGAGTGCCCTGAGGGGTGCAGTTTTTAGAATGGTGTCACTTTTGGGAATTTTCTATCATATAGACCACTCAAAGTGACTTCAAATGTGATGTGGTCCATAAAAATAAAATGGTGCTGCAAAAATGAGAAATCGCTGGTCAAATTTTAACCCTTATAACTTCCTAACAAAAAGAAATTTTGGTTCCAAAATTGTGCTGGTGTAAAGTAAACATATGTGAAATGTTAGTTATTAAGTTTTTTGTGTGCTATATCTCTGTGATTTAAGGGCATATAACTTCAAAGTTGGAAAATTGGGAAATTTTCAAAATTTTCGCCAAATTTCCTTTTTTTTCACAAATAAACGCAACTTATTTGAATGAAATTTTACCACTAACATGAAGTACAATCTGTCATGAGAAAACAATGTCAGAATCACCAGGATTCATGGAAGCGTAAAAATTGGCCCTGTCATGAACGTGCAAACCACCCTTGGGGGTAAAGGGGTTAAGTTGACCACCACCATAAAACACCTGCGGTAGTAAGGAGCCAGAGACAGATCATTTTAATTAAAATAACTTATTATCCAAAATACTAAGGCATCTCCCTAATGTCAGGCTAAAGGAACCAATATCCTTTCAAAAGATGTGTCCAAATTTCAGGATTCTTGGATAATACAGATCATACAGAAGCAGCTCGCTGTTAAGGCACAAGATTTTGTACTTTGAACTAAATAAGCATTGCCATGCCATTTACTAAGCAGTTTCTACAGATAAGTGAATTGATTCAATGAAATATTAATTCAGGTTGATTTTAGGAAATTTGTTGAGCCTTGCGAATTCAATTTGAGATTTGATTTGAGCAAAACGCCAATGGAATACTGGCAATTTTGAAAAAAAACTGCAATTTTAGAAAAATTAGCTGAAGTTTAAAATATTTGATCACTACCCCTTATTGACCGAACCTGTGGAAGTTCATGTTGTGCTACCCGACCAAACCTTAGTCCAAAGCGGACTTCAAGGAGAAGTCCATGTTCGAAGTTCAGCCCTGGACACTAGGTGCCTGGTACGAACCTAGATCTTTACAGTTCAGGTTCGCTCATCTCTAATCACTAACAGTTTGTCTCCTGGATGTCTCTTGCTTTCCAGTGATTTTCAACATCCTGCCTGCTTGTCTGTGGGCTCCTGAATGTCTCCCACCTGCCATTGGTTTTCAGCATCCAGCCTGCTTGCCTGTGGTCTCCTGGACATTTCCTACTTGCCTGCAGTTTTCAGCCTTCTTGTATGTGGTTCTCAGGGCTTTATAAATCTTTTAGTTTGCCTTCTATATGTCTGCCTATGGCTTCCAGGACTTCTCCTGCCTGCTTGCGGTTTCCAGAACTTTATTAAAAACTTTAGTTTTCTTTTTTTGTGTCGGCCTGCTTGCCTGTGGCTTTTCTGGATGTCTACAGTTTGCCTGGGGTCTTCATTATTGCAGATGTCTACTTGTGCTCTCCAGCATCTCAACTGCCCATGTTTTACATGCTCCACCTAGCTACTGTATCGATGCATGTGGCCCATGTGCCCATGTGGACCTTGGGCTTACAGGATCCACCTCACAAAGCGAGCTCGCTTTGTGTAACAGAAAAAGGCAAACACCAACAGAAAAATTCTGTGGTATAAGACCAGTTGGTTGAAGGGAAAATTGGCACCATTATTACTCGGAGGAATAATTTTGAAATAGAAGGGCACAAAAAAAATGTTCTAGAATCAGTGGTGCAGCATGAATTGGAAAAGGTACTAAGTTTAAAGGGGTTGTCCACTACTAGGACAAACCCTTCTTGAACTACATATTTGTCCGTGATGAAATAAAAAAAACTCTACTCTCCTCCCGTGACGATGCCGTTCCTGCAGTGTTGGCACTTGGTCTCCCCGGGGCTATTGTGCAGTGTTGTGACGCGTGACCCCGGCCCCCAATTAGCACTTGCATCACTGTCCCCTCCTATGTATGGATTGAACATGAAGAGGAAGTCCGGGATGCAGCTGATCCATGGCTTCCTCTTCATGTCCAATCCGTACCTAGTGATGCTTATTGGGCACAGGCACTGGATGTGAGTATAGAATTTTTATTTTATCGGGGGGGCAAACATTTTTTTCAAGAAAAGGTTATCCTAGTAGTGAATAAACCACTTAAATTTAAAAAATCCAATTGAATGTCATACACAAGATTGGTATTTTACCAACATGCACAGTTTACACTTTGTTTACTCTTGCATTTTGAGTTAAACTCTCACTTTGTTTTAATTACAGAAAAACAATTTCAAGTGGACATAGATCTGTATTATAATAAATGCAAATGGAAGGAGAGTACGCTATTGACTATATTAGCACCCTTCTAGTTCATGTTTTGTATCTATTTTGAAGCATGTTAGACTTTTTGTTTAGTTAAAAAAATGAAATCAAAACTAAACAACATGATACCAGACAGACCCTTTATGGTTTTGTAACTGACTCATTTTTCACAAGAATTCTGTTTTAATTTTCCTAAGAAACAGAGAAATGTAACTCAAAAATGCACATGCGACAATTAATAATGTGAATTAAGTAGTTCTCTCTATATTGCAAGTGGCTTTGTACAGTTAGAGTACTGGCACTATGGGGCTGATATAATAAAGTGTTTAAACTGGCATAAGGCATTTGTAAAGTCGCAACATGTGAAGTTGGTAAAAAATGTTGTGACTTTTTTCGTCTTCCCACTAGTACCTCCATCTTTGCTGAAGTTGGCATAAAAAGAGCAGAATGTGCACATGGCAACACCCATCTAATTAATAAAAATCAATCCTTATCAATTTTGTTACTCAAAGCACTGAGTTAGTGTACATGCTGTCCATCTCTAATGTCGGCTCACCCTTTTCCCCTGACTACTGTGCAAGATACAGCAGGAACGCGGGATGCAGTGACGAGCAGGAGGCAGATCAAGAGTTAAATGGTATTTAACACAGGGAATACTCCACGCAGGGAGAGAATGAGGGAGTTATGGGAGGTTAAAAATCAGGAAGAGAACAAGTGTTCAAATAACAGGTAAACTTTTCAGTTTGCTGTTTCCAGAGGATGGAGGCTTGGAGATCCCGCGGTGGTGTCGTAGGAGACGCGTGAAGTCTCTGGCCTGATCCTGGAGGAATGTGAGGCACTGTCTCCTGGTTCTCCTAGGTGTAGTCTTGCAGTACCGGGGCGAGGTGTCCATGGAGGGGGCGTCAGTGGCGCCGGTGCAGAAGGATGGAGATCAGTGGTGGGGACCAGGAATATTCTGTCAGTCTCTGCGTGTTTTACCCCGGTCAGGCCAACAGCATGTACTGTTGTCAGGCAGAGGTACAGTACAGGACATCTCCCCAGTGTCGGAGGTGAGAGAGACCCTAGTCACGTGCTGCTCGCAGCCTGGCTGCATGTGTGTCGTCCATCAGCAGAATGGCCTGGTCTCCTGACGTTGCGCTGTGGAGAGTGAGTCAACCTTCTCCTGCTGCACACGCTGTCTTCCTGCAAAAGAGACAGTTTTGGCATGCTTCATCCCTTTTATAATGGACCCGCCCCCTGTAGTCTGGTGTAAAGGTCTGTCCCGGTCATAAAGTCCTTCCCCTGGCAACAATGGTGACAGCAACATTAGTTCCGGCATAGACACGAGAGAGGTACCACTAGCCTGGTCCATCTCCCTACAACTGCAATCAGTAAAAGCTGTGTTCACAAAACATAGTAGAAGCACCAATATCAACTTCTGCAGAACAGTCAGCCATATCTCCAGTCTGCCCAGGATGTTACATAAGGTTGCTTACTTACAGTCAGCTTCTTGAGAAGACAAGGGGCGGAGTTAGTGAGTTGAAGCTGAAGGAGAGCAATGAGCTCTGCAGGGGATGCTCTTACATTGGCCAGAGATGTGTGCACTGTGTCTGCTGCACATACTGTGGTTGGATCATGCAGGGGCTTTCTATTCGGCCCATGAGCCATCCCACTCCCAGGCAATAATCATTGAGTGCTCCCATGAGTGTGAATGACAGAGCTCTCGTTAGTCCGTGCTTCTTATGCATCTAGCACTGCTGTTTCAGGCTAATCACAATACAGTTTTGGGGTGGGAACTGAGCAGCTTTACCTTTGCAGCTTCCTAGTATAGGAGATGCCTATGCCCTGCAAAAACTGACAGGAGAATCACTGATCAATAAGAGTTTCCCCATCAGAATGATAGAAGCGCTCATCCTACACCTTGCCTTCTAATGCTCTAAAAGCAATTCTTCCACAAGAGAATTTTAAGAGAATTGTGCCCCGCTCTGCCTGAAACAAGTCTGTGCCTTAGGCAACTGCCTACTCTTGCCTATCCCATCATCCTGACCCTGATAACTAACTATGTTGTGCTCTTTTTAAGCCCAACATTGTGCGACTGAAAATTTAAATGCCTCTCACAGTGCTCACTGCAAAAAATATGACTCCTAAATGTCTCTCTTGTTGTACATTGCCTCCACACTATGTTCTCCTCTAAAATATTCCATCCACACCTTTCCCCTTATATACTATGACCACCTCACTATCCACCATGGTGACCGATGACTGCCATACCATCCTCCTTCTAAACTACATCCAGCACATTGCTCCTCATACAGTTAGGTCCATATATATTTGGACAGAGACAACATTTTTCTAATTTTGGTTCTAGACATTACCACAATGAATTTTAAACAAAACAATTCAGATGCAGTTGAAGTTCAGACTTTCAGCTTTCATTTGAGGGTATCCACATTAAAATTGGATGAAGGGTTTAGGAGTTTCAGCTCCTTAACATGTGCCACCCTGTTTTTAAAGGGACCAAAAGTAATTGGAAAATTGACTACAAGGCTATTTCATGGACAGTTGTGGGCAATCCCTTTATTATGTCATTCTCAATTAAGCAGATATAAGGCCTGGAGTTGATTTGAGGTGTGGTGCTTGCATTTGGAAGGTTTTGCTGTGAAGGAAACATGCGGTCAAAGGAGCTCTCCATGCAAGTGAAACAAGGCATCCTTAAGCTGCAAAAACAGAAAAAACCCATCCGAGAAATTGCTACAAATGTATGTACTTTGACAGCCACACTGACCACCCTTTTAAACTACAATTTCCACACCCCCACTCCCTTTATGAACTATAACCACCACACTGTTCATCTTTATGAAGTATACCCATCACACATTCCTCCCTTTTGAACAATGATCCTCACACAGTCTCTCCTACATGCTGCCCCATCTCCATGTTGAGCCCCCTTTTCACATTGTTTACCTCATGTTTCCCCCTCTTTAAACTGTTTCCCCCATGCTGCCTCCTCTTCATACTGAGACCTGTTAACACAGTCCCCGACACTGCCCCATTCCATACTAAGCCCCCATTCACACTGTTCACTGTTCGCCCATACTGCCTCTGTTCATACTACCCCACACTCTGAACCCTCTCCTCACTGAGCCCCCTTTTCACACTGTCTCACCCATGCATCCCCTGTTCATACTTCCCCACACTCTGAACCCTCTCCTCACCCATGCAGCCCCCTCTTTACACTGTCCCTTCACATTGGCCTCTCTTCACTCTGAGCCCCCTCTTCACACTGTCCCCCATTGCCCTTTCCATAATTATCCCCTCTTAATACTGAGTTCTGTCTTCACACTGTTCCCCCATGCTAAATTGGTTCTGTAGAATTCGATGATTCTGAGAGTGTATTACTGTCTTTGTCCAAGTGGATGCATACTGTAATGCATCCTTCTAAATGGTTAACAGATGCTCTAGCAAGTTGACAACACATATAAGCATACAGTAAAAAAAATAAAATAAAATAAGTACAATCAGAAAGATGAAAACAGATTATTAAAAGGATTATGCATTACTATCTGGTGTTAATTAATAAAAATACTATTTGTTACACCTTCCCATTAAGAAGAATCAATTTTAAAAAATTGCATAACCTGTGCTAAATTTATCAGAATAGAATATTCAGAATAAGTAATTTGACAGAACACACTAGGCATATTATAAACATTTATTTTCCATACGTCACTTCATGGATATCGTACATGTACTTTACATTTTGCACTTGGCCCTTTTCTAGAGATCTTTCAACACTGCCAAAGTAGATGCAATATATGTGAAGTAAGCCATATAATGCAAATTGTAACATAATTCTGTGACATTTTATGGGCAGTACGGTGGCTCAGTGGTTAGCGCTGCAGCCTTGCAGCGCTGGAGTCCTGGGTTCAAGTCCCACCAAGGACAACATCTGCAAGGAGTTTGTATGTTCTCCCCGTGTTTGCGTGGGTTTCCTCCGGGCACTCCGGTTTCCTCCCACACTCCAAAAAACATACTGATAGGGAATTTAGATTGTGAGCCCCATCAGGGACAGTGATGAAAATATGTGCAAACTGTAAAGCGCTGCGGAATATGTTAGCGCTATATAAAAATAAAGTATTATTATTTTGCTGCTTAAATCTCCCCTAAAGATAGATTTATAGGAACTGTCTGTCAGAAAATGAGGATTTGCAACCAATGACAATGCAGCTTTTTCTGCAAAAATAAGACCTACATTGTATAGTGATTGTTTGTCATTGGCAACAAGGGTAGATTTTTATGCTGGACAGTTTAGATAAAAACGACACCCTTTTAAGTTCTCTTGTCTGATAAAAATTGTCTCTTTCTCACATATGAAAAGCTTTCAGTAAAATGACTCTTTTCATACAATGTCTATCATATGGGCCCTCATGCAATCCTCTTCCCGGAATCATCTTCATTTTTTTATTTAAATTCTATGGGACAAATACTGATGGCACATTTCAACATGTCACCAGTGCCTATCCTGTACAATTGATGAAGCACGGTTGTAGCAAATTTTTCTTAACGGTCTAAAAAAAAGTAAATTAAAAAAATCATCCAGAAAGTAAAAAAAATGGTAAAAAAGGCACGATATCAACTCTGCCATTGATTTTTAGAAGATGTGCCTCCCTTGAGCATAAGCAGCAGAGACTTTGAACATGACAAAAATGTTAACTTTATTACAAAGGGAACATGTGCCTGGAAGAAGTAGAATTGTTTTTAATGAAAGGAAATTTTTCTGTATAAAAAAAATAGCAGAAAGAAAGTCAATACCAATAAATATCTCCATCAAGAAAATGCACATGACAAGAACAAAATAATATGTCATCTAAAATCTCAAGACACAGGAGGAGCTTGATGTTTTCAGTCTTTATTCCCTAATACACACTTCCAAAAATATGTGAAACTACAGCAACGTAATAAAATAATAACAAACGTTACTGAGTATTAAATTACAAATAAATGGAGACCACACTGGGCTGGCAAACTGTAAAATATCACCTACTGCTACCATACAGGATACAATCCCATTCTGCATCACTGGGATACCAATACTGGATGGAATACAAATACTTTCTATAGAGAGAGAGGGAAAAATTGCCTCATAGTATTATAGATTGGTAACTGCTGTTTTAACCCCTTAAAGACGCATCCAGTTTTCGCTTTTGTCCTTTAATTTCCCTCCCTCATTGAAAAGCTATGACTTATTTATTTTTTCATTGACTTAGCCATTTGAGGGATTGGTTTTTGCAGCCCAAATCGTACCTTTGCGTGACACCATTCATTTGATCTTACAATGTACTGAGAATTGGGAAAAATTCTATGTTAGATGCAATTCAAGAAAAAAAATGCAAGTCTATCATTGTTTTTTGGGTTTAGGGTTAGTTTTTTGTGTGGTTAAAATACCGATCTCCTAGTCAATATGATTACATGTTTTTTCTTCTATTTCTGTAGCCTAAAAAATTCATAACTATGTAAAAAAAAATTGGTGTGCATGGCTATCTGCGATCTATAACTCTTATTTTTCCATCTCTGCAAGAACTTGTTTTTGTACACAAAGTAACGGATTTCAATGGTACTAATTTGGAGTATATTGAAAGTTCTAAGCTACAGCTTTCTGAATATAAGAGATGGTTAAATATATTCGAGTGAAATTCTACTTGAATATTATAAAAATCCGAATTTGCCTAAGTGCAGATTTTTGGCAATTTACTACTATGCAGCCACAGCAATACTGCCATCAAAAGGTTAAAAAAAAATTATATTCACCTTACCATTCATCTGTCTGGCCCCTTCACTCCTCACCATGACATGTCTGGTTTTAGCTGTGTCTTCTGATAGCCACCAGGACTGCTGAAGATATTGAAAATTAGAAAAATACTTATACTCTCCTTATAAGTCACTTGTCCCGCTCATCCATTCCTCACCGTCACCTGCTTCTGTCTCTGATGAGGCCCAGGATAGTTCTGTGTGTGGCGCCCCTGAGGCTTCAGTCGCCACAGAGGTACTGCACCTTCTCCTAAGGTGTAGTGCCCCACCATCCAGGTAAGGTGGGAACTCCTGACCATGCTCCACACCTGCATTCCACACACAGGATAGTTCAGTGGAGCCACCTAACAGCTTCAGGCTGAGGGTTAGCAGAGCACCCCTCGTGGAACCCTGCTTCGTAACACGAGATGTGCTGGGAGGTGGGTGGAGTGTGATGATGCAAAAGAGAGGGAAAGTGTAGGATTTTAGGTCAGTCTGGGGTGAGACCCAGAGGAGGTCAGTCTGGGGTGAGACCCAGAGGAAGTCAGTCTGGGGTGAGACCTAGAGAGGTCAGTCTGACAGGAGGTCAGCAGACGAGGGTCTGAGAGAGAGAGCAGGCTGACAGCAGGTCAGCCTGAGAGGAGCTCTAGGCGGAGGAAGGCAGTCAGTCAGGAGAGGCTGAAGACTGGTCTTAGTGGAACGAGCTCCTCAGGAAAGGAAGAGAAGGAGAAAGAGACGTAGACTGAAGACTACAGATTCCATCAGAGAGAGATAGAACAGATCGGAACGAAGGAGAATAGAAGGACCGTGGGAAGCTGGTTGAGAAAGAGAGAGAACCCTTCCAGTCCAGAAAGCACAAAGGCCAGGGCCCGGTCCCCTAGGTTGATTGGATCTTTATATCCGGCAACAGACACCGGAGGAGTAGTGAGCTGCTAACGCCTTGCTCCCATCATAGACTTGGGACATAACAGCGAAACGGATAGAGAGCCGGGACTCTGGAGCTAGAGTTCCCCGAAGCAGGCTACAGCTGTCTGTCATACAAGTAGAGACTAGGAACACCTAGAGAGAGGCATTCCAGGGTAACTAAGTATTGGAGTGCTTCGCCTCTAAAGGCGCATTGGAGGAGTCGTTCAGTAAGGTACGTGATGGCGGAGTGTGGAAGGGAGAATCCTATCCTGCCTGGAGGTTGGCTGGAGCCCTGACCTGGAGAACACAGTACGGAGGCAGGCAGTTGTGTGAACTGCAAACAGTGAGTAAAGCTTTAGAACCACACACTCTGGTGTCCTCCAGCTATTCCCGCACCGCTACACCTGGGTACCAGCATCCATACCCATCTGCGCCTCTCCTTATCCATTGCACCTACACTGCCCTGGGACTACAGCTCCACCTGTGGGGAGCTACACCATCTCTGCTGCACCACACCATCAGTCCCAGTGGATCTGCATGCAGCGTTAGCCTAACACCATACTTGCCAAATACCACGGGTGGCGTCACGAACTTTACATTACAACCAAACACCACCGCCATTGATATTGGGGCCCAGGGCCACGGACCAGGTCACCGCTGCTGTGACACATCATCCCCCTTACAACGGCCCGGTACCGAGTACCCCACAGCCCTGGGTGAAGCTTGGGGCGACCCAATTTTTGGCGTCACAAACAGGATGACGAGACCTGATGCCATCGGGTTCTGTGTGCCTTGGATTTACAACTTTTGAAAATACCACATTTAATAGACTGTAAAATGGACATTACAAATGGCCGCTGGCGTGGAGAAGAAGGGCGTTAAGAGATGGGAGGTCCTACGAATAGACCGCGAAGAGTCTTGGGCCATCCCTGCCTGAATTACTATGTGACAGATGCATGGCCCACCCCCCAAGGGGTTCATATGCTGGCTTGGTGTGGAGGCGCGGGAAGAAGGCGCCGCCCCGGGAAGGAGGGGCAGAGAAAGCCAGTGGCGAGCAGAAGGGCGGAGCAAGAAGAAGAATGCCAGAACACCATTTTGTAGAGTAAGGGAAAGGGGCCTGCAGAGCGCTGGGAAGTGCAAGCCCCCGGCGCCATGGCTGACGGCTCCAACCCGAACTCCGGCATGAACCGCCAGCAACTGAAAGCCAAAATTGCTGAATTAACAGCCAGTCTGCAGCTGAGGAAGGATGCCTTGGAGAAGCTGAGATGGCAGGGTGCCCCGGTGGGGCCTACATCAGCGGTACCTTCTCCATCGGTACCTGCCGCTGCCACACCCGACTGTCCTCGGGCGACGTTGATCTACACCTCTACGCTGACTGTGCGGCTGAGTGCCGCTTGCCCAAAGGAGTCACCAGAGAACCTGGGAGTGGAAGTGGAGCTCCTGCCCGGATCTGACGCTGCTGCGCAGGTCCCCGCAGAGACCCCTGCGGATCCGGAGCCACCATCCGCTCCATCACCACCTGCACCGGAGCAGCGGCCGCACCGCCAGGAGGCCCCAGGTATGTCGGATGTCCCTCCACCTGGGGAGGCCCCGGGGTGTACCGCAGTTGTAGCGGCTGGCCAGGTCATCCTGGACCTGGTTTGGGACCGGGATGCTGGTGCTGTGGGTGAAAGCGGGTCCTGGAAGGCGCAGAATGAGGCCTACTGCCGAGCCACCCTGAAAAAACTGGCAGACGAGTATCGGGAGAGGGAGCAGAGGAAGAAGGCTGTGTTGGGCCCGGATCTGGCCAGGAAGGAGAGGGCCCATGCAGGTCATCATGGTCCCCGGGATGCAACGGGTTGGGGGCAGGTGCTGAATGTAAATAAGGAGAAGGGTTTTGGATTCATCGCGGACCCTAAGCGCATTGGTGACCTGTTCTTCAGCCGGCGGGATGTGGAGTCCCATCTGAGGCGAGGACACCCAGATAGAGACCTGCAGCCTGGGGAATATGTGACCTTCACCCGGCATGAGGGACTCAAGGGATGGTACGCCCTGAACGTACGACGTATCCCTGCCGAGTTCATTGAGCGGTACCTGCCATCGAAACCAGTCAATGCTCCTCCATCTACCAATACCCCACAGACTGCTTCAGTACCTGCTTCCAAGAATCAGGCTGCTCTTGCATCACCTCCAGTTCGACAGCCCAAACCCAAGATCACTGGCTTGACACCGTGGGAGGCGGAATAGAGCCGGGACTCTGGAGCTAGAGTTCCCCGAAGCAGACTATAGCTGTCTGTCATACAAGTAGAGACCAGGAACACCTAGAGAGAGGCATTCCAGGGTAACTTAGTACTGGAGTGCTTTGCCCCTAAAGGCACATTGGAGGAGTCGTTCAGTAAGGTACATGATGACGGAGTGTGGAAGGGAGAATCCTATCCTGCCTGGAGGTTGGCTGGAGCCCTGACCTGGAGAACACATTACGGAGGCAGGCAGTTGTGTGAACTGCAAACAGTGAGTAAAGCTTTGGAACCGCACACTCTGGTGTCCTCCAGTTATTACCGCACCGCTATACCTGGGTACCAGCATCCATACCCTTCTGCGCCTCTCCTTATCCATTGCACCTACACTGCCCTGGGACTACAGCTCCACCTGTGGGGAGCTACACCATCTCTGCTGCACCACACCATCAGTCCCAGTGGATCTGCATGCAGCGTTGGCATAACACCATACTTGCCAAATACCACGGGTGGCGTCACGAACTTTACATTACAACCAAACGCCACCGCCATTGATATTGGGGTCTAGGGCCACGGATCGGGTCACCGCTGCTGTGACACATCATCCCCCTTACACCGGCCCGGTACCGAGTACCCCACAGCCCTGGGTGAAGCGTGGGGCGATCCACGTGCAAAGTCACTTGCTAGCACAAAACTGTCCCAGGCCTCATCAGTGCTGAAATCCCTGCCCTAGTATGAAGACAGGTGATGGTGAGGAGCGTATGAGCCAGACAAGTGACTGGTAAGGAGAGTATTTGTTTTATTTTTAACATGTTATATTTATTATGCTATGCAGTGTGGAGTGAAAATCTGCATGAACAGGCAAATTTGAGTTTTGCCTAGTCTCTTTATCTCTGTTAGGCCAGAGTCACACTAGCAAGAAAAAACAGACGAGTGCAATGCGATAAAAAATCGCATTGCACTCATCCCAATGGTAATCTATGGGGCAGCTCCCATCATCCGATTTTTTCTTGCACGTTTTAAACGGGCTGAGAAAATCGTAGCATGCTGCGATTGTCATCGATTCTCGTCCAAGACTCGCCAATGCCAGTCTATGGGTGCGAGAAAAATTCAGATTACACACGGACCACAAATGTGACTTGCGAGAAATACGCACCAGTGTCCTTTAACAAAACCCGGCAATTCATTTTGCGATACAGTAAAATCACACTGACATGTTTAGCAAAGAATAGATATAGACATATAGAATACATACAGTGCCTTACGAAAGTATTCGGCCCCCTGGAAATTTTCAACATTTTCCCACATATCATCCTTCGAACATAAAGATACCAAATGTAAATTTTTAGTGAAGAATCAACAACAAGTGGAACACAATTGTGAAGTTGAACAAAATGTATTGATTATTTTAAATTTTTGGTTAAATTCAAAAACTGAAAAGTGGGGCATGCAATATTATTCGGCCACATTAACTTAATACTTTGTTGCGGCACCTTTTTCTGCGATTACAGCTGCAAGTCGCTTGGGGTATGTCTCTATCAGTTTTGTACATTGAGAGACTGAAATTCTTGCCCATTCTTCCTTGGCAAACAGCTCGAGCTCAGTGAGGTTTGATGAAGATCGTTTGTGAACAGCAGTTTTCAGCTCTTTCCACAGATTCTCAATTGGATTCAGGTCTGGACTTTGACTTGGCCATTCTAACACCTGGATATGTTTACTTGTGAACCATTCCATTGTAGATTTTGCTTTATCTTTGGAATCATTGTCTTGTTGGAAGACAAATCTTGGTCCGAGTCTCAGGTCTTTTGCAGACTCCAACAGGTTTTCTTCATGAATGGTCTTGTATTTGGCTCCATGCACCTTCCCATCAATTTTAACCATCTTCCCTGTCCCTGCTGAAGAAAAGCAGGCCCAAACAATGATGCTGCCACCACCATGTTTGACAGTGGGGATGGTGTGTTCAGGGTGATGAGCTCTGTTGCCTTTATGCCAAACATATCTTTTGGCATTGTTGCCAAAAAGTTTGATTTTGGTTTCATCTGACCAGAGCACCTTCTTCCACATGTTTGGTGTGTCTCCCAGGTGGCTTGTTGCAAACTTTAAACAACACCTTTTATGGCTATCTTTAAGAAATGACTTTCCTCTTGCCACTCTTCCATAAAGGCTAGATTTGTGCAGTGTACGACTGATTGTTGTCCTATGGACAGACTGTCCCACCTCAGCTGTAGATCTCTACAGTTCATCCAGAGTGATCATGGGCCTCTTGGCTGCATCTCTGATCAGTCTTCTCCTTGTTTGAGATGAAAGTTTAGAGGGTCTTGGTAGATTGCAGTGGTATGATACTCCTTCCATTTCAATATGATCGCTTGCACAGTGCTCTTTGGGATGTTTAAAGTTTTGGAAATCATTTTGTATCAAAATCTGGCTTTAAACTTCTACACAACAGTATCATGGACCTGCCTGTTGTGTTCCTTGGTCTTCATGATGCTTTCTGTGCATCAAACAGAAACCTGAGACTATCACAGAGCAGGTGTATTTATACGGAGACTTGATTACACACAGGTGGATTATATTTATCATCATTAGTCATTTATGACAACATTGGATCATTCAGAGATCCACAATGAACTTCTGGAGTGAATTTGCTGCACTGAAAGTAAAGGGGCAGAATTAATAATATTGCACGCCCCACTTTTCAGCTTTTGAATTTACCCAAAATTTAAAATAAGGTATAAATTTTGTTCAACTTCACAATTGTGTCCCACTTGCTGTTGATTCTTCACCAAAAATTTACATTTGGTATCTTTATGTTTGAAGCATGACATGTGGGAAAAGATTGAAAAGTTCCAGGGGGCCGAATACTTTCGCAATGCACTGTATATATATATATATATATATATATATATACACGTCATTGAGACACATACATATATGTATATTTAACAGAGTTCTACATAGCAGAATAGCCGCTAAATCAATTGTCGGCTTCTGTAAAATCATTACAAAACCCGACATGAAATGACACATGGTTTACATACAGTAAACCATTTCATTTCATTTATTTTTTTCTATGTCTTTAACTAATAATTAGATTAGGTTATGTGTGTAAAATTTGGGACATGTAGGTCTTAAATTAAGGGGTTAATTAGTTGACTACTGCTGATGTCAGTGAGGCTGCTGATGTCAGTGAGTCCCTGGCTGATCTGAGGTGAACTGATGAGCGTGGGAAAAAGTTCAGAGACTTTCCTACTCTTATTATTTCATGTCCGGTCAGCTGGGGAGGCTGCACAGAGATGAATTAATTCATTCTGCCGTGGTTTACAGCGGGGCAATTCGCGTTAGCAGCGGTCCCCGTTGTAAACTAGTTAACCCCTTGTGATGGACTGCAGCAGGGGACCTGACTGAATAGCGGATAGGTATGTATATTGTTTTTTTATGTTATTTTTTTTACAGAACAAGGGATTCTTTTCGATTAGCAGATTAATAAATGCGGTCAAAAACTTGGTGTGATTATTTCATTAAAAGAATTTTTAATTAATGTGTGTGTGCCTTTTTTTAAGCCTTTACTATTCTAGGGTTAATAATGGAGAGGTGTCTTATTGACACCTCTCCATTATTAACTCGTCTTAATGTCACCTTTCAATAGCAAGGTGACATTAACCCATTATTATTAACCCATTAGTCATCGCTAAAAGCAATGGGAATAGAGAGGCTAAGTGCCAGAAAAGGTGCATCTTATAGATGCACCTTTTCTGGGGTGTCTGGGGGCAGATATTTTTAGCCTGTGGAACCAAAAACAATCATCTCTCTCTAGGCTATTAATATCTGCCCTCACTCAATGGCTTTCCCTCTCTGGTGAGAAATTACCATGGGAGCCCATGCAAATTTTTTCAACGAATTAACCCCTTAATTTAACACCTACATGTCCCAAATTTTACACACATACCCTAATCTAATTATTAGTCAAAGACATATAAAAAACTAAATGAAATGAAATTGTTTACTGTATGTAGACCATGTGTCATTTCATGCTGGGTTTTGCATTGATTTTACAGAAGCCGGCAATTGATTTAGTGGCTATTATACTATGTAGAACTATATGAAATATATATATACCGTATTTTTCGGACTATAAGACGCACCGGACCATAAGACGCACCCCAATTTTCAGTAGGAAAATAGGGCAAAAAAAAATAATGTGTCAAATTGGGGGTCCATCTTACAGTCCGAATTCAGCTTACCTGGGAAGGGATCCAGCACAGGTGGAGAAGTAGTCACAGGGGTCATTCAGTGGTCCAGGCTTGTGCGGTGGCGGCTCTGTGCTAGGGCAGGTTGGTTGTACTGGGGCAGCTGCGCTGGGGTAAGGGCAGCTGTGCTGGGGCAGGGGCAGCTGTGCTGAGGCAGGGGCAGCTGTGCTGGGGCAGGGGCAGCAGTGCTGGGGCTGGGGCAGCTGCGCTGGGGCAGGGGCAGCAGTGCTGGGGCTGGGGCAGCTGTGCTGGGGCAGGGGAAGCAGGGCTGGGGCAGCTATGCTGAGTCAGGGGCAGCTGTGCTGGGGCTGGGTCAGGTGTGCTGAGGCAGGGACAGCTGTGCTGGGGCAGGGGCAGCAGTGCTGGGGCTGAGGCAGCTGTGCTGGGGCAGGGGCAGCAGGGCTGGGGCAGCTGTGCTGAGGCAGGGGCAGCTGTGCAGGGGCAGGGGCAGCTGTGCTGAGGCAGGGGCAGCTGTGCTGGGGCAGGGGCAGCAGTGCTGGGGCTGAGGCAGCTGTGCTGGGGCAGGGGCAGAAGGGCTGGGGCAGCTGTGCTGAGGCAGGGGCAGCTGTGCAGTGGCAGGGGCAGCTGTGCTGAGGCAGGGGCAGCTGTGCTGGGGCAGGGGCAGCAGGGCTGGGGCAGCTGTGCTAAGGCAGGGGCAGCTGTGCTGGGGCTGGGGCAGGTGGGCTCTGCGGTGTTGGCAGCGGGCAGCGCTCTGCGGTGCGGTGGTGGCAGCGGGCTGTGCTCCAGTGCAGGGGCCGCGGCTCCGCCGGCATTTCTTTGCAGCCCGGAGGCCCCCGCAGTTCCCTTGCTGGCCGCCGCCATGTTGCGGTGGCCTCCGGGAGCATGGACACCGGAAAGATGACCGCCGGTCCGGGGACAGCGCATGCGCGGGATCAGATCTCATCCCGAGATCTCGGGGGACGAGATTCAAATCTCGGCAACGAGATCTCGTCCCCTGAGATCTCGGGACGAGATCTGAAGCTGTGCATGCGCCGTCCCCGGACCGGCGGCCATCTTCCTGGCGTACATGCTCCCGGACACCACGGCAACATGGCGGCGGCCAGCAAGGGAACTGCGGGGGCCTCCGGGCTGCAAATAAATGCCGGCGGAGCCACCGCCCCTGCACCGGAGCACATCCCGCTGCCACCACCGCACCGCAGAGCGCTGCCCGCTGCCACCACCGTACCGCAGAGCCCCGCCCGCTGCCACCAGCCACCAGGTTAGTACCGTGTATTGCAACCATAAGACACACCCCCCACTTTCCCCCAAAATCCCCCAAAAGCTGTAAATGCTCTATTCCCAACTAAGACTCGGAGGCACAACAGCGACGTGTGAGCCAAGAGGGCTACAGCTGTCTGCCATATGAGGTAGTTCTAAGAGAAGATAAGAAGGAGGAAATTCAGTGTAACACTGTACTGCATGTACCTCAAGCCAGCGCAAGGAAGGAGACTACACAACCCATCTGATAGAGAGATCCCTGAGTTGCTTCCAGGCTAGCCTGCTCCTGTGCCATCTGTAACCAGGACCCTGGACTGTGTTTGCCAAGTAAAGGTAAAGAAACTGCACCCTGTTGTGTCCTTGCCTCCTTCCTGCAACATCCTCAGCACTGCTATATCTCTGTGCCAAACACTGCACCCTATTCCTAAACATTCCGCTACACTGCCCTGGGACCAACAGCCCTACCTGTGGAGGGTTGCAACATCATTGCTGCACTACACCATCTGTCCCAGAGGATCTGTCTGCAGCGTCGTCTTAAAAGAAAAACATAACTAAATTCTTTGAGAAAAACTTGAAAAATTGAAACAGATTGTATGGTTTGCAAACTATATGTACACTTGGCAAAATGACCAGCACAACATCACGGATCAGCAACCAAAAGTCACATCTCTCCCTAAACACTTCATGTGTGCTTCAAAACAAAATGTGTGGTTTATACAAATTGTCAGTTCTCTCAAAATGCAAAGTCTCTTGACCTGTGTTTCACACAGTGTTTTGAGGATGAATTCTGCTATAATTCCCCCTGCAGATTCCTCAGACAATGGCCACATTTACAAATGAAAGGATACTAATTGGAGCCATCAGAGTCGTCAGTTCTGACTAAGGGTCATTTGACCCTCTTTCGGGACTTCAGGGGGGAGCTTGAAATTTATGGGACTTCTAGTGTTAATAACAGAATTGTGAAAGTGTAACCAGGGGAACACCAACACCAGTCCTGCTGGAAGATTATCCAGAACATATCTTGAAATGTGCTCCTGGTGCAAGGAGCCCACCTTGAGGAGAAACTCCTCCGAGACAAGTTTAACAATATTCTTAATCAGAGATGTTTTATCAATGGCAATGATATGAATTGGTGCTTCAAGCTTAACTGTCCCTATCTTACACTCGGACACCAAGTGTGAGTCAATGAAGTTCATGGATGACTCAAAGTCCTCGAAAGCTTAAGTGGGTGTGTAACAATCACCGCAGCAAGGTTCCACCTCCAAAAACATTTTTTGGAATGAGGAAAAAGGTATCTGAGAGTTTGAGTGACCTCCACGACAATCACCCAGACTCAGCAGCTTGTTAGTTGGTGGGCAAAAGGGGCAGTCATTTTTCCAATGTCCAGGATTTCCACAATAAGAACATAATCTCCCTTCCAATCATCGCCTCCTCTCTATTTTCTTGAGGTTGGTGGCCCCCACCTCCATAGGTTCTGTATATGGTACCACATCAGAGTTAGCCCGATGTAAAGGAACCTCTTGCTGCATTACACTTCTCTCCCGCAACCTCCGAACCATACGAATGGCCTGAGCTGAGTGGCGGATGGAGAGCCAGAGCGTCTTTATACTACCACTACCAAGGAAACCTATTAAATTTTCATTAACAGATGATGGACCTGAGTGGGGACTTTTTTTGTGAATTAATTTGAAGCTTTTGTTGGGACAGTTTGCATAACATTTTAGATCACATTTATCCGGTGATCAATACTGAGCCCTTACATTAGGGAAAAAAGTACCGTATTTTTAGGACTTTAAGATGCAACGGAGCATAAGACGCATCCCAAATTTTCAGAAGGAAAATAGAAAAAAAAATTAATGTGTCAAATGGGGTTCCTCTTACAGTCTGAATTCACCTTACCCCGGGGGGAATAGCATTGCTGGTGGAGCGGGGTCACAGGAGATGTTCGGTGGTCCGGCGATATGACCCCCATCCCAGTCTGATGCGGCAGGTGTGGTGGCCTCTTGGAAATCCCATCCCAGGCTGGTGCAGCAGGTTCGACTGTGGTGCTCGGGGCTCCGCAAAATCGCCTGACTCCTGCTGCCACCACAGCATTTGTAAGTACAGTGGGGCAAAAAAGTATTTAGTCAGTCAGCAATAGTGCAAGTTCCACCACTTAAAAAGATGAGAGGCGTCTGTAATTTACATCATAGATAGACCTCAACTATGGGAGACAAACTGAGAAAAAAAAATCCAGAAAATCACATTGTCTGTTTTTTTTTCATTTTATTTTCATATTATGGTGGAAAATAAGTATTTGGTCAGAAACAAAATTTCATCTCAATACTTTGTGATATATCCTTTGTTGGCAATGACAGAGGTCAAACGTTTTCTGTAAGTCTTCACAAGTTTGCCACACACTGTTGTTGGTATGTTGGCCCATTCCTCCATGCAGATCTCCTCTAGAGCAGTGATGTTTTTGGCTTTTCGCTTGGCAACACGGACTTTCAACTCCCTCCAAAGGTTTTCTATAGGGTTGAGATCTGGAGACTGGCTAGGCCACTCCAGGACCTTGAAATGCTTCTTACGAAGCCACTCCTTCGTTGCCCTGGCGGTGTGCTTTGGATCATTGTCATGTTGAAAGACCCAGCCACGTTTCATATTCAATGCCCTTGCTGATGGAAGGAGGTTTGCACTCAAAATCTCACGATACATGGCCCCATTCATTCTTTCATGTACCCGGATCAGTCGTCCTGGCCCCTTTGCAGAGAAACAGCCCCAAAGCATGATGTTTCCACCACCATGCTTTACAGTAGGTATGGTGTTTGATGGATGCAACTCAGTATTCTTTTTCCTCCAAACACGACAAGTTGTGTTTCTACCAAACAGTTCCAGTTTGGTTTCATCCGACCATAGGACATTCTCCCAAAACGCCTCTGGATCATCCAAATGCTCTCTAGCAAACTTCAGACGGGCCCGGACATGTACAGGCTTAAGCAGTGGGACACATCTGGCACTGCAGGATCTGAGTCCATGGTGGCGTAGTGTGTTACTTATTGTAGGCCTTGTTACATTGGTCCCAGCTCTCTGCAGTTCATTCACTAGGTCCCCCCCGCGTGGTTCTGGGATTTTTGCTCACCGTTCTTGTGATCATTCTGACCCCACGGGGTGGGATTTTGCGTGGAGCACCAGATCGAGGGAGATTATCAGTGGTCTTGTATGTCTTCCATTTTCTAATTATTGCTCCCACAGTTGATTTCTTCACTCCAAGCTGGTTGGCTATTGCAGATTCAGTCTTCCCAGCCTGGTGCAGGGCTACAATTTTGTTTCTGGTGTCCTTTGACAGCTCTTTGGTCTTCACCATAGTGGAGTTTGGAGTCAGACTGTTTGAGGGTGTGCACAGGTGTCTTTTTATACTGATAACAAGTTTAAACAGGTGCCATTACTACAGGTAATGAGTGGAGGAAAGAGGAGACTCTTAAAGAAGAAGTTACAGGTCTGTGAGAGCCAGAAATCTTGATTGCTTGTTTCTGACCAAATACTTATTTTCCACCATAATATGCAAATAAAATGAAAAAACAACAGACAATGTGATTTTCTGGATTTTTTTTTCTCAGTTTGTCCCCCATAGTTGAGGTCTACCTATGATGTAAATTACAGACGCCTCTCATCTTTTTAAGTGGTGGAACTTGCACTATTGCTGACTGACTAAATACTTTTTTGCCCCACTGTATATTCCGACTATAAGACGCACCCCCATTTTCACTTTTGTTTGAGAAAAAAGTGCTTCTTATAGTCGCAAAAAATACGGTATTTAGTCAGCCACCAATTGTGCAAGTTCGCCCACTTAAAAAGATGAGAGAGGCCTGTAATTGACATCATAGTCCCCTGATGAAGGAGTAACCCTTCAAAACGGTCATTGGGGTGGGTTGCTGACTGCTGGAACCTTTGCCCGTCATTTCATCAGGTAATTCTTGCTTCTCTTGCTATTTTGCCTTTTAGGCGTTAGATATAGGTAGAACACAACTATAAGAGTCAAAAGGAGAAAACAAATCCAGAAAATCACCTTGTCTGATTTGGCAAGATTTACTTTGCAAATTATGGTGGAAAATTAGTATTTGGTCATTAACAAACGTTCAGTTCAATATTTTGTTATATATCCTTTGTTTGCAATGACAGAGGTCAAACATTTTCTGTAAGTCTTCACAAGGTTGGCACACACGGTGGGTGGTATGTTGGGCCATTCCTCCATGTAAATCTCCTTTCAAATCCATCCAAAGGTTTTCTATGGGGTTGTGATCTGGAGACTGGCTAGGCCACTCCAGGACCCTCATATGCTTCTTGCAAAGCCATTCCTTTGTTGCCCTGGCAGTGTGCTTGGGATCATTATCATGCTGAAAGACCCATCCATGTTTCATCTTCAATTCCCTTACTGATGGAAGGAGACTTGCACTCAAAATCTCACGATACATGGCCCTATTAATTCTTTCATGTACACAGATCAGTCATCCTGGTCCCTTTGCAGAGAAACAGCCCAAAAGCATGATGTTGCTACCCCCATGCTTTACAATAGGTATGGCGTTCTTTGGAGGCAACTCAGCATTCTGTCTCCTCCAAACACGACGAGTTTTGTTTCTACCAAACAGTTCTACTTTGGTTTCATCAGACCACATGACATTCTTCGAATACTCTTCTAGATAATCCAAATGAACTCTAGCAAACTTCAGACGGGTCAGAACATGTATTGGCTTAAGCAGGGGGACATGTCTGGCACTGCAGGATCTGAGTCCCTGGTGGTGAAGTGTGTTACTGATTGCAACCTTTGTTACGGTGGTCCCAGCTCTATGTAGGTCATTCACTAGGTCCCCCATGTGCTTCTGGTATTTTTGCTTACCGTTCTTGTGATCATTTTGACCCCACGGGGAGAGATCTAGTGTGGAGCCCCAGAGCTAGTGGGATTTTAAGTGGTCTTGTATGACTTCCAATTTCATATTATTGCTCCCACAGTTGCTTTCATCACACCAAGCTGCTTGCCTATTGCAGATTCATTCTTCTCAGCTTCGTGTAGGGCTAAAATTTTGTCTCTGGTGTCCTTCGACAGCTCTTTGGTCTTCATCATAGTGGAGTTTAGAGTGTGACTGTTTGAGGTTATGGACAGGTGTCTTTTATACTGATAACAAACTCAAACAGGTGTCATTACTACAGGTAATGAATGGAGGACAGAGGAGCCTCTTAAAGAAGAAGTTACAGATCTCTGAGAGGAAGAAATCTTGCGTGTTTTTAGGTGACCAAATACTTATTTTCCACCATAATTTGCAAAATAAATCTTGCCAAATCAGACAAGGTGATTTTCTGGATTTGCTTTCTCATTTTGACTCTCATAGTTGTGGTCTACCTATGATGTCAATTTCAGGCCTCTCTCATCTTTTTAAGTGGGTGACCTTGCTCAATTGGAGGATGACTAAATACTTTTTTTCCCCAGTGTACATTGTGGTTTCCATCTACATCTCAAAGTGAAGTGATTTAGCTGAAACCCCTCAGGAATCCATTCACTTTAATGAGGCATCAAAAATTACTCTGGACTCCGTCTGGTCTCTATTTACCGGTATCCTTTTCAAAAGTGCACAAAATTGTGCTAGACTGCGCTTTTATGCACACCTAAAAAGATGGACACCACCTGATTATAGGCAGGCCAGATAGTGTCCACAGTTTCCCCATCTGCCAGTGGTTTCATATGAATCACGAATTCTTGAGATTTACATGGAAACCCCAGTTAAGTGCTCAGTTTAGAGCGCAGGATAAATGTGCACCGAGCCTTAATGTGATGTTTGGGAGACATAATGAAAAAAATCAACAACAGGTGAAGAATTGTTTTTCTATTTTTTACGCCATTCCTAAGTGATTAGGCGATCTTTATTCATTGGGTCAGTGAGGTTACAGCGATACCAGATTTATATAGTTTTTTCTGTTTGGCTGCTGTCACACACTAAAATATGCTTTTTATTACGTTGCCATATTTTGAGTGCTATAATTTTTCCATATTTTGGCTGATAGAGTCATGAAAGGGTTTGATTTTTGCGGGATGAGTTGTCGTTTTTATTGTTACTAGAATTGTTTTTTTGAGGAAAAATTTTATTACGTTCCGCATGTGGTAAAATTGATTAGGCAGCTTTATTCTTCAGCTCAATAGGATTACAGTGATACCACATTTATATCTTTTTTTAATGTTTTGGTGCTTTTGCACATTAAAAACTACTTTACACAAAAAAAAAATATTTTTGTATTGCTTAAGTCTGAGAGCTGTAGCTTTTTTATTTTTCTACTGCATGGAGGGACAAGGTGACGTTTTCACCTATACCATTTTTATTTACTTTTCTTCTTATCATGTTTTAGTCTTTTTATTCCGGCGGTATGATGAAAAAGCAACGTTTTTGCCTAGTTTTTTTATTATTATTTTTTACGGTGTTCACTGAAGGGGTTAACTTGTGTGACAATTTATGGAGCAGGTCGTTCTGGACACAATGACACCAAATGTGTACTTTTTTTGTTAATTTTTTACATAAAAATTTAAATTTATTGGCACATTGGTACAATATATTTTTTATTTTATTTTTTTATTACAATTTTTTTTCCTTTTTTGCTTTCCTTTTTTACTTTGCCCCAATATGGGACTCTCACTTTTACAGCTCTGATTGCTGTTGTAAACCATTGCAATGCACAAGCACTGCACAGGCATATACAGTAACTGTACTTTCTAACTAAGGTTTTTGAGTCTGGTGACCTGGATTTTGTCATGGTGACATTAGGTCATCATGGAAACAATCGAGCCCCGGGGGCACCGATTGGAGGGCAGAGGGGGCTCCCTCCCTTTGCCTGCCTTTCAAATGCTGCCATCGATATTGATCGCAACATATACACTGTCAGACGTAGTGCAGGCACCGCTCCTGGGTGTGAGAGCTGGGGGTCAGCTGTGATATCACAGTTTTTTTACTTGCAAAATCTCTAAGGCGTGCCCAGTACTACATCCAAGGTCAAGAAGCACTTCCCATTCATAAAGTTCTGGGTACCTCCAAAAATGGGAAAGGGTTAACCTGTGAACCTAGTTATTTTTATACATATGGATTGAATCCAGTCTGAGGATTGGTCACATGACAATCACTGTAATTGGCCAAATGAGTCTATGATGAAAAAGAAAACACAGAAAAAAGGAATTGAAAGTTCCCTCACTATAGAGCCATATATTTCAATAGTCAGATGTAGCATCATAGAATGTTAACGCTGTAAGGTATCTCCAGAGTCATCATGTCTAACCCCCTGCTCAATGCATTAATCACTGAACCATCTCCAACAAATGTCTATCCATCCTCTGTTTGAAGACCTCCATTGAAGTAAAACTCACCACCTCAGATGGCAACCTGTTCCACTCACTGATCTCACTGTTAAAAGTTTTTTTCTAATATCTAATTTGTATCTTCTCCCTTTCAGTTTCATTCCAATGCTTCTGGTGTTTCCATGTGCAAAGGAGAATAAGAATGATCCCTCTGCACTGTGACATCCTTTCAGATATTTGTAGACCGCTATTAAGTCTCCCTTTAGCCTTCTTTTTTGAAAGCTAAACATTCCCAGACCCTTTAACCATTCCTCATAGGAAATAGTTTGCAGTATACTCACCATCCTGGAAGCACTTCTCTGAATTTGCTCCAGTTATTAATGTCTTTTTTTAAGTACTTGTGCCCAGAACTGGACGCAGTGTTTCAGATTAAATCTGACCAAGGAACAGTAGTGGGGGGATAATTATGCCACGTGATCTAAATTCTAAGCTTCCCTTAATACATCACAGAACTCTGTTTGCCTTTTTTGCTGCTGCCCCACACTGTTGACTCATGTGCAGTCTGTGATCTATTAGTGTACCCAAGTCTTATTCACACATGCTGTTGCTTAATTCTATTCCTCCCATTCTGTAGATGTAATTTTCATTTTTCTTGCCCAGATGTAGAATCTTGCATTTCTCCATATTAAATACCATTCTATTAGTCGCTACCCATTGTTCAAGCTTATCTAGATCCTTATGAATCCTTTGTCTTCCCTAGTGTTAGCTATCCATCATAGCTTTGCATCGTCTGCAAATTTTATTAGTTTACCTTCACTTCCCTTATCTAGATCATTCATAAAAAAGATATACAACACTGGGCCAGCATAGAGGCTTGTGGCACCCTATTTAAAACACTCTTTCAGTTAGATGGTTAACCATTTATTTCCACTCTTTTAGTACGATTCATAACTCAGACAGTTATGAATTCACCTAACTGTAGCCTTTTCAATCGGATACTTGGTCACTTTTTCAGTAAGGCTATTATGACATACTTTATCAAATGCTTTGTTGAAGACGAGATATACTATATCTACCGCATTTCCCTGATCACCTGGTCAGTGTTAGCTATCCGTACTAGCTTTGCATCATCTGCAAATGTGATCAGTTTACCTTCAGTTCCCTTATCTAGATCATTCATAAAAAAGATGAACAACACTGGGCCATGATAGAGGCTTGTGACACCCCATTTAAAACACTCTTCCAGATATATGGGCAAGCATTTATTTCCACTCTTTAAGGACGATTCATAACTAAGTTATGAATTCACCTAACTGTAGCCTTTTCGATCCAATACTTGGTCACTTTTTCAATAAAGATATTATGACATACTTTATCAAATGCTTTGTTTAATACAAGATATATTATATCTACTGCATTTTCCTGATCACCTAGTTAGTGATTCAATCATAGAAGGAAATTAGATATGTCTGGCATGACTTTCTTGCTACAAATCTATGCTAGCTCTAGTTAATTACTTATCCAAGTACTTACATACTAGCTGTTTACTAATTTGTTCAAAGATTTTTTCCTAGCATAGAAGTAAGGATAACTGCCCTGTAATTTCCAAGCTCCGTCTTCTTTCCTTTTTTGAAGATATGGACAACATTTGCCCTTCTCCAATATTCACTGACTTCTCCTGTTCTCCAAGATTTTTCAAAGATTCTGGCTATTGGTTCTCCAATTTTCTTTGCTATCGCTTCCAATACCCTAGGATGTAATTAATCTGGACCGGGAGACTTAAACTCATATAAATTACCTAAGTGTTCCCTCACCATCTCTCTGTTTATATATAGCGTGGATTATTTTGTTCCTTTGGTAATACAGTGTTGATCAGTTGATATTACATTTGTTTTCTTAGAGAACAGTGATGCAAAATAGGAATTTAAATGTTCAGCCTTCTCAGCATCATTTTTGACAACTTCACCCTTTTCATCCTGTAAAAATACTATAGCATTTTTGACTTTTCTTTTGCTTTTGACATACCTCCAAAATTCTTCTTTATTGCTTTTGGTCTTCCTTTCAAGCCTCACTTCATTACTGGATTTAGCTCTTCTAGCGCTTGCCCTGCATTCCCTGCTAACAGCATTATATTCTTTTTTGATATGCCTCCCTACTTCCATTTGATATACATTTCTTTTTTCATTTTTAGCAAGTGTTTAAGTTCTGTGTTCAGTCATCCTGGTCTCTTTAAATGCTTCAAATTCTTCCTTCTTTTTGGGATTATTAGCGATTATGCAGTGAGAATTTCATTCTCACAACCTTCTTGGACATTTCTGTACTTTACAAAATGACAAAAATCTTGGCACTCAATGTGTGAAATATTCAGATACGTTTTATTTCATGCATCCAGACAGAAAGGGTTAAACGTTTTCGTTCCACTATAGGACCTTCATCAAAACAATCTTGTTTACTGAAATATACATACAAAAGGAGAACAAAAACAAAATGTTAATTGCTGTCTGCATCATCACAGAAATGCATACTAACAAAAGACATGACAAAATATATGTTCCAACTTTGTCAGCAAACTTGAAGGAGAAAGAGACGGCTAGTGGAGGTACTATCCAAGGGTGCTTTACTGAGTCAGGCGATGGTAACTCCAAAAGTGCTGTCAAGGAAGAGGGAGCCAATAAGTGAGTATGGTTAAGCATAGAGGACTACACAGAAGAAATATTGGTGGTAATATAGTGTGACCTTGTGCTTCAAAGGATACAGGTATAGCAGTATATCATACATGTGCATTCTAGTGCTTCCAAGAAGGCTAGGAATAGAATTCAAATCAATATCTGAAACAGATAAATCCTTTAAATGCTAGCCAAAGAGGACAACGTAGAGAGTCTGAAAGCAAAATGGAGGCTCTAAGTGAAAATGCAAAATGAAAAAGACGTGACACAATGTATATGGCAGTCATATCGCAGCATTGTCCCAAATAAGTGTGGTCATACAATGGGAGAATAACTAAGATGGGATACCTGGATAGCCTGTGAATGTGTTAAGAAGCTGGCGTCTGGGAAAAATATATGGAAAGAACAAACCAAATTTAGAGCAGGCAGCTGTGAAAGTAGATAGCCAATAAAGAAGTGACATACTGGTAGGAGGCAGGAAATGAGCTGAGGGGAAATAAATCTACCTGTGCACCATATGGCTTCAGAGAAGAGACCGCCAGGGTCACTGGTATAGGGAGTGGAGACAGCGCTGATAGCAGTGGGTATATAACATCTGGAGTAGTATAGCGCTGAAGAAAAAAAAAGAAGGTACATGAAAGTGTTAAATGACAGGAGTCCGGCTTATCGCCTCATCTCCTGCTGTAATTACCAAGTGACGTCCTGGTCTGTGGTCTGGCTGCCCATGTGGAAGATGCTGTGAGGAGTGAGCACTTCCTGGTTTAAATACAGCCCAGGAGTGCATCACAGTGGTCACATGATGAGGGAGCAATGGGAAGAGCAGTAAAGCAGGGAAATGAATTAAGCGCCAGCTGTACCGCTGTGTGAGCTGCAAGGGATGTAAACAAAACAGTGCTGTGTCATGGGGCTGAACAACAGAGCTAGGGGAGGATCAGAGATACAAAAGAAGCCACTGTGTGCAACTCTGTCTAAAGGCCCCGTCTCACTAAGCAATCTCGGTAGCGAGATCGCTGCTGAGTCACAACTTTTGTGACGTAACAGCGATCTCACCTGCGAGATCGCTGTGTGTGACAGCGATCAGCGAGCGGCCCCCCTGCCGGTATCGCTGCAAGAAATCTCTGGACATTTCTTTGGTCGCTGGTCTCCTGCTGGCCAGCACGCATAGCTGTGTGTGACAGGCGGGAGACCAGCGATCAGGTGTAAAAAATAATAAAAAAAATAAAAAATATAGTTATTCTCACCTTCCGACGTCGCGTTCAGCCATCCTGCCTCTCTCCACGCTCCGGTCCCAGTGATCCTTTGCACGAATGACCGCGAGACTTTGTTATCCCGCGAGACTGTGACATCTCGCGGTCATTCGTGCAAAGGATCACTGGGACCGGAGCGTGGAGAGAGGCAGGATGGCTGAACGCGACGTCGGAAGGTGAGAATAACTATATTTTTTATTTTGATTCTATTTTTTACAGGATGGCCAGCGATGCCGGGCGCTCGGCATCGCTGTGCTGATCGCTGGTGAAGCTGTCTGTGTGACAGCTCACCAGCGATCACATACCGACTTACTAGCGATCCTGACACCTTGATATCGGTGTCGGCATCGCTGGTAAGTCGCTTAGTGTGACGGGGCCTTAAGTCTATGCTAATAGGGAAGCTAAGTTCATACAATGGTGTGTGTGTGGACTATGCAGTCTAATGGAGTATATGCTAATTAAGAGTGGGTGTTCAACTGCATTGGGGTCCATCTGGGACTTGCAACACCATTACATGGTAAAGCCCAGAGCCTCAAGTTTATTGGCTGAGACACCCCTCATAGATAGGGGCTGCTAACAATGCCAGTACTACTGACTGCAAATATGATACTCCAAAAGCTGCTTCACAATGAGCATATTGCTATTGACGGGTAATAATGCGGTAACTGCTGCCAACTGAACCATATACATTACCGTGTGTAAAGTAGAAGGTGACCTGTGAGAGATGTGATGTGAAGATTATCGATTCTGAAAGAAAAATAGAGAGATTAGAGTGGAGGTCATGAATAAAAATCAGGTCACATAGTCACATTATAAAAATTCAGAAACCTCATATTTCCTATTAAGTCCCTTTGGCTCTAGAGTCTATAAAGAAAATATCCAAAAGGCCTCCCTCTTTTTGAGTAATTTAGACCTTTTTGGCCCCTCCTACTGATGTCAACCTGTTTCAAAACCTGAAACCTGAGCTGTGATTGTGATTCTTGTCATGAAAATGTGATGGAATGGGCAAATGAGTCTTTTTGCAAAGGATGGTGGATTTGTGCTGTGATATTCTGTCTCTAATTGTCTGAGTGGTTTCTCCCACATAAGCGAGTCCACAGGGGCATTTTATGATGTATATAACAAAGGATGACTCACAAGTATAGAATCCCTTGATAGGAATCCCCTTTCCAGTCAGAGGGTGGAATACATTAGGGCCTTTTTGAACGTTGTTACACTGTAGACAGTTCAAACAGGGAAAAGTACCCTGTTTCTGAGTTTGAAGGAATGTCTGTCGTGGAAGTGTTACGGCGGAGCCAATATGTGCCTTTACGAACCTGTCTTTGAGCTTCCTAGCCCTGTGGAAGCAAAGTAGAAATGGAGCCTGAAACTCCGGGATTTTGGGGTAGCTTTTAGACAGGATGTTCCAATGCCTATGAATGGTAGATTGGATTATTTTGGAGAGGGGGTGATATGTAGTTACAAAGGGAATCCTTTTTGGGAATTAGAGTCCCTACTTGAAGACGTGTAACATTTAGCTCGATTAAGTACCCCCTGGGGGTATCCCCTGTCCGAATATTTGTTTTCCATTTCTGACATCCTGAGTGCCCTGGTATTGGTATCTGACACTATGAATTCCACCCTTCTAAATTGTGATCTGGGTATTGAATTCTTTATGGCTGGTGGATGACAACTGTCATAATGGAGGAGACTGTTCCTATCCGTGGGCTTGGTGAATAAGTCAATGGATAATGCGCCTGATCTATCAACATTGATCTTGGTATCCAAGAAGTTGATGCAATCAGTGTTATGCTGGATGGAAAATTTAAGCTCAGGCCAAATGCTGTTGATATAACCGTAAAATTGCATTAGAGAGTCAACTGGGCCAACCCAAATGCAGAATATGTCATCTATATAGCGGCACCAAAGCATGGCGCGACTGGTGAAAAGAGGGTGATCATAAACAAAATCTTCCTCTAATTTTGCCATATACGCAATTGCATACAGAGGTACGACGTGTGACCCCTTGGCAGTGCCCTGCCGCTGAACATAGAACCTATCTTCGAACATAAAATAATTCTCCTTGAGAACTAACTCAAGGAGATCAGAGCATTTCTGTACTTTACAACATTCAGCGATTGGTACTTTCCTACAGTTTTTCTGAGTCCATTAAATTCTTCCTTTCTGAAGTATAACCTTAAAGTCTGAGTCCTCATGGGTCTTCCTCCTTTTGTATTCCAAAATTAGAAGATATCACACCTCCTAAATTCCCAGCCACCTTTACTTCAACCATGTCCTCCCTGTTGGTAAGAATTAGGTCCCAGAAGTCAGACCCTATTGTTCTCTCTTCTACCTTTTGAAAGAAAAAGTTGTCAGCGAGAGAAGATAAGAATTTTCTGAACCTATTACTTTTGCCTGAGAGGTTCCCAACAAATATCTGGATAGTTAAAATATTTCATGATCAGTATGCCATACTTTTTTGAGAACAAAGACTGATATGATCTGATATAAAAAATAGTTCATCCATATCTTCAGTTTATCCAGGTGGTCTATAGTAAACATCCACAATAGTGTCCTTTCTATTCTTCTCTCCTTGCATTCTTACCCAAACAGTTTCCACAGAGCTACCATTCTCTGAAGCTTGGATCTTTGTGGATATATACACTTTCCTAACATACAATACAACACCTCCTCCCTTTTTGTTATGCCGGTTTCTTATAAATAAGTTGTAGCCTTCAAGGTTTATATTCCAATCATGTGTATCATACCACCAAGTTTCATTGATGACTATGACTATTCTCTCAAGAGAATTCATTAGCTGCATACTTTTTTACTGGCCATATATTTCCCATCACAAATTGCTCTAGTTTAAAGCTCTCTTGATGAGTGTAGCAAGGCATCTACCAAATATGTGTTTTCCTGTTTTTGTAGGATCCAACCCATCTCTAGCATGGAGTTCATCATACAGGTAATTCATTCCATGGTCAAGGAATTCAAAACATTGCTGTAAGCACCATCAATGTAGCCAGTTGTTCAGAGGAGATGACCTGCGCTGCCAATTCCTTCACTTTTTGGCCTAGGTGTGCAAAGTCTCTGCCTATAGTTTCCAGTTCTTTTTTTTGCTGTGTCAGTTGTTTCTATGTGTATTACTAGATGTGGGTTGTCGTCTGTAGCACTGAAGAGACTTGATACCCTATCAGACACAACTTTGATTTGAGCACTTGGAAGACAGCATACTTCTCGTGAGGTGGTGTTCAGTCAGAAGATAGCGGCTTCTGTTCCTCTCAGAAGTGAATACCGCATGACCACCACTCTTCTTTGCTTCTTTTTCTCCCTTCCAGAGGCTTCGTATTGCTTACTGTAGTGTTCTTTGAGGCAAAGCACTATTTTGTTGTACATTTTCGTAGTTTTTCTGCAAGAAAGCCTGGTAGCGGTTCTTCATGGTATGGGTGCTGACTGCCTCCCTCCTTCCTCTTCTTCTGCAGGTACATTTAAAGGTGCTTCTCTTTGAACAAACAAATAACATAGTTATTTCTACTCTGTAATTAGCTTCTGCAGGAATTCTAAAAAATTCTTCTCTTGCAACATTCTACCTACCAGCTTCTGCATTACTATCTTTAAGCCAGGGATATGCTTGTATAAGTGCAGTAAATCAGGGTACGCTGTTCTTTTCTAGATCCCTAAAAAAAGGATATGCACGAAGTAATGGTTTTTACACATAGTTATGATGGGCTACATAGTTACTTTACCTCTAAATACTTTTTTGTGTGTTTTTACACACATGGTCAAAATTGTAGGTAAACAGATGAGACAGAAATGGAACTTTTTAGCAAAGCACATCAGCTCTATGTTCACAGATGAAAAAATGAAGCATATCAAGAAAAAAATACTGTCCCTACTGTGAATCATGGAGGAGGCTCTGTAATGTTCTGGGGCTGTTTTGAGGCATCTGGCACAGGGTGTCTAGAATCTGTACAGGGCACAATGAAATCTCAAGACTATCAAGGGATTCTAGAGAGAAATGTGCTGCCCAGTGTCAGAAAACTTCGTCTCAGTCGCAGGTCTTGGTTCTTGCAACATGATAATGACCCAATAAACACAACTAAAAACACCAAAGAATGGCTTAGAGGAAAACATTGGACTATTCTGAAGTGGCCTTCTATGAGCCCTGACCTAAATCCTATTTTTGGAAAGAGCTTAAGCATGCCGTCTGGAAAAGGCAACCTTCAAATATGAGACAACTGGAGCAGCTTCCTCTTGAGGAGTGGGCCAAAATACCTGTTGAGAGGTGCAGAAGTCTCATTGACAGTTACAGGAATCATTTGATTGCAGTGATTGCCTCAAAAGGTTGCGCAACAAAATTTATTTTAGGGGTACCATCATTTCTGTCCCGGTCTATTTCATGAGTTTTATTTTTTTTTAAATTCTGTGGAAGCATGGTTGAAAATTAATGTCTGACTTTCATTTGTTCATTTTCATAGATTTTTATTATTACTTTTGTCAGACTCAAGTTATTTCTGTGACCTTTGTGGGTTTTTCTGTCATTAAACGAGAGGTACCAATAATTTTGACCACGTGTGTACATCAAACAGGCTTGCTCAAACCAGTCACCAATGAACACGACCTCCAGATTGAAAATATGATCTCTGTACATGGTATAGCACATAAGTTAGTGGATGTAGGATAATATACGACCGGTATATGATATACTGACTACCGACACCAAATATTATATACAGAATAACATATGACTGCTGTATACTGTACTATGCGCGCACACATCAGATATTACATCATAAACATTATCCTTTACATAACATCGGATATCTGTGCACATAGTATAGCATATGCAGCATACAGGAGAATACATGCATGACCGTAATCTATATATGATATACTGTGATTACAGATATTAGACAGTATATACAGGGTAACATATGATGGTATATATTTCACTATGAGTACAGACATCAGATATTACACCAGCAGCATATGGTCCTGTATACATAGTATACAACATACAGTATATAGGAGAATACATGATTGGTACATAGAGAAGAGTGAATTAATTTGTAGGACCCTAGTAAGGGGGACCTATCAGCATTCTGTGGGAGCCCTTCAAACCACTGGCGTAGCGTGGGGGGGCGGTCCGCCCCAGGCGGCATGTGTGTGGGGGCGGCGCGGCAGCAGCAATTCCACCCTGCAGTGCAGTGCAGCGGCGGGCAGGGAGCGATGCGATCACGGCAGCTCCGCTGCCTGCAAGAGTGAATAGCAGGAGCGGAGCGGCAAGGGTCCGTCCTGCTTCCTGCCCGGAGGCCGCGCTTCCTGTTTCACACAGAGGAGCGCCGCTGAATGACGTCATCATTCAGCGGCCGCTGCTGTGTGAGGGAGGAAGCGCGGGCGATGCTGCGGACAGGTGAGAGGAGAGAGGTGGTGTCTTGTGTGTATGTATGTATGTATGTCTGTGTGTGTGTGTGTCTGTGTGTATGATGGAGCAGGCAATGATGGGAGTGATGGTCTAGAAGGCAATGATGGGGTGATGGAGCAGACAATGATGGGGTGATGGAGCAGGCAATGATGGGGTGATGGAGCAGGCAATGATGGGGTGATGGAGCAGGCAGTGATGGAGCAGGCAATGATAGGGTGATGGAGCAGGCAATGATGGGGTGATGGAGCAGGCAATGATGGGGTGATGGAGCAGGCAATGATGGGGTGATGGAGCAGGCAATGCTGGGGTGATGGAGCAGGCAATGAGGGGAGTGATGGAGCAGACAATGATGGGGTGATGGAGCAGGCAATTATGGGGTGATGGAGCAGACAATGATGGGGTGATGGAGCAGGCAATGAGGGGAGTGATGGGGGTGATGGAGCAGGCAATGATGGGGGTGATGGAGCAGATAATTATGGGAGTGATGGAGCAGGCAGTGATGGGGTGATGGAGCAGACAATGATGGGAGTGATGGGGTGATGGAGCAGGCAGTGATGGGGTGATGGAGAAGGCAGTGATGGGGGTGATGGAGCAGGCAATTATGGGGTGATGGAGCAGGCAGTGATGGGGTGATGGAGCAGGCAATGAGGGGAGTGATGGGGGTGATGGAGCAGGCAGTGATGGGGTGATGGAGAAGGCAGTGATAGGGTGATGGAGCAGGCAATGATGGGGGTGATGGAGCAGGCAATGATGGGGGTGATGGAGCAGGCAATGAGGGGAGTGATGGGGGTGATGGAGCAGGCAATGATGGGGGTGATAGAGCAGACAATTATGGGAGTGATGGAGCAGGCAGTGATGGGGTGATGAAGCAGGCAATGAGGGGAGTGATGGGGGTGATGGAGCAGGCAATGATGGGGGTGATGGAGCAGGCAATGATGGGGTGATGGAGCAGGCAATGAGGGGAGTGATGGGGGTGATGGAGCAGGCAGTGATGGGGTGATGGAGAAGGCAGTGATAGGGTGATGGAGCAGGCAATGATGGGGGTGATGGAGCAGGCAATGATGGGGTGATGGAGCAGGCAATGAGGGGAGTGATGGGGGTGATGGAGCAGGCAATGATGGGGGTGATGGAGCAGACAATTATGGGAGTGATGGAGCAGGCAGTGATGGGGTGATGGAGCAGACAATGATGGGAGTGATGGGGTGATGGAGCAGGCAGTGATGGGGTGATGGAGAAGGCAGTGATGGGGGTGATGGAGCAGGCAATGATGGGGGTGATGGAGCAGGCAATGATGGGGTGATGGAGAAGGCAGTGATGGGGTGATGGAGCAGGCAGTGATGGAGCAGGCAATGATAGGGTGATGGAGCAGGCAATGATGGGGTGATGGAGCAGGCAATGATGGGGTGATGGAGCAGGCAGTGATGGGGTGATGGAGCAGACAATGATGGGAGTGATGGGGTGATGGAGCAGGCAGTGATGGGGTGATGGAGAAGGCAGTGATGGGGTGATGGAGCAGGCAGTGATGGAGCAGGCAATGATAGGGTGATGGAGCAGGCAATGATGGGGTGATGGAGCAGGCAATGATGGGGTGATGGAGCAGGCAATGATGGGGTGATGGAGCAGGCAATGCTGGGGTGATGGAGCAGGCAATGAGGGGAGTGATGGAGCAGACAATGATGGGGTGATGGAGCAGGCAATTATGGGGTGATGGAGCAGACAATGATGGGGTGATGGAGCAGGCAATGAGGGGAGTGATGGGGGTGATGGAGCAGGCAATGATGGGGGTGATGGAGCAGACAATTATGGGAGTGATGGAGCAGGCAGTGATGGGGTGATGGAGCAGACAATGATGGGAGTGATGGGGTGATGGAGCAGGCAGTGATGGGGTGATGGAGAAGGCAGTGATGGGGGTGATGGAGCAGGCAATTATGGGGTGATGGAGCAGGCAGTGATGGGGTGATGGAGCAGGCAATGAGGGGAGTGATGGGGGTGATGGAGCAGGCAGTGATGGGGTGATGGAGAAGGCAGTGATAGGGTGATGGAGCAGGCAATGATGGGGGTGATGTAGCAGGCAATGATGGGGTGATGGAGCAGGCAATGAGGGGAGTGATGGGGGTGATGGAGCAGGCAATGATGGGGGTGATGGAGCAGACAATTATGGGAGTGATGGAGCAGGCAGTGATGGGGTGATGAAGCAGGCAATGAGGGGAGTGATGGGGGTGATGGAGCAGGCAATGATGGGGGTGATGGAGCAGGCAATGATGGGGTGATGGAGCAGGCAATGAGGGGAGTGATGGGGGTGATGGAGCAGGCAGTGATGGGGTGATGGAGAAGGCAGTGATAGGGTGATGGAGCAGGCAATGATGGGGGTGATGGAGCAGGCAATGATGGGGTGATGGAGCAGGCAATGAGGGGAGTGATGGGGGTGATGGAGCAGGCAATGATGGGGGTGATGGAGCAGACAATTATGGGAGTGATGGAGCAGGCAGTGATGGGGTGATGGAGCAGACAATGATGGGAGTGATGGGGTGATGGAGCAGGCAGTGATGGGGTGATGGAGAAGGCAGTGATGGGGGTGATGGAGCAGGCAATGATGGGGGTGATGGAGCAGGCAATGATGGGGTGATGGAGCAGACAATGATGGGAGTGATGGGGTGATGGAGCAGGCAATGATGGGAGTGATGGGGAGAAGGCACAGTGATGGGGTGATGGAGAAGGCAGTGATGGGGAGAAGACAATGATGGGGTGATGGTCGAGAGGGCAATGATGGGGTGGTGGGTGAGAATGCAATGATGGTGGTGGTGGAAAGGGCAATAAATGGGGGTGGTGGAGGAGGAGGAAATGATGGAGGTGGTGGAATGGGCAATGATGGGAGTGGTGGGGGAGAAAGCAAAGATAGTGGTGGAGAAGAAAATGATGGAGGTGGGGGAGAGGACAATAATGGGATGCGAGGGGAGGAGGACAATGAGGGGTGTGGGGGATTGGGATGGGAGGAAGGGGGACTTATAATGGCCTTAGGAACAGGGGGAGGTGGAGGAAGACATTATCGTTTATTATGTCTAACACAGTCCCTTAGTATATAGTGTACTCACTAATTCTGTATAACACCATCCTTAGTTACATAGTTTCCTCTTTTATTATGTATAACACCGCCCCTTATTACCTACCATCCTCTCTAGTTATATATGGTGCCGTCCCTTATTATATAGCTTCCTCTGCTGTTATGTATAGTGCTGTCTCTTACATAGTGTATTTTTGTTATTTTTGTTATTCACAGCGCCCTCTTTTATTACATGGTCCCCTCTCTTGTTAGATATAAAATGACTGCTGATCGAGGAGCCGGTGACCAGACGACCAGTCCATCAGCTCCTCCATTAGAAAGGAAGCTTTCCCATGCTCCATCAGCCATCATTGCATTATACAGCTAACAAGACAGGACGGTATGTAATAAAAAACAGGGCTCTATATAATCCAATATGTAAGGGACGGAACTGTACATAACAAGAGAAGGCACTGTGTATGGGACAGCAATATACATAATAAAGGAGACTATGTAATATATACCTGTATGTGTGTGTGTGGCTATATAATATCAATAATCTATCTATATATATATATATATATATACACACACACGTAGCTTTGACGCCATAAAAGGAGGGGGGCCCGGACCCATTTCTTGCACAGGGACCCCAAGCTGTCAGTGTCCGCCCCCTGTCCGCCAAAATAATTTGTACTTTCTGTTTTTTTTTCTGTCACATTATTAAAAATTATTATTAAAAAAAGCCATTAGGTCTTCATCCAGCATCATCAAGCTAATACATACATATATATAGAGAACTGCAAGAAGTTGAAAGTCTAGAAATTTAGAAATAATAGCAGAGTTAGTAGCAGACTAAAAATTAGATCTTTGAGTGTAGTGTGGGCTCTTCGAATGCTTCCGAATTATCAACGACCAAAGGGGCGGCAAATTTTTCGACCGCCCCGGGCGCCACAAACAGTTGCTACGCCACTGCTTCAAACTTCCTACTACCTGTTGAAATAGTTCACACTTCCTTTTAATTTGCAGGCTGGTGCAATGTCATGTACAGTATGTGTCACCTTGCAAAAATAACATTGTCCCAAGGCTGTAAATTAAAGAAGAGGAAGAGATGCTAGCACTGAGGAGGAGCTCTGATGGACTCCCGCCTGGTGGCCATGGACTACCGATGTGATTGCTGAACAAAAGTTGCTCATCTGTATTGGTAAAAGATATGCTCTGACTACAAACATCAGATCATGTATAAAATACTGAATGTAGCTGGTATATACAGTATTATACTATGACTACAGAACATCAGATACTATACTAGCCCTTATTATTCTGTATATAACATCGGCAGGGAAATAAAAAATCATGGTTGCAGAGGGTGTGACAGTGACCTGGCCCATAGAGTCAGGGGCCCTCCGACACCTGCCCTGTCTGCAGCTGAATGTCTATCCACAGACGCACATCGAACTGAAATATATTGGGGCACAGAAATCCACCAGCTCCTTGCACTGCAACAGTTATAATGGCTACTGGCCTATCAGAGGCCGGCATCTGACGTCGGCGAGACCGTCATGGGTGGCGCATGATATCACTGCCATGTTCTGTTTTCCCCCGGCTTTGGCTCGGAGAAGGAAGAGGACACTGCTTTCTATGGTAGTGAGGACAGGAGAGAAGAATTTTTAATTTTATTGTGTTTAAATGTGTTTGAGGAGAGCGCCAGGTGGGATGCGTTGTTACAGGTGCCCGCTGATCTCACAATATACTGGTAGGGGCCTCAGTCCACATTTTTTACTGGGCCCGTAGGACTCTAGTTATGCCACTGTCCATCTGATGTCTGTGCACACAATACAGCATAGCCAGTTATGCTATCCTGTGACTACAGACATGAGATGACATATAACATTATTGGATGTATTATACTGTGCACAGATATACAATATAACATGCACTGACTGATTCTCAGCCTACAGGACCCTATATGCTATAAGGTCTTTGTAACGGGGTCTTCCAAGCTGGGGTACCTCTTTCAGTACCACCCCGTGTTTTCGGAGGTCCGCTCTGCGTTGGCTGGAGTCTGAATGAAGGATGCTGGCTGGAATTCCTCTGAGTGCATGGGCACATATAAAAGATCACTGCTTCTCCATGTATTTCCAGTCTGACAACACTTTACTCACAGGACACAGAATATATCACACAGATACAGAGGGCTGGCCAATAGACAAGCGTCAGGCCAGACATGCATTACAAAAGCCGCAGGTGGGCGGAGCCTGCGGATGTTTACTGTGGGAATTACAAAGGTGGGGGGAGGGCGGACACTGTTGATACATTAGGGACATGCATCTCACATGGAACCCATTATACAGTGGGGAAAAAAGTATTTAGTCAGTCAGCAATAGTGCAAGTTCCACCACTTAAAAAGATGAAAGGCGTCTGTAATTTACATCATAGGTAGACCTCAACTATGGGAGACAAACTGAGAAAAAAATATCCAGAAAATCACATTGTCTGTTTTTTTTTTCATTTTATTTGCATATTATGGTGGAAAATAAGTATTTGGTCAGAAACAAAATTTCATCTCAATACTTTGTGATATATCTTTTGTTGGCAATGACAGAGGTCAAACGTCACACTCCGAGGTCTAGGTTACCTGGCGGGGTTGGTTCTTACGGGTCAAATCAGTGAGGGGCTTGGCTACGCTGCTGTAATTGGGAACGAATTTCCTGTAATACTCCGCTGTCCCTAGAAACGCCATGACCTGGGTTTTAGTGCGTGGGATGGGCCATTTGGCTAAGGCCTCAATCTTGGCTGGTTCTGGTCGCTGCTTCCCACTTCCCACACAATGCCCTAAATACTGAACCTCTGCTTTGCCCACGTGACACTTGTTTGGGTTCAGGGTGATTCCGGCCTGGTGGATCCTGTCCAATACTGTCTCTAGGTGATTTAGATGCTCTTCTCATGTCGCACTGTAGATGGCGATGTCGTCCAGGTAGGCACAAGCATAGTCCTGGAGCCAGCCTTTGGAAGGTCGCCGGGGCATTCTTCATCACGAATGGCATAACTTGAAACTGGAATAAGCCGAAGGGGGTGACAAATGCCGACTTGGGAATAGCATCAGGACTAAGGGGAATCTACCAGTAGCCTTTGCATAGATCGATGGTGGTCAAATACTTTGCTCCCGCCAGCCGGTCTAACAACTCATCCACACGCAGCATGGGATATTCATCCGTCACTGTTTTCTCATTGAGCTTACGATAGTCTACACAAAACTGTGTAGTCCCATCCTTCTTGGGCACTAACACTACGGGGGATGCCCAGGGACTATCTGACTCTTCAGTGACCCCTAAACGCAACATCTCTTGTATCTCTTGTCGCATCCCCTCTCGAACAGACTCAGGGACGCGGAAGGGGTTTTGTCGCAGGGGGGTCAGATCCTGGGTCTCAACCTTGTGTTGTGCCAGGCGAGTGTACCCCGGTCTCTCTGAAAACATCCTCTGTCGCAGCCTCAACAACGCCTCCGCCTGCTGTCTCTCCCGGGGGCCTAGGTCTTCACCCAAGTGCACCTGGTCCCATGTTTTAGACTGAGTCCTTTCCCCTAAGACATCCGGCAAGGGAAGTCTGGCTAAATCCTCTGCCTCAGGTGCACAGATGGCCACTACCTCTTCAGGGCGCTCCCGGTAGGGCTTCAGCATATTCACGTGGAACATGCGGATAATCCTGGGGTCGTCACAATCAGCGACATTATAGGTTGTGTCGGCTATTTTCCCCACTACCTGGTAGGGCCCCTGCCATGCAGCTTGGAACTTGTTCTGCTTAGTGGGCTCTAACACCAGGACCTTCTGTCCTATTTCCAAGGTGCGCTCTCTGGCCCTCCGATCGTACCATACGCGCTGGCGCCGCTGTGTCACCTGCAGGTTCTCACGTACAACCTGGGTCAGCTCCTGTAGGCGGTCCTGGAATTCCAGCACATAGGGTACAATAGGTACCCCTTCTCTGAGGCCCTCCCCTTCCCAGTGTTCTAGCACTAAGTCTAGGGGTCCCCTTACCCGTCTCCCGTATACCAGCTCGAACGGGGAGAACCCCATGGATTCTTGGGGCACCTCCCGATAGGCAAACAGAAGGTGTGGCAAGAATTTCTCCCAGTCCCTGTAGGTCCTGGTAAAAGTCCCAATGAGCTGTTTTAATGTCCCGTTAAAGCGTTCACACAACCCATTGGTTTGCGGGTGGTATGGGGCGCTTCTAATGGACTTTACGACGCATAGCTTCCACAGTTGGTTGGTCACCTCTGCTGCAAACTGGGTACCCTGGTCCGAGATAATCTCCCGGGGAAATCCAACCCGTGAGAAAACCTGGAGCAGGGCGGCCACCACTGTCTCTGCCAGTATGTTAGGTAACGCAACCGCCTCTGGATACTGTGTGGCATAATCTACCACTGTCAATATATACTTTTTCCCGGACGGACTGGGTTTGGCTAGCGGCCCTATCAGATCGACCGCTACTCGGCTAAATGGTTCTTCCACAATGGGGAGGGGGCATAATTTGGCCTTGCATCGATCCCCCCTCTTGCCAATGCGCTGACAACTGTCACAGGTCTGGTAGTACTGACGAACATCATAGGTTACCCCCGGCCAAAAGAAGTTTTGTGTCAGACGATGCCTGGTGCGACTGACGCCGAAGTGCCCGGCCAAGGGTAGATCATGAGAGATTCGCAGTAACTCCTGCCTATACTTCTTGGGAACTACCAGCTGTCGTTTTATAGTGGGGCTCGTCCCTGTGTGGTGCTGCTCTGTGATCCGGTAGAGGAGTCCCTGCTTCCATACAAACTGTTCCCCTTCCAGTACCCCTCTCCCCTCCTGTGCCTTCCCACGATATCCCTCTAATGAAGAATCCTCAAGTAACTCCCTCTTAAATTCATCTGGGGTGGCCCAAGAAATGTGTCTGGCTATGGGAATACGTGCAGGGCTGGGATGTCTTACCTGGGCCTCCTCTGAGTGTGATTCCGCCTCCGCAGCTCGAGCTTGTCTCCGGGTGGTCACAGGATATGTCTCAGCCAGAGGGGCCACCGAGAATGCAGACAAGATGGGCCCCAAGTCATTTCCCAGCAAGACGTCTGCAGGCAAATCCTCCATCAAGCCGACCTCAACAAGGCCATCCCCGACTCCCCAGTTCAGGTGAATCCTGGCAGTGGGCTGTCGATGTATGGCTCCCCCTGCTACACGGACGGCCACTGTCCGGTCCGTCTTCTCTTGGTCCCGGAAGAGATGAGGCTTCACAAGGGTCAAAGTTGCCCCGGAATCTCTTAATCCCTGCATACGTTTCCCATTAACCCACACGACCTGTCAATGCTGTTGTCGATTATCTGCCTGGGCTGCCTGCACGGGGTCTACTTCATGCAGCACTTCCTCCATCTCTTCCACACCTTGGTTAATCATAGCCCCCAATGCCGGGTCAGCTTCGCCTTGGTAGCAGTGTACAGCAGCCCAGCTGAAAGTAGCTGTTCCCGCCTTTGGCCACTGAGTATGCTGGGTCCGGTTGGGACATTGTCTTTGCAGGTGGCCCAGCTGACGGCAGGTGTGGCATCGCGCCCCAGGGGGACTGTGGTAGGCCGGGTTTCTAGCTGGTCCCCCTACAATCTTCAGTGGTTTGGGGCCCTCCAGGTCCATGGGCGGGCCCCTAGTGACCACCTTTGATCCGGACAACTGCGGCCTCCTGGCATCATGATGTTCATTGGCCAGACGAGCGGCTTCCTCAAGAGTCGTTGGCCACCTGTCCCGAAGCCATTCCTGTGTCTCGGGGTTTAGTCCATTAAAGAATCGTTCTAACAGGAAGAGCTGGAGGACGTCCTCCTTAGTGGTTGCTTGGCTCCCTTGTACCCACTGTAGCAGTGACCGCCGTAATTTACAGGCCCATTCAGCATGGGTATCGGTTACGCATTTTATAAGTCGGCGGAACTTTTGGCAGTAGGCCTCTGGTGTCAATGCATACCGGGCCAAGATCACTTCTTTAATCCGCTCATAGTCCATACAGTCCTCATCAGGTACCGTGCGATAGGCATCCGCTGCCCGGCCTGTCAGCTTGCTGGCCAGAATCGGAACACGTTCCTCCGGCTTTACTTGATGAAGGGCACACTGCCGCTCAAAGTCCTGCAGAAAGCCATCAATGTCTTCCTCTGCCTCCCCCAACTGTCGGAAGGCATTGTACTGAATCTTTTTGTGGCTTACTGTTGAAGGTACCTGGTCGAAGGCCAGAGCTCCCCCTGCTCGCTGACTCTCCTCTCTCCGCTCTGCCATCTCCATCTTGGCCAGCTCCACTTTGGTCCGCTCTGCCATCTCCATCTTGGCTAGCTCTATCCTGGTCCGCTCGGCCATCTTTTCCTTCAGATCAGTACGCACATCAGCCATCACCTCTCGTATGATCTCTACTGCATGGTTTAGGCCATAGAACACCAGTCTGCTCTTTATCTCCCTCTGGAATTCGGTCTCCTCCACATTCACATTGGGGGCCGCTGCACTGTCGTGTTCCATGATGGCTGCTATCAAATCCGCTTTTGTTTTGTTGCTGGTGATCAACCCTCGGGCTTCCACCAGATCTTTTAATGTAGTCCTCTTTAACTTCTGGTAGTTATTTTCCATTCATTCCTTTCCTCCTGTAGAAGGGGTATCAAATCCCGCGGCTGCCACCAGTGTAACGGGGTCTTCCAAGCTGGGGTACCTCTTTCAGTACCACCCCGTGTTTTCGGAGGTCCGCTCTGCGTTGGCTGGAGTCTGAATGAAGGATGCTGGCTGGAATTCCTCTGAGTGCATGGGCGCATATAAAAGATCACTGCTTCTCCATGTATTTCCAGTCTGACAACACTTTACTCACAGGACACAGAATATATCACACAGATACAAAGAGCCGGCCAATAGACAAGCGTCAGGCCAGACATGCATTACAAAAGCCGCAGGTGGCCGGAGCCTGCGGATGTTTACTGTGGGAATTACAAAGGTGGGGGGAGGGCGGACACTGCTGATACATTAGGGACATGCATCTCACATGGAACCTATTATATATACTTTTAACTGCACAACATATTCTGGGTGCTGAGTGGTTCTGTAACAGTCTTATATACAGTGTGGTGTCCTGTAGGCTGAGGATCAGTCAGTATAGGGTGATGTATAATCCTGCCTGCAGACCCTCACTGTGATTTTTTGCTGTAGACTGAACTTTCATATAGATGGGATAAAGCTGGAGCCAATGACTCCCACTAACAGAGCGACCTGATCTGTGTGAAGGGTCAGGCTGTTGCAATAAATCAGCCTTAGCCACATGCAGAATGACTGCAGATAGTGCCATGAACATTGTCCTGTCACCTCCTCATTCTTCACCTCCTGCCTCACCTCAGCCCTATGCTGACCTTCTTCATCTTGCTTCCAGCTCTTCTCTGGGCACAGGAAGCAAGCAGTCTGGTGTGCTGGTGATGTAAGTTCAGTAGAGACATTGCACAGTGTGGATGTATTTGCAATAGTGGGATGTGGCTGCCGACACTTGTACACATTTACATGTACAATGCCGGCACCTGTCTTCCAAAGCGGTAGACGGCCAGTGGCCTAAAACTGCTGCGGTGGGCATCTGACCCTCTGCCTTCCAGCACAGCCCGCCCCTGCTTCTTCCAGTTTTTGAAGTTGTAAGTTACAGTATGTTTAATGTAAGATATTGAACAAATCAATATTGAAAATCTTTGTGCTTCTTATGATTCAAACTATCAAAGAGCATGATAAAGTACTAAAGTCACATATAAGTGGTGTTGATTTCTTTAGCAACACATATTTAACAATGTTTAGAAATTTTATGAAGGTGAAACAATGCAGGCATTTTATAGGGTAATGTTCTTCTACAGTTTCTGAAGTAAAGCTTCTTAAAACTGTTTGCAGACTAATGTTATCCTCATCGCCCTAATTAGCACATTAGTAAGCCGAATGCATTCTGATAGCTACAACATTAAAGTGAAAAAGCTCAGCTTTACAGTAAACATGTGACAACTCATTTATGTTTATGTGCCATTTTTACCGGGTTCAATTTATTTAAAGCCTCCATTGCTTTGGTTGTCTGTGTATTTCTTCATCTGTTTTAAAATAAGCATGGTAATAAAATGTTCGGATTGAATCGTAAACAGCAGAACTAATAAATTATCAACAAATATTATTCAGCTTGACATTGCTGCTTTTATTATTATATGTTGTATGTATTTTGTATACATACTGCACCAACTTCAACCATTCAACCAAAAGCTGCCCCAATTGGGGTACTTTTATTATCACACTCATAATATATAATATTAGAAGAAATAGCCAAAAGCTGTCACAAATGTATCACAGCAGTACATTCTGGATAATAAGTTTGGCGCATCTCGCTGGACATGTTAGGCACTCTTCTCATACTCTTGACTCCTGTTTGATAGCTTACTTTGTACTACTACTTGTGCCAAAAAAGGCACACAACACTAATAGATCTGACATGTTTTAAGACTCCTACTAGACAACCTCCTTTTCTAGATGCCTTTCAAAACTGTATAGTCCAGTGCAAAAAAAGTGACTTAAATATATAATAAACTAGCAAAATACCCGTGGCTTTGCTCTCGGAAAATGATAAGTTAAATTGTTGGTTATGCTTACTAAGGTTACATTTTCAGTTTCACTCTGAAGTTGAATCTTCAGTATTTAAAATTTGTTTTATTTAACTCTTCTTTTTTGTTGATTTGGCATTAATAGTTGTTTATTTTTACAAATTTGTCGTAACACTGAGGCAAACAATAACTACTTTTTGAACACATTTTAATTAAATATTAAAATTTACTCTACTTTCGCAAACACATAAAAATTAACAGGGGGACCGCATAGTGCAACCTTCCAACCACTCCCCCAGTGTAACCTAACAGACAAAGGAGTAAGATTAATTTACAGATACACAGCTGTCTAATGCAGTCCTTTTTGGTAAACCTTGGTTTTTATTTTACCGTTAGGTACATACTGTACATAAAAAGATTTCTGGGGTTACTCACCCTAGTGCAAGCAACATAGATTTGGCCATGTGAAAAACACAGGTTCTCCAAATTAATGAGCAGCACATACCAGGTGATTCCAAGTTAAATTGTATTGCTTGACAATGTTTGCATATTATCTCCATTAAGCCTATTATGACATTCAGATGTGACCTATAGTACTGAACTGGGTCTTAGGGTACCGTTACACTTAGCGGTGCATCGCTAAGTGGTCGCTAGTGAGCTGCCACACAGGCAGATCTCACCAGCGACATCGCTGGAGTCGGGGGTCTACTACTGTCAGACTACTTACCTGTCAGACGCGGCGATCCTGACGTCCTCCCACCCGCGTCCACACGTCGCTCATCAACGCCACAGGAAGCCCAGCAGGAAGCACCCGACGAGAAATGATCCAGGACCTTCTCGCGCGATCAGCGATGAGCAGCGGGGGAGCCGGTCGGAGGTAAGTATCACATGTAGCGATATCGCTAGCAATATCGCTGCTATGTCACAAAATCGGTGACTTTACAGCGATATTGCAAGCGATATCGCTATGTGCAACGGGGGCTTTAGTGAAACGCTTCCAATCTCAAGTCAGCCTGTCGTATGCGGTCTTTTTGACGATATTCATTCTTTTAAAAAATCTATACTAAGAAACATGACTAAAATAAGGATAAATATTTATTAGCATAGTAGCAAATATATAAACAATCACAATTAAATTCTCTCAACAGGAAAAGATATGGGAGATGGGAGATGACAATATATTATGATTCAAAGTAATTATAGATAAATAGAGGTGTGCCCGATGCTATTGCATCGGGAAGGAAGTGTGTGTGTGTGTGTGGTGTGTGTGTACGTGTGTGTACGTGTGTGTGAGTACATATGTGTGTGCACGTGTGTGTGTGTGTGTACGTACGTGTGTGTGTGTCGCAGCTGGAGGGTTGTTTGCGGTCTGTGCTGGAGATGTATGTGTGTGTGTATGTATGTGAATACGTGTGTATGTGAGTACGTGTGTATGTGAGTACGTGTGTATGTGAGTACATGTGTGTATATGTGAGTACGTGTGTGTGTATGTGAGTACATTTGTGTATGTGAGTGTATTTGAGTACGTGTGTATATGTGAATACGTATGTGTGTATGTGAGTACGTGTGTGTGTGTATGTGAGTGTGTATATGAGTACGTGTGTGTGGGTATGTGAGTACGTGTGTGTGTGTGTGTGTGTGTGAGTACGTGTGTGTGTGTGTATGTGAGTACGTGTGTGTGTGTGAGTATGGAGCGCCCAGCGGGGCCGGGGGGTACTCAGTACCGGGCCTTTCAGGCTCTTTCACAGGGGAAGTGTGTCACGGTGGTGATGATGACCCGGTCCGTGGCCCTGGGGGTCCAATGTAAATTATGGAAGCTCAGATGTAAGGGGAAGATGGTAGGAAAATGAATTAGGAAAAGGGGATTCTTGAGGCCACCTGTGGTATTCGGCAATGCGGGTGTTAAGCCGACGCTGCTCTGCAGATCCTCTGGGACGGTGTTAGGGCAGTGGGGATGGTAAAGCTCTCCACAGGTAGAGCTGTGTCCCAGGGCAGTTGAGCAGGTGATGGTGATGTTGAGTGCAGTGTATGGCAGGAGAGATGTAAAAAGACAAAGGACACAGTTGGGTGCAGTTTCAAGGTCTTTCCTCACAAGGTTCTTGTTACTTGATGACCCGCTTGGTACTGTGACCTCCGGGTGAGGGGTCCAGCAAACTCCCAGGTAGATTGGGTTCACCTTTTCAGGACTCCTCTTTGTGTTAACCTTTCTAGGCCGTCTCTCTGTGCTGTTCACTCCTCTCTCTCTCCTGCCCTGCGCCTTTGCACACAGTGTCCCCAAGCCGGCAGCCACGGATCTCGCCGAGCAACGAGGGTCAGGAACCGGGATCCTCTACAGCCACCTTTGCCTGGAATGTGTACGGTTGTGGCCGGAGCACTTAAAGTTACCTCGGCCTCCGGCTTTCTAGCTGAGCCTTATAGTACTCCACTAGTCTGAGGGGCCAGCTTCCTCACTGCGGCCTGGTCCTGCGTTTCAGGATGCGGGTCCCACGGTTGGTTTAATGCACGATCCGTACCCCAAGGACCCCTTCTCTTCTCTTAGGAGCTTCCCTCTGGATGATTCTCTCACTGACTGAGACTCTCACTGCGTCAGTCCTGCTCCTCCGCTATCCTGTCACCGACTGACTAGTTTCTGGAAGGATCTCTTTACCTCAGAACTAGCTCCTCCCACCAACTGTCACCTTTCTCTATCTGATTGGATGCCCAACTATCACTCCACTACCTATGCTCCTCCCACTCTACCTACCTTCCACACTAACCCCCCACACCATTTCCTAGCCAGTCTGGGATGAGGCCATCCTCCTGTAGGGTACGCCCTGGTGCCCTGACTAGCTAGTGTGTGTGTTGAGTGCAGTGTTAGGAGTCCTGGGTGGTAATCCCTCCTTACCTGAGGGTGGGATACCACACCTCTGGATGAGGTGCAGTACCTCTGTGGCGACTGGACCCTCAGGGGTGCCACATTCCCCCCCATTAAACACAGCATGTCCGCTGGCTGAAAAAGAGCAAAACAGGTGTTAAGAAACATACAAAATCGTTTTAGATATGCAGATCAACAGGTTTAACAGTCAAACATGGAAACTAGTAGCTTTTCTTCCCTTTATGGGAGGCATCTTTCTTTAACGTTACAAATCATTACCATTTAATAAATATATACCTCTGAAATACATAGTAATAAAATATCATATATTCAATAGAAATATCTCTATCAAATATCAAAGAGCCAATATCAAAATATGGACACTTATACGATTCATTTGCTAAATTCTCTGTATTTAAATAGCCCTTTTCGTGAAAATATAAAAGGAATAAAACATTTTCTTCAAAGTTCAGTTCATTCCTGACCGGCGTATTTTCCTTTGGTGCGATGCGGGGGACCCGTCAGTAAACCCTCAACTGTCATGATCCATGTTGGATCATGACAGATAAAAGCACATGTAACCTTTTTTTTCGTTAAGCTGTGTGCTTAAGTTTGGTTTTGCCCCCGGTGGCCACTAGGATTATTACACAGTGGTGTCTTTTGTTCTAGTTTGCCCCTGTGGTGGTGAGCATCATTGCACTCTGGTTTCTTTAGTGCATGTGATTATAAAGCAGGTGATTGCTCTGGCTCTGCTATAAAAGAGTGTCAGGTGTTGCAATCACTGTTGGTGATAGTGTTCATTTCAACCATCCTTGGTGGAGGAAGGATCTAGAGAGAGGTCCTGGCAGCTCAGTCAGAGACCTGGTGTAGAAGGAGTCAGAGGGGATTTCCTTGCAGCTCTGACAGAGCTTGGAGGCAGCTATTCAGGAAGAAAGCTGCATTCTGGTGGTGGACTCTGTTGCTGGAAGCAAGAGAAACAGAGCAAAGCTAAGTGGTGTTTCCCTGTTTGTATTTTTCCCTGGTGTGTATTAGTACAGCGGTGGGGCCAGAGCCTGCATCACCCAGCTCCCTAGCAAGGGATAGGTGTAGGGTGTGCTAGGGTGACAGGTATCCTGATCGGCGCCCGGTGTGGAACCAGCCTAGGGAACGTTAGGAGTGTGAGGGACACTGACTCAGGGGAGTGCAGGAGGTCTCCACATCCCCGTTCACTATCGCAGGGCCCAACGTTGTAACTGTTTCCCCTCCCCCCGTGTCTTGTTGTTTTAGTTACCGGCATGCGGGCCGTGTCACACAGGACAGTTTCATGTGCCGTGTCTTGTTGTTTCAGCTACCGGCCTGCTGGTCGCGTCACACAGGACGGGTCCACGTGACACCAACGTAGGCCTTGGGCGGGCTACAAGGCTTAGTTGATCTGTACTTTGTACCACGTCTTTCACCACGCCAAACGGGTTTTTGTTCTGTGGCATTAAGGCACTTTCAGAGGCCTGTTGTAGAACCAAGATGGAGCACCTTAAGAAGTGCTAACTATTTACATTTAAAAGTTTTGATCACCCATAGTTCAGTGACCCAACTGTCTCTGTAAAACTTTTAAGAACATTAATAAAGACACCTAGCCAGGTGAACTTTTGTAGAAAAATAAAATCAAGAATTATTAATAAACATACCTAACCAGGTAAACTTTACAACTATATACATTCACAATTGTACCAGTTTTGATTCTCTATGGTGCGCTTTTCTGGGTAGCACCTGGTACTTGCCACTTCCCTGCCGGGTGATTCGTATACGAAGGTTACTCCAGGGGCAACAAAGATTTCATGACCAACTCTCCTATGAACAGTTATGTCATGTCCAGCAATAGGGGTTTGGGTTGCCTGAGACCGGGTGTTCTTCTTTACCCCTGGTTCCAATGACCCAGGCCTGGTTTCTTTTTCAGCAGGAGCAATAACTCTGTCTTTCTTTACGTCTAGGGCATACCAGCCTCGTCTTCCCACGTGGTGGGTGTAAGTGACTTTATCCCCGGAGTATAGGTCCCTGTCTGGGTGTCCCCTAGGCAAATGGGCTTCCACATCCCTCCGGGTGACAAATACATCATTCACCATTCCTGATTCATGAATAAAGCCCCAGCCCAGCTGTACTTTAAATTTGATCACCTGACCTTGGTGCAGAGACCCACGGTCAACATCTCTGCCCTCCCGGACTTGTTGCTTAGCCCTTCTGTCCCGCTTTTCATGGTCTCGTTGCCGGGCTGCACGCTGCTCATCCTGCCCTGCCTGAGCGCGTTCCTGCTGGGCCTGGTAATTTTCCCAATTTATGACCTCAATCTGGGATTCTTCCAAAGGGGCATCCCTGGGGAACCTGATTAAATTGTCCCCCGGGTTTTTCCATCTGAAAACCAGCTTCTTTGCCTGCACAGCTGGAGAGGTATTCACAGGCTGCAGCGTACCACTTGACTGCTCCGCTAATACTGCTGCCCGATCCCAGGCTACATTGTAATGGGCCCAACCGGGTTTAGGGGCAGTGGGGACAGGAAGGGGCCCTACCAGAGTATCATCCTCCAAGGCCCGTGCAGCATCAGCCTCCGGCACCAGGTTGAGTTCGGGCCTGACAGGCTCCAGGACTGGATTGTTTTCAGCCCCCAACAGAGACTGGTTCAGGAGCTGGCAACACAGCTCCTCCACACAGTCCCCTCAGTGCTCCTGCTCCGCACTCTCATCAGCTTCAGTGCTCCTTGCCGCTATTTTCTCCACACATGCTGTTGCTCGTTCAGCTCTCAGCCTGTTCGTTCTCACTGACGTCCGAGGGCGGGACTTCCTCTCTCCCCCATGCTCGTCACTGCAAGGCCAGGGGTGGGCCGTCCCTGCTGACGGACACCTCTTTACCCCTGGATCACGCAGGCAGTGGGCAGGTATCTTTCTCTCCTCACTCTCTCTGGCCCCCACCACCGTTCTTCTCCCCACAGCACAGCGCGCGCACACATTGTCACTGTATTTTGGCGGTTTCTCCCTCAGCACTGTCTGTGATGCAGCATCAAACAAGTGCTAGTAACGGTCACACAGTTTACAATGGCACAGTTGTGGCGATCATTCAGCAGTCTAGTAACTTTTTGTCATTTAACACAATAACTCTCTATTAATTCAATAAATCTCTATTTACATTGCATAACTATATTTCTGGTACACTATACATATGCATAAAAACTTCTGGCATTCAATATATTACAGCAATATATTACAGTTTTCTGGCACACAGTACGCAGCTTTGCTAGGCTCTAGGCACCCATCTTTGCCGGGCTCTAAGTACCCAGCTTTGCTGAGCTCGATGATCCTGTTCGTGACGGCAGTTGGAGCATCCAGCGGGACCGGGGGTACTCGGTACCGGGCCTTTCAGGCTCTTTCACAGAGGAAGTGTGTCACGGTGGTGATGATGACCCGGTCCGTGGCCCTGGGGGTCCAATGTAAATGATGGAAGTTCAGATGTAAGGGGAAGATGGTAGGAAAATGAATTAGGAAAAGAGGATTCGTGACACCACCTGTGGTATTCGGCAATGCGGGTGTTAAGCCGACGCTGCTCTGCAGATCCTCTGGGATGGTGTTAGGGCAGCAGGGATGGTAAAGCTCTCCACAGGTAGAGCTGTGTCCCAGGGCAGTTGAGCTGGTGATGGTGATGTTGAATGCGGTGTATGGCAGGAGAGATGTAAAAAGACAAAGGATACAGTTGGGTGCAGTTTCAAGGTCTTTCCTCACAAGTTTCTTGTTACTTGATGACCCGCTTGGTACTGTGTCCTCCAGGTGAGGGGTCCAGCCAACTCCCAGGTAGATTGGGTTCACCTTTTCAGGACTCCCCTTTGTGTTAACCTTTCTAGGCCGTCTCTCTGCGCTGTTTACTCCTCTCTCTCTCCTGCCCTGCGCCTTCGCACACAGTGTCCCCAAGCCGGCAGCCACGGATCTCACCGAGCGACGAGGGTCAGGCCCCAGGATCCTCTACAGCCACCTTTGCCAGGAATGTGTACGGTTGTAGCCGAGGCACTTAAAGTTACCTCGGCCTCCGGCTTTCCAGCTGATCCTTATAGTACTCCACTAGTCTGAGGGGCCAGCTTCCTCACTGCGGCCTGGTCCTCCCTTTCAGGATGCGGGTCCCATGGTTGGCTTAACGCACGATCCGTGCCCCAAGGACCCCTTCTCTTCTCTTAGGAGCTTCCCTCTGGATGATTTTCTCACTGACTGAGACTCTCACTGCATCAGTCCTGCTCTTCCGCTATCCTGTCACTGACTGACTAGTTTCTGGAAGGATCTCTTTACCTCAGAACTAGCTCCTCCCACCAACTGTCACCTTTCTCAATCTGATTGGATGCCCAACTATCACTCCACTACCTAAGCTCCTCCCACTCTACCTACCTTCCACACTAACCCCCCACACCCTTTCCTAGCCAGTCTGGGATGAGGCCATCCTCCCGTAGGGTACGTCCAGGTGCCCTGACTATCTAGTGTGTGTGTTGAGTGCAGTGTTAGGAGTCCAGGGTGGTAATCCCTCCTTACCTGAGGGTGGGATACCACACCTCTGGATGAGGTGCAGTATCTCTGTGGTGACTGGACCCTTAGGGGTGCCACAAGTACGTGTACATGTGTGTGTATGTGAGTATGTGTGTGTATATGTGAGTACGTGTATGTGAGTGTGTGTATGTGAGTGAGTGTGTGTGTATGTGAGTGTGCACGTGTGAGTGAGTGTGTGTGAGTGAGTGTGTAAGTGAGTGAGTGTGTGTGTGTGCATGTGAGTGAGTTTGTGTGTGAGTGAGTGAGTGTGTAAGTGAGTGAGTGTGTGTGTGTGAGTGAGTGTGTGAGTGAGTGTGTGTATGTGAGTGTGTATGTGAGTGTGTGTATGTGAGTGTGTGTGTATGTGAGTGTGTGTATGTGGGTACATGTGTGTGTGTACGTGTGTGTGTATGCACATGTGTGTGTGCGTACATGTGTGTAAGTGTGTGTGTATGTACATGGTGGGCAGGCAGCGGCGGGTCCGGCGGCATGGCCAGCGGCAGGGGGGTCCTGGCTGCGGCCAGCCGGCAGGAAAGACCGTGGCTTGCGGCCTGTGCTGGAGATGGGGTGCGGCACCACCAGAGGGTAATGCCAAATATGAATAAAATTAGAAATAATGATTCAACCAGGGACCAGGTCAAAGCTGCGGTGAACCGCACATTAGGCATGGCGGAGAGAGCAAGTAAGCAGCCTATAGCACCTCTTGGCACCTTCCTATTGTCACTTTCAAGCACTAATCACTTTACAGATTTTCTGCTACCATTCCCCATAGCTTGGTGCTATATATGTGTTTGCATCATGCCCTGCGTCATGTCTTACCACTGTGGATGTTAGTGATGTACCTGTATTCCTTCAATACTATCACTTGATCTATATTATATCCACTGATCCTATCCTTCAGTACTTCCAAGAACTCTGGATGTATCATGTGATATGTATCATGAAATAAAAATGTCTACTATTTATTTTTGTATATCCCTATTGAATCATTATTTCTAATTTTATTCATATTGGGCATTACTGCATAATTCTTACTCCATGCTGCTACATTATCTATTATTACTTTGAATCATAATATATTGTCATCTCCCATCTCCCACATCTTTTCTTGTTGAGAGATTTTAATTGTGATTGTTTATATATGTGCTAATATGCTAATAAATATTTATCCTTATTTTAGTCATGTTTCTTAGTATAGGTGTTTCATGTTCCAATGGACACATGATGACCAAAATATCTGTATATATGCTAAGACATTCATACTTTTGTTAAGATGTTTCCACATGCCTTGATTCAGCCTGTCTCAACCTATTCTCCTGAAGACAACGTTCCAGGCGATCAGAGGTTTCATCAGTTTCCTTTCCAGCCCGTACTTGCGTTATTCACTTGTCTCAGCTTTCCTTAGTAATCATCTCACACTGATCAGAGATCTAATAGGTGAATCTAAAATATATAAAGCAGAAACTGAGTGACTGCCTCACAGTCAGATTGTGCTCGTAGTCTATAGCAACTAATCAGAGCTCAGCTTTCACTTTACCTCAGAAGCGTCAATGCTGAAAGCTGCACTCTGGTTGCTATAGTCATCATAACGAACTTACGGTGAGGCAATTTTCATAATTTAGACCCCAGTTACTTTTGCAATGGCTATAGGCAACCAGAAGTGAGGTAATTCCCATATATAAAGCCCCAGTTACTTCTGCAACAGCAGTTGCAATAATTGCAGACTTTAGAGCGACTTATCAGGTTGCCCCACCTTAACGACTATATGGTCGCCATTTAAGAGCGACTCATTAGGCAGTGTAGCTTTAATTCTTTAAGGACCTTATCTGATCAAATTATCAAAATCATAGCCCCACGCTACATAAACTGTAGCAGAATGGCAGTGGCCAGTCAATCAGTGCCTCACAATAATACAGAAGACATACTTCTGCTTTTCTACTATTACTGTGCCAGTGGTCCAAAGGGTAAAGGATCTTGTAGACCAGTTTTTAACAGTGATTTATAACATAACTTGTCTCCTGATTCTATCCATTCAGACTTGTCCGAATTTTTGGATACGCTGGACGGTGGTTCTCGTCATGCCTTTTTCTTATAGACTGGTATTATTTACTAAATTATTAAATTAATTTCTGGTAAAATGAAAAAAATTAAAAGTTTCACAAAGTAAAAGTGAAACGTATGAAGAGAGGCGAAGGACAAATTATTACAAGTCATTCGTTTTACATGCATTTTGTACATATGATTTATTGCTATACCAAAAGTGATGAAATTTAAAGACATTTTATAGTTTTCAAAATCGTTTGACCTCGTGATTCCCTCAAGAGATTTACATATAGGAAAATTAATTCAGGTCAGTTTTAAATTGCTTCAATTTACACTTTTCAAGGATACTTTTAAGAACACATCTGTGCCTCCTTCTGTTAGATACTTTGTGACAGAACAAGCTGAAGTAATTCTGTTCCAAAAATGTTGTAAAATTTTGAAGAGTTTCAAGCAAACACCAGAACTTGCAAACATGAAAGACGTTAAATAAAGACTTGTACAATAAATTCCTCTTTTTTACCTGAGTCATATGGCAAGGATTGTTAAAGGATCAGTATTGACTTAGGAATGTTATTGGTGGTACTAGTTTAGGTCCTCTTCCTTTCTGAAGAGGCAATTTGCATATTAAATCCCTACAATTCTACGTTCTGATCAATATTTAAAAAATATTATACTAAGTCAAAGAGATATTGAGGACTCTGCTCAAAGAAAAAATCACAAAATTCATGGAAATCTGTTTATTTCAACCATCTGGGCGCAAGCAGGAAAATGAGACAAGCTAATGCTCTAAAGGTTCTTTAACAACTTCCAATGTTACACGATATGAAGTTTTAATTATTTTCTCATGTATGACATGTGCCCATAGTTATGGCTTTATTAGGCTGGTTTCAAATTAGCATATCTGTGCATAGGATATGATCCACATAGATACACATGCATCATGTGTGCATATCTTTAACATGTACACGGGGACATGCTTTTGCATGCGTTCGCATGCGGATGCATACGCATCTGTCATTTCGAGGTGTGCGGCGAACGCAGCATGCTGCATTTTTTGAGGAATCAATTATGCGCATGCATATGATTGTGGATTGAGTGCGTCAAAACAACGCACTACTGTCTATGTGAACGCAATGTTAAGCAAGGACATACGTACGCATGCGCTCGATATGAAAGCATACTTCAGACTGAACATGTCCAGAAACTGGTTTCAGCCACTCCTAAAACAAAGAGGTATAAAAGGGGGTGAGCACACAGCAAGTTCATTACTCTTAAGACTCTGGATGTGAGCACAAGATTTTGGATGTAAGTATAGAAGCTTTGAAAATGTCTGTCTGTCTTTGCAGTCTGTACTCTGTACTAATTTTTTTCTGTTCCTTGTAGATTTTTTGCTGCTCCGGTCCCGGACTGCCGTCCTGGTGCTGCCTTCCTGGTACTGATGATCCTCCAATTGACTGCCACTTCCCCTGTAACAACTTCCCCAACCACTCCTAACATCACAGCCCGACACCTCCAGGTCCACAATGTAACTCCCTCCCGCAGACCCCGAAAGTAAATCCCATTATTTTTCTTTTTTTTATTTATTTGTTAAATTTCAAATTGCTTTTATTTTTGTTATTAAAAATTCTTTTGTTTCACAATACCTGTCTCCCTGTGTTTTCTTTATCTCTTTATTTAAACATGTGTGTATTGTTGAGTGAAGTATTATCGGGTGTTACAGTCAAGGTGCTTATTATTAAAGTTACAGTCAAGGTGTTAATATTAAAGTCTGCAAACAGTACAGGTACATAACATTACAGGTCCAGTTTACTTAGCGGCTTAAACCATTTCATCTTGCCACGCCACACTTCCAATATCCAAATCAAAATAAGCAGCAAATGTATCCCTCATTTTGGCAACTTCCACTGTAGTCCTCAGAGGGTGATCTTGGTAATCCTGCAATGTGGTATTAACAGGTCCCTCACTTTCTAAGTTGGGTCGCTCTTTTGCCAGGATGTAATTGTGCAAAACAACAAACGCTTTCACAGCCTCATCAACTGTCTCAATTTTAAGATTGATACCTGTACCCAAAATGCACCATTTAGATACCAGCAATCCAAAAGGCACTCTCCACAGTTCTTCGTACCCTTGTCAGCCGATAGTTGTAAATCCTTTTGATGTGATTCAAGTCCCGACTTGAGTATGGTTTTATGAGGTTGGGACACATTTGAAACACCTCATCCCCAACCACAACAAACGACATTGCGGTCCTTCAGTGTACAGTTGTGGCCAAAAGTATTGACACCCCTGCAATTCTGTCAGATAACACTCAGTTTCTTCCTGAAAATGATTGCAAACACAAATTCTTTGGTATTATTATCTTCATTTAATTTGTCTTAAATGAAAAAACACAAAAAGAATTGTCCTAAAGCCAAATTGGATATAATTCCACACCAGACATAAAAAAGAGGGTGGACAAAAGTATTGGCACTGTTCGAAAAATCATGTGATGCTTCTCTAATTTGTGTAATTAACAGCACCTGTAACTTACCTGTGGCACCTAACAGGTGTTGGCAATAACTAAATCACACTTGCAGCCAGTTGACATGGATTAAAGTTGACTCAACCTCTGTCCTGTGTCCTTGTGTGTACCACATTGAGCATGGAGAAAAGAAAGAAGACCAAAGAACTGTCTGAGGACTTGAGAAACCAAATTGTGAGGAAGCATGAGCAATCTCAAGGCTACAAGTCCATCTCCAAAGACCTGAATGTTCCTGTGTCTACCGTGCGCAGTGTCATCAAGAAGTTTAAAGCCCATGGCACTGTGGCTAACCTCCCTAGATGTGGATGGAAAAGAAAAATTGACAAGGGATTTCTGCGCAAGATTGTGCGGATGTTGGATAAAGAACCTCGACTAACATCCAAACAAGTTCAAGCTGCCCTGCAGTCCGAGGGTACAACAGTGTCAACCCGTACTATCCGTCGGCGTCTGAATGAAAAGGGACTGTATGGTAGGAGACCAAGGAAGACCCCACTTCTTACCCCGAGACATAAAAAAGCCAGGCTGGAGTTTGCCAAAACTTACCTGAAAAAGCCTAAAACGTTTTGGAAGAATGTTCTCTGGTCAGATGAGACAAAAGTAGAGCTTTTTGGGCAAAGGTATCAACATAGAGTTTACAGGAGAAAAAAAGAGGCATTCAAAGAAAAGAACACGGTCCCTACAGTCAAACATGGCGGAGGTTCCCTTATGTTTTGGGGTTGCTTTGCTACCTCTGGCACTGGACTGCTTGACCGTGTGCATGGCATTATGAAGTCTGAAGACTACCAACAAATTTTGCAGCATAATGTCGGGCCCAGTGAAAGAAAGCTGGGTCTCCCTCAGAGGTCATGGGTCTTCCAGCAGGACAATGACCCAAAACACACTTCAAAAAGCACTAGAAAATGTTTTGAGAGAAAGCACTGGAGACTTCTAAGGTGGCCAGCAATGAGTCCAGACCTGAATCCCATAGAACACCTGTGGAGAGATCTAAAAATGGCAGTTTGGAGAAGGCACCCTTCAAATATCAGGGACCTGGAGCAGTTTGCCAAAGAAGAATGGTCTAAAATTCCAGCAGAGCATTGTAAGAAACTCATTGATGGTTACCGTAAGAGGTTGGTCGCAGTTATTTTGGCTAAAGGCTGTGCAACCAAGTATTAGGCTGAGGGTGCCAATACTTTTGTCTGGCCCATTTTTGGAGTTTTGTGTGAAATGATCAATGTTTTGCTTTTTGCTTCATTCTCTTTTGTGTTTTTTCATTTAAGACAAATTAAATGAAGATAATAATACCAAAGAATTTGTGTTTGCAATCATTTTCAGGAGGAAACTGAGTATTATCTGACAGAATTGCAGGGGTGTCAATACTTTTGGCCACAACTGTATATATACAGTGGGGAAAAAAAGTATTTAGTCAGTCAGCAATAGTGCAAGTTCCACCACTTAAAAAGTTGAGAGGCGTCTGTAATTTACATCATAGGTAGACCTCAACTATGGGAGACAAACTGAGAAAAAAAAATCCAGAAAATCACATTGTCTGTTTTTTTTTCATTTTATTTGCATATTATGGTGGAAAATAAGTATTTGGTCAGAAACAAAATTTCATCTCAATACTTTGTGATATATCGTTTGTTGGCAATGACAGAGGTCAAACGTTTTCTGTAAGTCTTCACAAGGTTGCCACACACTGTTGTTGGTATGTTGGCCCATTCCTCCATGCAGATCTCCTCTAGAGCAGTGATGTTTTTGGCTTTTCGCTTGGCAACGCGGACTTTCAACTCCCTCCAAAGGTTTTCTATAGGGTTGAGATCTGGAGACTGGCTAGGCCACTCCAGGACCTTGAAATGCTTCTTACGAAGCCACTCCTTCGTTGCCCTGGCGGTGTGCTTTGGATCATTGTCATGTTGAAAGACCCAGCCACGTTTCATCTTCAATGCCCTTGCTGATGGAAGGAGGTTTGCACTCAAAATCTCACGATACATGGCCCCATTCATTCTTTCATGTACCCGGATCAGTCGTCCTGGCCCCTTTGCAGAGAAACAGCCCCAAAGCATGATGTTTCCACCACCATGCTTTACAGTAGGTATGGTGTTTGATGGATGCAACTCAATATTCTTTTTCCTCCAAACACGACAAGTTGTGTTTGTTTTCATCAGACCATAGGACATTCTCCCAAAACTCCTCTGGATCATCCAAATGCTCTCTAGCAAACTTCAGACGGGCCCGGACATGTACAGGCTTAAGCAGTGGGACACGTCTGGCAATGCAGGATCTGAGTCCATGGTGGCGTAGTGTGTTACTTATGGTAGGCCTTGTTACATTGGTCCCAGCTCTCTGCAGTTCATTCACTAGGTCCCCCCGCGTGGTTCTGGGATTTTTGCTCACCGTTCTTGTGATCATTCTGACCCCACGGGGTGGGATTTTGCGTGGAGCACCAGATCGAGGGAGATTATCAGTGGTCTTGTATGTCTTCCATTTTCTAATTATTGCTCCCACAGTTGATTTCTTCACTCCAAGCTGGTTGGCTATTGCAGATTCAGTCTTCCCAGCCTGGTGCAGGGCTACAATTTTGTTTCTGGTGTCCTTTGACAGCTCTTTGGTCTTCACCATAGTGGAGTTTGGAGTCAGACTGTTTGAGGGTGTGCACAGGAGTCTTTTTAAACTGATAACAAGTTTAAACAGGTGCCATTACTACAGGTAATGAGTGGAGGAAAGAGGAGACTCTTAAAGAAGAAGTTACAGATCTGTGAGAGACAGAAATCTTGATTGCTTGTTTCTGACCAAATACTTATTTTCCACCATAATATGCAAATAAAATGAAAAAAAAACAGACAATGTGATTTTCTGGATTTTTTTTTCTCAGTTTGTCTCCCATAGTTGAGGTCTACCTATAATGTAAATTACAGACGCCTCTCATCTTTTTAAGTGGTGGAACTTGCACTATTGCTGACTGACTAAATACTTTTTTTCCCCACTGTATAGGTTGGAAAGTATAGCTCCATATGGGCTTAATGAGAATTTTGGGTTCAGTGCATTTTAATAAAAGATGGTAGTATTTATTGAGGGTAATTTTCATCATTTTAGGGGTAGAGGGTATTTTTATTTTTTAATTTTTTAATTAGAATGTGTATTAATGGAGATTTTTTATCCAAAGACAAACTGATAGGGAATTTAGATTGTGAGCCCCATCAGGGACAGTGATGAAAATGTGTGCAAACTGTAAAGCACTGTGGAATATGTTAGCGCTATATAAAAAAAACCCATGACGCCTGAATGCTTGCGATCCATAGACCGGAGATGATGCGTCGTTTCTGATATTGCGGCAGAAGAATATGGTGCGCCGCATTATTCACGGTAGCAGTGTCACCAAACCAGGTGATGGGCATTTAATCAGCTGATTGGACATGCATAGGTATATAATGTCCGGTGTCCCTCTACCCCGACACGCCCCCTGAGGAAGTGTGGACGAAACGCACATTGGGGTAAAGGAACACGGCTTGGACATCACACACTGGGTGAGATTCTTTTTCTTATTGTAATCATTGAGGCCATTATTTTAGCAGCACGGTTTCTGGATAACAGACACCAGTTCATTAAGTCGTATGTAAGGTGTGATTCATTACTAGCGCCTTGAATATTTAAACTAGGGCTCCTATGTATATAATGAGCACATTATGTGATATTTGGAGGTGTGTTTAATGATGTCCTTAAGCCATCAGTGTTCCTGTTAATTAAATAAGACATTGTAAAATACTTTTTAATTATTATTGTATATTAAAAAATTGCAATTTATTAAAAAATAGTATGGTTTTTGTGTTTTATCTGTCCACTCGTTCTCTTGGTGTAGAGTGTGGAGTGGCAGTAATTGGTTTTAAAACGTTGGCCCATGACTGAATTTTTGAAAGTCTGGGAGTCATTTCCTCGTCCAAATGAGCAAACGTCCATGGCGACAAATCGACAGTCAGCATCTGCAATTGCCATGAGAACAATCAAAAAGTATTTTTTGTAATTGAAATACTCGCATCTGCTTCCAGATGGTTTCATAATCCGAATGCGTTTGCTGTCCACAGCCCCCAAACAGTTTGGAAAATTGCAAATGTCGAGAAATTTTGCAGCATTTTCCAGCCAGAGTTCAGTTGTGGGTTGGGGGAGGAATTATTCATGCAGAACTTCACATAAAGCACGGCAGATGTCTCCAACAATTCCAGAAAGGGTGCACACTCCAATCTGAAATTGAAAATGTAGAGATGATAAGGTCTCTCCGGTGGCCAGGAATCTGCCGAACAGAAAACGGAAAAAAAATAAGTACATGGCTTTTCAAACAATAATACTAATGACATGTGTTTGTTTTTCAAAATTATGTACCTCAGGGTCACCAACAGACGTTCCTCCACAGGAATTGCTTGACATAGCTGTGTGTCCTGCCTGGTGATAGATCCTCAGACATGTTGCAGCAAGTCATTGAAGCTTTGTTCCAACATTCTCGTGTACTCGAAATACTTTTCTGGGTTTTCATGCAGCTCAGTGTACAATGAGTGGTAGGTTCCACGGCTCTCTCGGACTTCAACAATGGGGTGTTGCCAATAGCGACAACAATGTCTTCTCTGTCTTTGTTTTCTTCTTTCTTCTTCACAAGCCACAGCAAAGGCAACAGCCAATTTCATTTGCAAATCAAGATTCATAAGGAAGCTCTCCAGGCTAAGATCCATCTTGCAGCTGGATACAGCAGCAAAAGGCGAGGATTTCATCTGTTCAGTGTGTCTATATATAGAAATCCCATGAGACACGCCCATTGGATATAGAAATCCCATGAGACACGCCCATTGGGTGTCTGTTGTCAAGGAAACCCTACTGGAAAAGCATTGGAAATATCGAACGCATGTGCAGAAACAATGCAAACGTATGCAAAAACACATACAAACACATGCACATGCAGCTTTTTTTGCTGTCATGCGTAAGATGATGCAAATTAAAAATGCTGCGTAAACATGAGTTTTCATGCATTTTTGCATGCGTTTGTGCATGGATATGATATGCTATGCACAGAAACGCTAATGTGAACCTAGCCTTAATGATTAGCCAATCTGTTGATATCACAAGCCAATATGATGTTACATATGCCACACATTTTCTTGTGTAATTTTTTAAAAGGGTTTCTCATGTTTAAAACAAGTAACTTTGCAATTTACTTCTTAATAAAAAACACTCTCCATTCTCAAAAATATAAGGATTTTTAATTCTATAGTTTACTGCTTGTTACCTTGGTTAACAGCCAGCTCAGAATGCCTGGTTTCATAATTAAGGAGTGCGAGCTGGAAAGCTATTTGCTATGCAGCTTGCAAATGCCTCTCTGAAGCTTTCCTGGTCACTGGGTCCAGCCACACTCCATGTCATGGTGATTTTTCCATGCCCCAGAGGCAAAGCTGCGTTTGCTAGCACCATGGGAAAGCAGAAAGTTAAGGCCAGTGGAGAGACCATGCCACTGGTCTGAACTGTCAATCATCATGTGTGCACCACCCCCCTTGACCTTCAACCTCCAGCCACAGGAAGCCAGAAGGCAGGCGAGGGAGCAGTGTGCTCCTGAGCAGAGAAGGTGATCATACACCTTATAGACATGAATTACACATTCAATGGAGCAATAAAGAAGCAAACTGAACAATTTTAACAGAACTAAACCAAACTTTTCTGCAGAATTAGATGACTGATATATCTGGTGCTATTACATGTAATAATAATCTATGCAGCAAGTCAAAGTAGAATTACATCATTCAGATCAATGTACTTATTATTTGAAATGGTTGAAAATGAGAATATGTTTGAATTATTCGATTTAAGGATCTCATGGTATTTCTGCTTTGTGAGCTGGAAATAGATGATGTGAGGCTTTACAAAGAGTGACATACATATCATGTCCAGGCGTCTCCTTTGTGTATAGTCTGTAAGTGGCCTAACAAATGAACTGAACTTGTACCTCTGACTACCTGACAGAATGAACAATGGAAATGATTGTTCAGTGCTGTAGTTAAGCACAACTTCAAGACTTAAAATGTGATCCCAGCAGTATAGTACCCAAGAGCAAAAGACACCTTGATTAAGCTGATGTCCTTTAGTACAAAATATCCTCTGTGTAAAATAAACTATTTTGTCCCTGTTTTGAACTTTCAGACACTGAAAACACATCTAACAAGCAACAAACAAAAAAGTAATAAAAAGTACATACAGCAATTGGTGAAAAGAAATGCTGAAATAAAGCAGAAAATTCCATCGCATAGAATGGACATACTAGTTATCTTTTACAACACATATCCAAATGTGTAGAAGTCAAATAATATACTGCTAAAAATAATTTGAAATTCCTATACGTTAGAAAGAATTACTAGTGTACCACAAGCAATGTTTGGCAGTATACAGTAATTTTAGTTAATGGCATTTAATAAGCAATGTAAAAATGCTAAAAAATAAACATGCTAATAATGTCCACCATCAATAGGGGAAAGACAGGTGCAAGAATACAGATGAGACAACCGCTCACAGCCTACCAATACATGGAGGGGGTGGTTGCTTGGTATATCAAAGCACAATAATAACTTGTATGCGGCGCTGTTCACACTATGGCAATACACAGCATCCAGGTTAACAGCCTAGTAGTTACACCCTTCTATTAGCGCTGGGCAGCCCGCCTGATCTATCAAAATGCATGCCATGTGAACAGACACCGCAGTTTACAAGACCAAATGGGTCCAACTGCACACTGAATAATAAAGTGCAAAAAACACATAAAAAATGTGAGGTATTAGCTGATATTTTGGCCAAAATACATGAGCCCATAACCAGCGCTAAAGGTCCTCACGTTAACGGGTCCTAACACTAAATCCTAACACTGGATGCTGTGCATTGCCATAATGTGAACAGGGTCTCATACAAGTTTTTATTTTGCATTAATATACCAAGCAACCGCCCCCTTCATGTATTGGTAGGCTGTGGGCGGTTGTCTCATCGGTGTTCTTTCACCTGTGTTGCCATCTTAATTATATGGGTCCACTGCATCCTGATAGTGCATTTGTCTGGAGGCCTGGACAGGTAAGCATCTCTGCTTTTTTGCTGTGTTCTTGTATTATTGGAGGATTTTTAAGTCCTCTTTTTGTGCTATTTCAGTGTTAGGATTTAGTGTTAGGACCCGTAAACGTGAGAACCTTTGACACAGGTTATGGGCTCACGTATTTTGGCCAAAATATCAGCTAATACCTCACATTTTTATGTGTTTTTTGCACTTTATTATTCAGGGTGCAGTTGAGCCCATTTGGTCTTGTAAACTGCGGTGTCTGTTCACATGGCATGCATTTTGATAGCGCTGGGCAGCCCACCTGATCTAATAGAAGGGTGTAACTACTAGGCTGTTAACCTGGATGCTGTGCATTGCCATAATGTGAACAGCGCCGCATATAAGTTTTTTTTGTGCATTAATATACCAAGCAACTGCCCCCTCCATGTATTGGTAGGCTGTGAACGGTTGTCTCATCAGTATTCTTGCACCTGTGTTGCCATCTTAATTATATGGGCCCACTGCATCCTGGTAGTGCATTTGTCTGGAGGTCTGGACAGGTAAGCATCTCTGCTTTTTTGCTGTGTTCTTCTCCCACCATCATTAGGGGAAAAACAAAAATATTCTCAAATGGAATTTCTAAAACAGGCTAATAGGAAGTTGAATTTCATGCCACCAACCATTTCCTGTGGACACAGACCGAAATGAGACCCTATGCAAGAACATTATCTAGGCTCTTTGCAACCCCAGAGCGCCTAAAAATGCAAAATTGCAACTGCTTTGGAGGTTCAAATAGGAGCCCTTAACTCTTGAGCCAATATGTAGCTGCACAGGTTGCATCAATGATATATCCGCCAATGCCTCTGACATTCAGGAAGGTACTGTATATTTTGGATTATTAGATGCTCCGGATTATAAGACGCACCCCAAATTATGAGGAGAAAAATAGGATTTTTTTTTTTATAAAATGGTGGTACTTCTTATAATCCATGTGTCTTATTGCTTACCAGGGGCGGTGGCTGCAGTGAAGTGGGGTCCCAGAGTCACTGCTGGAGGAGACATAAATGGGGTGATGCTGCAGGCCATAGAGTGGTATGAAGGGGTGTCTGATGTGCAATGTGCCGCTGCGGGTGTCTGGCGGTGCTGCAGGGGGCTCTGCTGACATTTTATGAAAGGCTAGAGCACCCGGCAGTTCAATGATTTCCTGTGTGGTGGACTCTGGGAAAATGGTGTCCCAGGATGGCGCATGTGCAGATGGAGATCTCTGAGATCCATAGGATACTTGCATCTCTGTGTTCATTTATTACTATAGGTGGTGCTGGACAACTGTTATATTTTCTTGTAAAATACTTGAAAAATGTGCAATTGTTTTTTAATAAACTACAATAAATTTTAAAATATCATATACAATAATGTAACCCGTCAAATATCTTGCGCAAATGTAACAATATCTAGTGGGAATATATACATTTAGAAAAGGCCAGCCATGAAGAATAAAAAAAGCTAAAAACATATTGCTTTTTTTTGTTTAGCTCCCCAAAAAATGACTTAATAAAATGAGTCGCTGTCATACACTCTATGTGTCTCCAAATGGGAAAGGCACAAACCACAGCTTGTTTAATTAATGCAACAATATTGCATGTTATTATTTAATAACATTATGAAAATTCAAATATTTTAATGATGCAGAATATTCTTTCTGATGGTCATTGGGAGATCTGATATTCAGAAAATGGTTGCATGACATAGGAACATACTTGTAAAATCACTTAAAATAGTTGGAAAACCACATCACTTTGCTGATAGTTTATTAGTAAAACTAAAACATGTGAAAGTGTCTTCTGAAAACCAGTTTACAAGTAATTTTAGTCTACAGTGCATAATATCTGTCAGACAATTTAGGGTGGAATTTATTTTGGCTTTTGCAACAGATTTTAGGCATCAAAAAGTTAAAAATGTTATAGCACGCTTTTCTTATGTGTAGGAATTTGCTACTTTTTTACAATTATTTGCTACTCTGTCTTGACACTTTTTAAATGTGGGTAAAAAAAAAATTAGATCTATATTTTATTAATGAAGTGAGAATTTTTAAAAATAAACATTTATTTCCATAGTGGATAACGTAAAATGTGAAGAAAGCTTTTTACAGGAGTGTTAAATTTATAGATTCACCAAATGCATTGTGCGACATTTATCTAATATATAAAGCTCAATGTGTGTGTGTGTATGTATGTGTGTGTGTATGTATGTATGTATGTGAGTATGTCCGGGATTGGCATCTGCACCATTGCAGCTACAGCCACAAAATTTTGCACAGTTACACGTCTGGACCCTGAGAGCGTCATAGGCTATGTTGTGAGGCGAAATTTTAACCCCGTGCTTTCCAATTCACCAAACAATTTTGCCCCTATCTACATAATGGGGAAAAAGTGAAAGGAAAAGTGTTGGAGGCAAATTGACAGCTGCCAGATGTGAACAAGGGGGACTTAAAGAATGAGAGCGATGGCGCCAAAGAGTATATACCGTACAGTTGCTAAGGTGGGGCCCTGACATGGGATACTCACCACACATGGGGATATGAACACACACACAAAATGCGCCACACACTACCTCGTGCTTCAACACATACCGCCCTCAGCACACATTTCACCACACATACATCAACCTCACCACATAAAAGTCGAAACACAAAAGTCGCCACTCAAAACTCACCACGCTGTCTCAGAGCTGTTTAAAAGATGAAAAATGAGCTGTGATTGGTTGCTATCAGCAACAGTTCTCTTTGTAGACAGCTGAGGTAACTGAGGCCTATTATTCTTATCATTTCTATGGTGTTAGCGTCTGACCCTGGATACACCGCCTCCAGTTGGGTGAATTTAAATAATAAAACATGCAGCTGGATACGCCGCCTCCAACAGGCGAATTTCAGAAATACACGTAAGTCTGGAAACCCCGCCTCCAGTAAGGTGAATTTAAACAATAAAAGGGAAAACTGGGTAACAATAACAATGGTGGCCCTGCGATAGGGAATGGGGATGTGGAGACCTCCTGCACTCCCCTGAGTCAGTGTCGCTACACTCCTAGCGTTCCCTAGGCCGGTTCCGCACCGGGCGCCGCTCAGGATACCTATAAACCCTAGCTCGCCCTCCACATAAACCCTCACTAGTGAAGTGGACGGTGCAGAAACTAATCCCACCACTGCACTAAACACACATAAGGAAAAGAGACAAAACAGGGGAACACCACTTAGCTTTTGCTCTGTTGCTTATGCTTCCAGCAACACAGCCCACCACCTGCGTGCATCTTTTCCTCTGACTGGGTCCAACACCATAGTGCAGCCTTGGAGCAAACAGAGTCCACCACCTGCGTGCAGCTGTCCAGAAAACAGAGTCCAGCATATGAGTCCAGCTTTCCGCAAAAGAGTCCAGCATCTTGAGTCCAGCTTTTCAGCAACCGAATCCAGCATCATGAGTGCAGCTCTACACCATAGCTGCCACTCCACCAAGCCATGCAAGAACTCCTTGCTGACACCATAGCTGCTGGAACTGCTTCTACACCATTCAGGTCCTCACTCACCTCAGTGAGGCCCAGCGGCAATTGCTCACAGGTCTCCACATGGCCAAGGCTCACCAACCATACATTTTTTTTCTGGTGAGCCTTGGCCATGTGGAGACCTGTGAGCAATTGCCGCTGGGCCTCACTGAGGTGAGTGAGGACCTGAATGGTGTAGAAGCAGTTCCAGCAGCTATGGTGTCAGCAAGTAGTTCTTGCATGGCTTGGTGGAGTGACAGCTATGGTGTAGAGCTGCACTCATGATGCTGGATTCAGTTGCTGAAAAGCTGGACTCAAGATGCTGGACTCTTTTGCAGAAAGCTGGACTCTGTTTTCTGGGCAGCTGCACAGAGGTGGTGGACTCTGTTTGCTCCAAGGCTGCACTATGGTGTTGGACCCGGTCGGAGGAAAAGTTGCACGCAGGTGGTGGGCTCTGATGCTGGGAGCATAAGCAACAGAGCAAAAGCTAAGTGGTGTTCCCCTGTTTTGTCTCTTTTCCTTATGTGTGTTTAGTGCAGTGGTGGGATTAGTTTCCGCACCATCCACTTCACTAGTGAGGGTTTAGGTGGCGGGCAAGCTAGGGTTTAAAGGTATCCTGAGCGGCGCCCGGTGCGGAACCAGCCTAGGGAATGCTAGGAGTATAGAGACACTGACTCAGGGGAGTGCAGGAGGTCTCCACGTCCCCAATCCCTATCGCAGGGCCACCATTGTTATTGTTACCCAGATTTCCCCTTTATTGTTTAAATTCGCCTTACTGGAGGCGGGGTTTCCAGACTTACGTGTATTTCCAAAATTCGCCTGTTGGAGGCGGTGTATCCAGCTGCACGTTTTATTATTTAAATTTGCCCAACTGGAGGCAGTGTATGCAGGGTCATGAGCATCATCTAAATCCGCCCTGCTGGGGGCGCTGTGGGCAGCCACGCGTGACCGTGACATCGTCCTTCTGTAAAGCTGGAAATAACACAATTTATTACTGTGCCAACACAGACCACACTCTGACACAAACTGCAGGGGAGCCCAGTATCACACAGGATAGGATTAAATACACAACTCAGCAGTCAGTATCACACAGGATAGGATTAGATACACAGCCCAGCAGTCAGTATCACAGAGGAGAGGATTAGACACATGGCTCAGCAGTCAGTATCACACAGGATAGGATTAGATACACAGCTCAGCAGTCAGTATCACACAGGATAGGATTAGATACACGGCTCAGCACACAGTATCACACAGAATAGTATTAGTTACATGGCTCAGCAGACAGTATCACACAGAATAAGATTAGATACACAGCTCAGCAGTCAGTATCACACAGGATAGGATTAGATACACGGCTCAGCAGTCAGTATCACACAGGATAGGATTAGATACATGGCTGAGCAGTCAATAACACACATGATAGGATTAGGTACATGGCTCAGCACTCAGTACCACACAGGATAGGATTAGATACACTGCTCAGCAGTCAGTATCACACAGGATAGGATTAAATACACGGCTGAGCAGTCAGTAACACATGATAGGATTAGATACACAGCTCAGCAGACAGTATCACACAGGATAGGGTTAGATGCACAGCTCAGAAACAGGATGTGCCAAAGGAGAGGACATTTTCATTCCAAGAATTTCACTCATTCCATCTGATTTGTTTTTGATTTTAAACGCCTCCAGTTTCCAGTTCAACTGCTATTTGCAATGTCCATTAACAATGCTCAGGGACAGTCCTTGAAAGTAGTAGGGATCGATTTAAGTAGTAGGGATCGATTTGCAATCTCCATGCTTTTCTCATGGTCAGCTTTACATGATCTGTTCAAGAGTTGGAACTGCCAAAAATCTGTTCATCTTTGCACCGAAAGGAAAAACCAAACATGTTGTTTATCAAAAGGCTCTTGAATGAGTTGAAAATAAAATGCTATCAATACTTGGGTAATCATTTAGTTAATTTGTGTTGCAAATCTGTAGTGTTGAATATATGATGTGAAAAGTTTTTATGTGCAATATAATCATTATAATTTGTTACAACTAACCACAGTTGGTTACTATGCCCAGGCAACGCCGGGCTCTTCAGCTGGTAAAATATAAATATGATAAAAGTAAAGGCAAAGGAGCCACTGCCTTTAGAAATTCACCACAAAATAAATTACCAGCTTTTGGGCTTATTCCCACTTGCAATGAAATCGGACAAATGCAATCCGCTAAAAAGAAAATCGGATTGAATTCATACAAATGTTATTCTATGATTGTGTGTTCATCTGCATTTTTTTTCAGCTTGGATCAGAGGCAGGGGCGTGTGCCTGAAGTAAAGCCTATGTGTGTGGTTGTGAAGGACCTGCAATGCGGTAATATCATGTGATGCTGTGGGCGTGGCTACAGACCATATAAGGTGACCAGGGTAGGTCACATAAGTGAATGCCTGGATCTGATTGGTCCGTGTGGAAGGTCCCGGAAGGTCGACGTGCTAGGAGGTGTGCTAACTTTCTGATGCGCATATGTGGATGCCACTGACCGTGTGTGGCCTGAGTGTAATAGCCTGTGAGTGCTGGCCAGTCCCCAAGAGGAAAGGGACATCAGGACTGAGAAGCAGCTAAGAGGTAACCCCAGACAGGGGGGGAATTATCTGAGAGATTGTAGAGCCTGTTTGCTGGATAAAGCACAGCCTGTGTGAACACAGGGCTAAGGGTGCTCCACTATGAACATTAGTTTTTGTCTGCTGTAAGACTGTTATTGTTTTCCTCATGCTGCTATGGTTTATGCTGCACAATAAACCGTATGGACTATGTTATATGAAAAAACCTGTGCCGGACCTGGTCTATCTGCAGTCAAGTGAGTGTTCCCCAATACGCTCAGTGAGTGCTACCTTACAATATATATATATTAGAATAAACAACAGCAATTCAGCTGCTGCATAATGTAAAATCACAGCAGGAGCTGACAGGATAGAATAGACGGATTACATAAAGTAAATAGACATAGAATAGGTAGATGTCTAGATGTTATTGACATTTACAATTAGTACAGTGTGTGTGAGCAGCTTACTGTACATGTATTTAATTAATAAAAGTTTATTTTTTGGAAAAAAATGGCATGGGCTCCCGCATAAATTTTTTAACTAGCAGAGGCAAAGCTGACGTTTGGGGGCTGATATTTATAGCCTGGGAAGGGGGTAATACGTAGGGTCTACCTATAATTAATAACCAGCAAAGTCTATGCAGACAGCTGCGGGCTGATATCACTAACCTTGGAAGGGACCATGGATACTGGCCCCCTAGACTAAAAACATCAGCTCTCAGCCACCCCAGAAAAGTCCCATCTCTAAGATGTGCCAATTCTGGCACTTACCCTTGCTCTTCCCACTTACCCTGTAGCGGTGGCAAGTGAAGTGATAGTCGTGGGAGAGTTTTTCTCACAGTGCTAGAGAGGATGTCACCAAGGTCACCGTAGTTCAGCCCGTCTGGGAACGAAGTCTCACTGACCAGAGGTAAACTCCATGACATCACCACGGGTCTCTGAGGCTGTGCTCGCAGAAGTCCAGTCACCAGTGGTTCTCAGCATGAACGGATGCATCTTGCAGACGTCAAGGTTGTAAACTGTTTATCCTCCATACATGAATTATGGCATGGGACAGAACGACGGACAGGTATCATATATTGGTGTTTTTTTATTTTACTTTTATTACAGGAGAATGAGGGCTTCGTTGGAATTATGCATTTAAATAAAAATGGAAAACTGTGTTTAGTCTTATTTTAAAATAAAAGACTTTATTCTGGCAATGACTTTATTTACCATACAACTATAGGATTGGTAATGGTTAGGTGCCTTTATAGACACTTCTCCATTACTAAGCTGTGGGCTTGATGTCACCTGACAATAAAAAGGTGACATCAACCCCACAAATAAGATCTCTACTTGTCACAGCTACAGGGCAAGTGGAAAGAATAGGGCTCAGCGCCAGCATTGGTGCATCTAATACATGTGCCTTTTATGAGCAGCTGTGGGCTGCTATTTTTAGGCTGGTGGGGCCAAAATCCATGGTCCCTTACCAGCCTGAGTGTAATGACACCAATGGTGTCACTGGGGCAGCCTAGGGGGTGCTATCAGGGGGGACTTGAATGAATGAAGGGAATGGAGGAACAAGGCATGCAGTGCGCAAGGACTTGAGACTAAGCAGTGAGCACAGGACCTGGAAATAAGCAATCTTGTTACCAGGAGGGCGGAGTCACCACACATGAGGACAGGGAAGGCAGCTGAACGCGTGGAGTACCAAGCACAGGAAGTAAATGTAGTCAAAGGAGAGCTGAAGGTCAAAAGCCAGATGAGAGTAAACAGAGATGAGCAAAAGGGTGAGATAACCAGGAAGGACAGGGCAATACAAAGCTGGATACAGAGGCAAAAGTCAGGGGATAGACCGGGTCATACACAGCAAATCACACAAGCACAGAGGCACAACGTTTACAGATGAGTAACCTGAGTCAGCAACCACAAACCGAGTATACGGAAGTATCACAGACACCAAATTCAGGAACTGCCAACATTAAATAGCCGCCCCAGAACAAAAGAGAGGCAAACTAGAATTAACCCTGACCTGATTAAGATGGAGGCGGAACCAACCTGTCCAGAGTCATGAGACTGAGAATTCCAGCCCCCAGCTCTCTGCTTTAGCAAGATTGGTTACCAAAAATGGGGGGACCCAACGTTTTTTTAATTATTTATTTATAAAATTTAAAAAACAGCATGGGGACCCCTCTATTCTTGATAACTAGCCTTGCTGAAGCTGACAGTTGAGGGCTGCAGCCCCCAGCTGTGAGTTTTATCTGGCTGGTTAGCAAAAATACAGGGAAACCCACACTGTTTTTTTAAAAATATTTATTTACAGCACAGGAGTAGCTGATGAATACCCCCATCCCCCACTCCTGTTCTCACTGTAATCAGCAGTAGCGGGTGTCAGATGATGGGATCAGTAGTCCCATCAGCTGAAACCAGTGACCGAAGGTAAGCTTTATACCTCCGATCACAGCTGAGCGTTCCTGCTGTCTTTTGACAGCGTAGGAACCGCGGCTCTCTGACCGGTGGGGATGATTTTTCTGCTGATCAGAAGTGGTGTTTGCTTTGCTGTTATGCCCACAACAGCGCAACAAACACCCGGTGTTCGGACAGCTGAACCCGAACAGTAACACGGACTTCCTGCTGAAGTCCATGTTCGGTGTGTGTGCCCGAACAGTAGGTGCTCGGTACGGATGCTGAACTTTACTGTTCAGGTTCTCCCATCACTTATTTCAAAGAATGTAGGGAGGGCAAAGGTATTGCTGCATAATAAAAGCATGATTAGTTAGATAAAAGTGATATAGACTAAATTAACAGTGACACCATTCCAACAAGCAAAGAGACTCTTACCCATATCTAGTCATAGGTGATGGCACACTACTTGCCCTTACTGTCTTTATTATGTGTAAATGCCTATTGTTTGTTTAATAAAAATATTTTTTCTATACATTTTGAACATTCATTCTTTGTCTCTCTTCTTCTAATTCAGTATTGAAGTGTCCTTATTCTGTGATTTATTACGGCCCCTCAATTAGCCATAGGGTCCTGGTTATATGATTATATACCGATAAGAATTTTGCTCTGGTGATATCATCTCTTGGTTTCCTGCTGGTGGTAGATTTATTTAGATGTTCTGACATTGTATTGTTGCTTGGAGCCAATCTGTGTGCGATTTGAGGTGAAGATTTTCACTTTGTTGTTTCTTTGATATACTTTGCACCTCTGTTCTGTTTAACTTTAGTAAGTAGGCTGTATATTTGATAAGAGTAATTGCTTTATTCTATGTTTGTTATTTTATTATTTACTTTACTTACTGTAAGATCTTTCCTGTGTTCAGCACACTTCTCTTGTAGTTAATTCATACTCTGCTCTCCTCTCCAGTTCTTTAGGAGGAACATGAAGCAACTCAATGGCCATTTAGAGAGTTTAGATCTGAGTTGCCACTTAATAGTTATTTGGTTATGGCTATCACTGTACATTCGGGCACCACTAGGGACTGCGGTGTCAAGATTTATTTATTTTTATTTTATTTACTAGAGACAAGCAAATATTTCAATGTTCGGTTTGGATTATGTTCGCCGAAATTGCAATATTTGCCTATTAATTTGTTGAATATTCGCCATACATAACCGAATGCCATTCATCTCAATGAGAGGCAATAACAAATGCATGCACAACACCTTATAACGGCCCCAAATGCTGCTAAAACACATTAAATAAGGGACAGCCACCAGGAAAGTGGCCTCAATTCACCTAAAGTTCTAATTGTAGCATGACACTGCAGCAATCATCCAGGCATGAGGTATCAGGGTCTGGGACAACATTTCCAGCTTTCAATTGAATGTCACATTAAGCCGAGGTGGGTGAGGGATCGGTGTAGGCCTCCTGTGCTGGGAGCACTGATGACACATGCAACAACTTAACCTGCTTTCATACTCAGCCACACTCAGGTGGCACAAATATCATATAATTTTTGTAGACTACTATTGTCAGAAAAATCTAAGGATAGCAACATGGGTAGTGACGTCAAGGAAGTGGAGGTCTGATGGTCTTCGGGGTCTACTGCTACAGGCAACACGCATGAAGGAGACCCAAACAGGAGTCCACACATTTACAAAAATTAGTGGCAGACACCAACAAAGTAACATAAATTGTAATAGAGAAGAACTAATATAGTGGGGACCAACACTTTTTCAACTACAGCCAACCCAGCAGATGGAGACTGTAAGGCAAGGTGGTGGAATCAATGTTCTGTATCAATCTGAAAGTCTAGAAGAAGCATAACTAGGTGGCCTACCAAATCCCTACTTGGACAAGTGGCAGCAGGCAAGAAATACGACCCATGGAGGGAAAAAAAAGAGGTGGTACCAGGTGCTACTCCAAGGCTGACCTACAGAAGGTAGCAGGTGAAGCCCTACAGAAGGTAAGCTGCTATGGCACAAAGGAGGAATGAAAAATGCAGGAAAGCACAGGGACTCTGGAATCATGGGTGCAGATGGGACCAGCTGAGAAACAGAAAAGCACTTGCAGGTGCGGCCTGGACCGGGTGTTAGACAGAGGGCCCTAGTGTTGCGAGTTCATTTTTCCCTTCACCGTTGAGGTCTGGTGAACTCCCTCCTCTGGTGAAGGAAGGTAGTGAGACTGATTACCAAACACCTTGGCAGCTAGATGATAACTGGGTGGCTGGAATTGAGGACTGGATATAAGGCTGCCAACGCCCTTCTTCCTGGCTGGTGATTTTCCTGCTGGATTCTTGGAGACCAGTCTGATTCCTGCGTCTCAAAGCTACGTTTTTCTGCTCTGCTTTGTACTCTTCAGTTTTGTTCTTGTTTTGCCTTGTTTTTTGGGAGTTCTGCCATCCCCGGCCGGGGATGAGCTGAATTCCATTTTTGTCTCTGATCTGTTGATCTTTTGCTCTGTCTTCAGAATATACCTGAGTGCTGATATAGTCTTTTGAAGCCTAGCGACTTCAGGGCCTGTTTTTCCTATCAGTCGGTTGGCTCATTTTGATAGGGTTTTTGCGGATGGCAGACAGCAGCTTTCCTATCCTGTCCTATGTAGTTAGCTTGGGCCCCATGATTTGCTCAACCTATCTTTCTATCTGTGTTAGTGTTTTCATCTTGCTTCACCGTCATTATATGTTGGGGGCTGCCTATTGCTTTGGGGTCTGCTCTGGGGCAGTTTAGTTTTTCCCCCTTTCTGTCTCTAGGCTATGTAGCTCTCCGGCTGTGATCGAGGGGTCTAGGGCACCGTAGGAACCCCCAACGGCTACTGCTAGTTGTTGTGGATAGGTTCAGGGGTCTGCAATCCGATAGCTGCCAACCTCTCTAGTTTTTCTGGACTTAGCTGGTATTTTGTTTTTCCCTCCTTCGGTGACTCATCATAACAGAATCACCAGCCATACCGCAGATCCTAGGGTACTCAATAGCAGGAGAGAATTGTAAAAAAAGGGAAAAAAAAAAAAAGGTGTCAGAATTTTTTTTTTTGTGTGCATATTTTTTCCTCTATATCTCTGAGGCTGTAGGGGGAATTTTTCTCTCAATGGAGATGAAGCAATTGTCTGATCATGTGGAGCAGCTCGCTGCTGAAGTGCGGGGAATTTCTGCCTATCTTGCTCATTCACATGCTGCTGAACCAAAGATTCCTACTCCTGATGTGTTTTTTGGGGATCGGTCTAAATTCTTGAATTTCAAGAATAATTGTAAATTATTTTTTGCCTTGAAGCCTAACTCGTCAGGGAACTCCGCGCAGCAGGTTAAAATTGTCATCTCTTTGCTGCGCAGCGATCCCCAGGATTGGGCATTTTCTTTGAAACCTGATGATCCTATTCTGGATAATGTGAACGCATTTTTTCAAGCCTTGGGGTTGTTGTATGATGAACCTAATGCTATTGATCAGGCTGACTGAAAAGACCCTGTTGGCATTAAGCCAGGGTCGGGATGCGGCAGAGTTGTACTGTCAAAAATTCAGAAAGTGGGCGGTCGTTACTACCTGGAATGATGGTGCCTTGGCAGCCCTCTTTCAGAAGGGTTTGTCAGAAACTGTAAAAGATACTATGGTGGGATTTCCTGTTCCCTCTGGTCTTCACGATTCTATGTCATTAGCCATTCAGGTGGATCGGCGTTTACGTGAACGCAAAACTACACGAGAGATGTTGCCACCTGTTGAACAAATGTCTGAACCTATGCAATGTGATAGAGTTTTGTCTAGGGTGCAACGTCAGGAGTTCAGAAGGCGTAATAAGCTGTGTTTTTTTTGTGGAGATGCCTCGCATATTATTTCTGTCTGCCCTAAACGAGAGAAACGTTGTGCACACACGTTTTCTGTGGGTGGTGTTCAACCTAAGTTTCTTCTGGCAATTACTCTGATCTGCTCCCTGTCCACATTTTCCGCCAAGGCTTTTGTGGATTCAGGAGCAGCTCTGAACCCGATGGACTTGGATTTTGCTAAACGTTGTGGATTTCCTATGACACCTCTGCGGACGCCTATCCCTTTGAGGGGTATTGATGCTACTCCTTTGGCGAAGAATAAACCTCAGTTTTGGACCCAGGTGGTAATGTGGGTCGCCCTGGACCATCAAGAAAATTGCAGATTTTTGGTGTTGCATAATTTGCATGATACCATTGTTCTGGGGTTTCCCTGGTTGCAAATCCATAATCCAGTTCTGGATTGGAAATCTTTGTCTGTGGTGAGTTGGGGTTGTCGGTGTGCCCTTAGTGATGCTCCTGTTTTCTCCACCTCTCCCCAGTCGCATGATGTTCCTGACTATTTGGCTGACTTTTATGATGTGTTTAGTGAGAATGAGTATGCGTCTTTGCCTCCTCATAGGAGTTATGACTGTGCAATTGAGCTGAACCCGGGGTGTAAATTCCCCAAGGGTCGGCTTTTCAATTTATCTGTACCCGAGCACGAGGCTATGCGATCCTATATTAAGGAGGCATTGGAGAAGGGTCATATTAGACCATCCTCTTCACCCTTAGGTGCTGGGGTTTTTTTCGTGGCTAAAAAGGATGGTTCATTAAGGCCTTGTATTGACTATCGTGCCCTCAACAAAATTACTGTTAAATATCAGTATCCGTTACCCCTGATTTCTGATCTATTCTCCAGAGTTAAAGGTGCTTGCTGGTTTACCAAGCTTGACCTCAGGGGGGCGTATAATCTTATTCGCATTAAGCATGGGGATGAATGGAAGACAGCGTTTAATACTCCTGAGGGACATTTTGAGTACCTGGTGATGCCTTCTGGGCTCACTAATGCTCCTTCTGTCTTCCAGTGCTTCATGAACGATATATTCCGAGACTTTGTGGATAAATTTTTGATTATCTATCTGGATGATATTTTGATCTTCTCCAAGAATTGGGACTATCATGTGGAACATGTTCGGACTGTGTTCCGGATTTTGAGGGAGAATTCCTTGTATGTCAAGGGATCGAAATGCCTTTTTGGGGTACAGAGGGTTTCATTTTTGGGATTTATTTTGACTCCGTCAACTATTGAAATGGACCCGGCCAAGGTACAGGCCATTTATGATTGGGTTCAGCCCACTTCTTTGAAGGCCCTCCAGAAGTTTTTGGGTTTTGCTAATTTTTATCGGAAATTTATAGCTAATTTTTCTGGTATTGCCAAGCCATTGACGGATTTGACTAGGAAGGGTGCTGATGTGCTGAATTGGTCTCCGGAGGCTGTTTCTTCCTTTCAGGAGCTGAAGCGAAGGTTCACTTCTGCTTCGGTTTTGCGGCAACCTGATGTCTCACTCCCGTTTCAGGTGGAGGTGGACGCTTCTGAGATTGGTGCAGGAGCGGTGTTGTCCCAAAAAGATCCTGTGACATCTAAAATGAATCCTTGTGCTTTCTTTTCCCGAAAGTTCTCCCCATCCGAACGTAACTATGATGTGGGGAATCGGGAACTGTTGGCCATGAAATGGGCATTTGAGGAGTGGAGACATTGGTTGGAGGGAGCCAAACACCAAGTCGTGGTCCTTACTGACCACAAGAATTTTATTTACCTGGAGTCGGCCAAGCGCTTGAATCCTAGACAGGCTAGGTGGGCCTTGTTTTTCACACGTTTTGATTTTGTGGTCTCTTTTCTTCCGGGCACTAAGAATGTCAAGGCAGACGCCCTCTCTAGGAGTTTCCTTGCTGATTCTCCTGTTGTGACTAAGCCTGCTACCATCTTAGGCGAGGGGGTAGTTCTTTCTGCCATCTCGCCCGATTTGAGACGTGCTCTGGAAGAGTTTCAGGAGGACAAACCTGAGCGTTGTCCCAGTGGAAAGTTGTATGTTCCTGACCAGTGGAGGAAGAGAGTGATGTCTGAAGTTCATTGCTCTGCATTGGCTGGTCATCCAGGTATTTTTGGTACTAGAGATCTGGTGAGTCGGTCTTTTTGGTGGCCCGCCTTGTCTCGTGATGTCAGGAATTTTGTGCAGTCCTGTGGGACTTGCTCCCGGTCTAAACCTTGTTCTCGCTCTAGTGGCTTGTTGATGCCTTTGCCGGTGCCCAGAAGGCCATGGACCCATATTTCAATGGATTTTATTTCTGATATGCCTGTCTCTCAGAGAATGACTGTTATTTGGGTGATTTGTGATAGATTCTCTAAGATGGTCCATCTTGTACCACTCCCTAAGTTGCCATCTTCCTCTGAGTTGGTGCCACTGTTTTTGCAACAGGTGGTTCGCTTGCACGGGATTTCTGAGAACATTGTATCTGACAGAGGAGTTCAGTTTGTGTCTAGATTTTGGAGGACTTTCTGTTCCAAGCTGGGAATTCAGTTGTCCTTCTCCTCTGCATTTCACCCTCAGACCAATGGGCAGACGGAGAGAACAAACCAGACTTTGGAGTCGTATTTGAGATGTTTTATTTCTGCCGATCAGGATGATTGGGTTTCATTTTTGCCCTTGGCCGAATTTGCTTTAAATAATAGAGCTAGTTCTGCCACTTTGATGTCACCTTTTTTTTGTAACTTTGGTTTTCACCCTCGATTTTCTTCAGAGCAGGTGGAGCCTTCTGCCTGCCCTGGTGTTGACACTGTGGTGGAAAGAATGCACCAGATCTGGGACCAAGTAGTGGATAAGTTGTCTCTCTCCCAGGAAAAGGCCCAGCGGTTTTCCAACCGGCGTAGGACCGTTGGTCCCCAGTTTAAGGTGGGTGATATGGTTTGGTTGTCATCAAAAAATATCGCTATGAAGGTGGCTTCTCCTAAGTTTAAGCCTAGATTTATTGGACCTTACAAGATTTTGGAGATTATTAATCCGGTCTCTTTTCGGTTGGCTCTTCCTGTCACATTTAAAATTCATAATGTGTTTCATAAGTCCTTGTTGAAGAGGTTTGTTGAAGCAGTAGTTCCTGTGGTGGCACCTCCTGACCCTATATTGGTTGAAGGTAACATGGAATATGAGGTAGAGAAGATACTGGATTCCCGTCTGGCTAGACGGAGACACCAGTATTTGGTTAAGTGGAAGGGTTATGGTCAGGAGGATAATTCCTGGGTCTCTGCCTCTGATATTCATGCCGAAAGATTGGTGCGTGCCTTTCATCGGGCTCACCCTGATCGCCCTGGTGGTATGGATGAGGGTTCGGTGACCCCTCCTCAAGGGGGAGGTACTGTTGTGAGTTCATTTTTCCCTTCACCGTTGAGGTCTGGTGAACTCCCTCCTCTGGTGAAGGAAGGTAGTGAGACTGATTACCAAACACCTGGGCAGCTAGATGATAACTGGGTGGCTGGAATTGAGGACTGGATATAAGGCTGCCGACGCCCTTCTTCCTGGCTGGTGATTTTCCTGCTGGATTCTTAGAGACCAGTCTGATTCCTGCGTCTCAAAGCTAAGTTTTTCTGCTCGCTTTGTACTCTTCAGTTTTGTTTTTGTTTTGCCTTGTCTTTTGGGAGTTCTGCCATCCCCGGCCGGGGGTGAGCTGAATTCCATTTTTGTCTCTGATCTATTGATCTTTTGCTCTGTCTTCAGAATATACCTGAGTGCTGATACAGTATAGTCTTTTGAAGCCTAGCGACTTCAGGGCCTGTTTTTCCTATCAGTCGGTTGGCTCATTTTGATAGGGTTTTTGCGGATGGCAGACAGCAGCTTTCCTATCCTGTCCTATGTAGTTAGCTTGGGCCCCATGTTTTGCTCAACCTATCTTTCTATCTGTGTTAGTGTTTTCATCACCGTCATTATATGTTGGGGGCTGCCTATTGCTTTGGGGTCTGCTCTGGGGCAGTTTAGTTTTTCCCCCTTTCTGTCTTTAGGCTATGTAGCTCTCCGGCTGTGATCGAGGGGTCTAGGGCACCGTAGGAACCCCCCACGGCTACTGCTAGGTGTTGTGGATAGGTTCAGGGGTCTGCAATCCGATAGTTGCCAACCTCTCTGGTTTTTCTGGACTTAGCTGGTATTTTGTTTTTTCCTCCTTCGGTGACTCATCATAACACCCTGGCAGGTGCAATCTGGACTGGCTGATGGACATAAGAGTGCAGACAGGTACAAGCAGATGGGCACAGACAGGTACAGGGTAGACAAGCAGAAAGATGGGCTTGGGAAACCTGACAATTAGCAAGCATGCAATCCAAAACTAACAATGTAGCTCAGGCACCTCCATATTGGAGGCAAAGCCTTAAATAGAAGGTGTCGCCCAGCTCTAGGCTGAGAATACCTTAGATTGATGTGGGTGGTTTCTTTAAGAGGGAGAGAGCGCGAGCGTGCGGCATCTAAGTAAAGTTCTCGGTCCTACACCTGAACCTTGGTGGACAGCGACACTTGGGGGCGAGATGAGAAGGTGATGTGTGATTTGCAGACACTGAATGTCCTGTCTGTAAGGTGCAAAGAAAACCAACAAAGGGCCAAGTCTGTAATGTCAACAGATCAGAAAGTCTGTAGTAATTGTATTAAGAGGCAATGGTCCACTGTGTCAAAGACAGATGCCAGGTCCAGGGGAAGGAGGACAAACTTGCCTCGCCTTCTTTTGGTGGTTAGTAGGTCATTGTTGACTTTAGTCAGGGTAGGTTCAGTGGAATGGTGCGGTCTGAAGCCAGATTGTAAGCAGTCAAAGAGGGATCAAGAGGAGAGGTAGGAGGACAGTTCAAAATGGACGTGTTGTTCCAGTAGTTTGGAGTGAGGAGAGACATTATTGTGTCAAGTTCACAGGTGGTGAGGCAAAGTATTCAGCTGAAATGAAAGAATTGAAAGGTACTGAATAGCTGTTTATGGTTGTGAGCCAGGTATTATATGAGAGATGAGAAGTTTTGCTGCAGTGAGCAATTGTGCAGCATTTCTACAAATTCTGTTACTGGACGGGCAACTCCGTTCACTATCTTTGGCAGCCGTACAACGGTACGCTTTGTTGATGAGGGCCAGAAAGAACATTTGCTCCAGTAGATTACAAGTGCTGTATCAAGTGGCCTCTGCTCCTCTTCTTCCATCCACGCACACAGTACAGTCCTCAGTGGTGGCACCCCAATTACCCTTATTTCCCTCACATCACAACTCTCCAAGCGCCCAACTGACTGTTGGGAACCACAGATGGCGGAGTCTGCCGATCTCTTCACACATTGTATGCCATGGGCATAACAAGTATACACTAAAGATTCACAGAGTACAGAGGAGGAAATCATCTGCACCGATGGCCAAATTTTTTCTCATTTTGATCCACGGCTGGACAAAGTTTGATCTGAGCATAAACCAAACCCTTGACAACAGACGTTAACTTCGTTGGGTGAAGGTGATCCATTTGTGATGAGACTCAGATACTTGAGGCACCCGCAGACTGTACTGTGCTGTCAAGGCAGGAAGAGAAGGAAGGTGATTTTCAGGGCGAGGAGTGGGAGAATTGAGAGGATGATGATGAGGTAGTAGATCACACTTGGTGTAAACCCAGAGGCATGCAGCTAAGTAGCTCAGCAGAGGAGTAGGAAGGCGAGGAGGTTACATAGGCACAGAGTTATGCAACCACGACAACCAATATATCTTGAACCCCAACTCTTGCAGTGGACAAAAGCATTTGCGGTTCTGCAGTTGCCTATCTTGAGTCTTTTTTTCAGACCAGTAAAAAAATAAAGAAAATGTTAGCTGTCAACTTTAAAAAAAAGACTTAGTAGAGTAAAAAAAGAAATCATTTCAGTACTACATGCATGAAATGGCAAATGTACGATCAACATACATTAATCTGGGAACGTCACTGTGCTAAAATGCAAACTAGCGGGCATCGCCAACCATCGTTCACCCCATCAACCACATCTTCTGATTCTTCCTTTCCCCCACCATGGCAAGTGTTGTTACCCAGGTCTCCGACCGAAGAACCTCCACTTGTTTACCCCTTACAGTTGGGGTGACTGAGAGCTTGTCAGCTGATATGGAATTGGACATGCCTGCTGTTTTTGACTGATCTTACATACCAAGCACACCCCATCTTTCTCAATCCACCTTAACATCTCTGCCTGCACCTCTCTCACAGTCCAGTAGCTTGTGTTCACCCTACTCCACCCTGTGTCAGCACAGCAGCAAACCCTTGTTTGTGCATTTGTGCTCACGTGAAAGATTCTTTCTTCCTACACATGGGAAAGCTAACAACTTGAACTTCACCATCTTCAATCTACTAATAATAACAACCTTTATTTATATATTGCAAACACATTCTGCATAGCTTTACAAGTCAGCAGTACATATAAAACAGTCAAAAATTACCAAGTTTAAGAAAATCAAATAATTAAGTCAAACAAAGCAAAATCAATGACGACCCTGCTCTTCAGAGTTTACAATCTACAATGATGTGGGGGGGGACACAAATTACAGGTGCTTATTTACAATGATGGCACAACCATTTTGAGGAAATCAGGGGGGGGTGGTAGATAATGGCTGCATGAGCCTTTTGGGTACAGTTGAGTTTGATGGCAAATTATGTTCAGAGAAGTAGAGAATAAGCTATATATAAAAAGGACTTTGATTAGGGAATGTGATAGGCCGCATTAAACAGATGTGTTGCTAGTGAGCACCTAAAAATATCTAAGTTGTGGCTATACTCCTAATTTCATGGGGGACAAAGGGTAAGAGGTGATTCATCTAGGTAGGAGATTAAACTGAGCCAGAAAATGTCCAGCTCAGGGGTGTTACTGTCATTGTGTGTCTCAGAGTTTGAAAGTTGTGAGAGGCCACGAGAATTGTCTAGAGATAGAAGCTGGGATGCAGTTAAGGAGGTGGAGCTTTTGAAGTCTCCCAGTATAAGGGTTGTTAATTCTGAGGGCATGAAGTGTGGCAGCAATGCATAAAAGTGGTCAAGGAAGTGGGTGGGTAAGCCTGAGGGCCGGTATATGACTGCTACTCTAAAGGAGAGGGGATGGAACACCCTGATGGTGTGAACCTCAAAAGAAGAATGATGTCCATTTGGCCTGTATTTATTTATTGGGTTAAAAACAGGATTGTTGTTGGCAGCAAGGAATGTAGGGTTATCGTGGAGTTAGCAGTGATCGTATCGCGGGATATACACATATCCCATATGTTCTAATCTGGACGTGGATAACCCGTACTCTCACTATTACTTTTCAGAGAACTAATTATTGTGAATAACCTGCGGCCTCCTTGGATGATTCATCGCCCCAATCGTGTCATTGTTTGGAAGATAGGGGCCAGCTGAGAGCTATTCACTACAAAGATCACAGCACTCGTTTCTCTATGACTCATGATCTGTGATCTCTGTGATTATTGCATGGCCACTCCAATCTGTTGGCCATGGAAATGCAGCCTTTCCGCCTTATGGACACAGAAGGTTTCGGAAAACTGATGGCTGTTGCAGTTCCCCCAGTACCAGTTGCCCAGTTACCATTACTTCACTAAGAAAGATGTGCTGCGCTACAGCAATAAGTCGCAGACATCACCCGTCCCCTGAAAAATTCTATGTCTGCCAGGGTGCATTTCAACAATGATACCTGGATGAGCAAGCATGGACAGGGGAGTTACATCTAGATGACTGGGCACTGGGTGACTCTGGTGGCTGTAGAGGCAGTCAGGGATGGGGCATTTCCACAAATCATACACACCATATAGTGGTTAACTAATCTAATAGACAGCAGGGGATGGAGGACTAAACTAGTACACACCAGAGGATGGAGAACTAATGCAGTAGACACCAAGTTTTGAAATCCAGGGCTTGAGGAACAAGCCTCTGTATATGAGTTCCTGCAGTACTTCTGCCTCCTCCACCTCCTTTAGTGCCTCCACCTGCACCCTCAACATCTGCCTTTATTTAAACACATGTTCCAACACTGTAGAAAGAATCCCTCCCCCACCACCATACTGGGCAGCCAGGGCTCACCGTAAACGGGCAGTGTTTACATTAATATACCTTGGATATCACAGTCAGACAGATCAATTTGTCAACAGCTATCCATACCGAGTTTGAGCAATGACTGTCTACACTCAACTTGGAGCCAGGGAAGGCCTTGTGTGGTAATGGTGCAAATCTGGTGGCGGCCCTACGCCAGACCAACCTTACACACGTGCCTTGCATGACTCGCATACTCAATCTGATGGTACAGCAATTCATCCACCACTGTCCCAGCCTGGATGTGCTGCTGCAGAAATCACTGCTGACTTCCACCATTCCACTTCAGTAGGTATAGAGATCTTTCGGACTACCGGTTAACCAGTTGATATGCGATATGACCACACTGTGGAATTAGACTCTGCACATGTTGCAGTGACTCTGGCAGCAGCACCGAGACCTGGTGCAGTATAACATTTTTCATAGCCTGGCACAATACAGTACAGACGTGGTGCAATTCACATTTTCGTACTGGATACAGAAGAAGTACCTCTGCACACTTCTGCATGTTTTCTTAATGGCTATCAAGATGGTTAGCGGTGATGATGCCGTCATCAGCATCCCTATTACTGCCAGCTACATGATGGAGCACACTTTAAATAGTGTGGGTGTGGAGGTGGTGGTCCTGGGGAAAGAGGAGGAAGCAGAGGAGGATACCTTTACGGTTAACAATATCTATAAGTTCAGGTCTCTCACCTCACAGAATTTATTCCATGGGAGGAACAAATGGAGTACGACACAATTGAAAGTGATGCTCAGCCACACTCAGGTGGCACACATATCAGTTTCATAGATTACTATTGTTAGAAAAATGTAAAGATAGTTACATGGATAGTTGATTCAAAGACAGTGGAGGACTGCAGGTATCGGAGGCCTACTGCTACATGCAACACACATGAAGGAGACCCAATGCTGAATGTACACATTTACAAAAATTTATTTGCACAAACCAACAAAGTGACATCAATTTCACCAAAGTAGAAATAGTCTAATAGGGCCCGACAGGTTTTCTTCTACACCCAACCCAGCAGATGGACATCCAAGAAGGACTGTTCACATTTCCACAAATTAGTGTTAACATCTCCAACAGCAGCAAGAGCAGGCGCATAAGCCCCACTAAAAATGTCAGAGGCTGCAATAATGCAAGAACAATACAGCACACTAAAAACTGCAACATCCAGTAACAGAAGTTGTTAGTTTCCTTTGGATAGGATGTCATGTTAGTGGTTCACTAGTGCTTTCAGAAACATTAACACCTACCCCACATCACCTTGAACACCAAGCCGCTGAAATTCGGCAACATGACTAGGAAAAAGCGACCTCGCTTTTTCCCAGTCATGTTGCTGAATTTCAGCGGCACAAAATTAGAAGGTGAAAAATGTCATGATGAATCATGTTACTCACAGAAGAAGTGTTTTAGTGTTTATGAGGCCTGTATGACAAAGGAGATCTGCTCTAAAAAATTTCAAAGTAAGATGTTCCCTACTGTATGACATTAGCAACATTTTTTTGGCGTGGATGAGGCCTATATAACATTGACTAAATTTTACAAACAATTTCTATTTGAGATGTCCCCTACTGTATTACGTTAGAAACAGAAAATTTTTTTGGAGCTGTCCATGAGGCCTGTATAATATTGACTACATGCTCCAAACAATTTCAAAGTGAGATGTCCCCTACTGTATTATATAACAGAAAAAGTTTTTGGGCCTGTCTATGAGGACTGTATAACATAGACTAGATGTTACAAACAATAACTAAGTGAGAGATCCCCTACTGTACGACGCTAGTAGCAGAAGAATTTTTTTGTGCCTGTCGATGTGGCCTGTATAACATTGACTACATGCGCCAAACAATTTCAAAGTGACAAGTCCCCTATTGTGTTACGTAAGTAACAGAAGAATTTTTTTGGCCTGTCGATGAGGCAGACAGGTTCATATTACCGCCACAACATGACAACGTGGGATACAGCAGGCTATTTCTCATTTAGCAACAGAAAAAATTATATTTTTTATTTAATGCACAATTTCATATCACCACAGCACAAAATGACAAGGTGGAATACAGCAGGCTGTTTCACATTTAGCTAGTGAAAAAATATTAGTTACTTTTGGAGCTCAGACTGCTTGACTGATTTGCAAGGGGGTGAGGTGAAAGACAGATGCCCTTGAGCCGCAGGTACAAAATCTATGCTTTCTGCATGGGTAGAAGACAAAGCAAATGGACTGCTAACTCAAGCAATCTAAAACCACCTCAACTTGTTCTGGCCTCACCATTCTTTCAATGGTACTCGGGCTATGAAATTACAGAACGTCCTGTTGTGTGCTTGCATCAGAGGAAGGTGTTTTATTTGGGTGCTTAGCAGACACAGATCTCCCATACTCTCTCCCAGCAGCAGCTATATCACCACTTACCAACACGGCGACATCTCCTGTTTGATACTCTCCTCATTGTTTTCAACCCAAAAAATTAGAGTATTATATGATCTTTATATAGAGAGATAGTGACAAGCAGATTATTGCACTGCATATTTTTAGAGTACCCCCCAAATATCAATTAAAGTAACAAAACACAAAAACAGTGTTGGCTACCTCCTCTTCCACCTACACCGCTATCTCCACTTCCTCCTCAATCTTATCCTGCACTTGGACCTTTGCCTCCTGGTTCAAGACTATAATTTTTTCTTTTATTCTCTGTTATTTTAAGTCATTTTTCTATCCACATTAGTTTGCAGGGCAATTGTTCTGCTCTTACCCCCATTTAGCTTCTTGTTGCCGACCCCTAGCCATTACTCCAATCAGTTTACAGCCTGATGGTCGGTTCCAAATTGACTTGAATGGGTTTCGGAGTCCGGGGTCAAGTTTGCTCATCACTACAGTCAATCTCTGATTATGACCCACCCTTCATTGCTAATTTCACAAGGAACAGGAATTTTAATTACAGAAGTAGCTCTATTTTTTATTGGCTATAGTTGTGTAATGTGTACGAATTGCAGTGTAGGTGAATTAATCTATACTCCTGCTGCCATCCAGCCATCTACACAGTCAGCTCTGTGTGTGAGCTGAAAGTCACTTTTACAATAAAAGTCTATGGAGCCTCATTGCTTTAACAAGTTGTAAAAACTTTTAATTCCTAACCATTGTCAAGATGTTTGTTTGATGTCAATGAATGTGGACAGTATTTTTTTACATTTAGACACAGAAAACCTCTTCATATCAAGTCTTGCTCAAGTTGAGAAGTACATACAATCATTTCTAGACTAGGCAATGCTCTGTGTTGTGAATTCGCTTTCGGGCCTCCCTCTGGTTATTACTGAAGGTAGTGGAGCTGGTCAGATCAACAGAGGGGTTGTGAGTTCTCTTTCTGGGCTCCCTCTGGTGGTTACTGGAGCTAATGGAGCTGATCTGATTGACAGAGGCTTGTCACCTGATAATGATGATGACGATTGCAGATCTGGGGTTTCAGATTGGGATTAAAGACAGCCGACTCCCTCTATCCCTGCTGGTGATTTGCTCCTGTTCCTCCTGAGGTCCTGAGGTCTGATTTCTCCAGCTATGTTCCTGCATGTTCAGCTAAGTGGTTTATTTGCTGTTCTGTTTGCATTTGATCTGGTTTTGTCTATCTCTTCTAGGTGTGGGTCAGCCAGCTCCGGCTGGGGCTGTGCTGAATCACCGCCCATATTTTACTGCTTGTGCCAGTTTGTTTTATCCCCTGTTAGATTGGTCTCTTTTTGCTCTGCTTTCAGAATATACCAGAGTGCTGATATAGTGGGGAACGAAGTCGTGTGACTTCAGTATTTTTTGCATCAGACGTGTTGGACTTTTTGCAGGGTTTTTTGCGTGATTGCAGCAGTGTCTTTCCTTTCCTGTCCTGTCTTGTCAGTGTGGGCCCCATCATTTGCTCAGTCTATTTTCCTGCCTGTGTTTGTGTCTTCATCTTGTCTTACCAACAATATATGTTTGGGGGCTATCTATTCCTTTGGGGTCTGCTCTGGGGCAGTTTAGATTTCACCTTTCTTGCTTTAGGCTTAGTTAGCTCTCCGGCTGTGCCGAGGCATCTAGGATCATCGTAGGTACGCTCCACGGCTACTGCTAGTTGTGTGGATAGGATCAGGGGTCTGCCATCCGCTTAGGTACCAACCTCTCTGGTTTTCTGTGGCTTAGCCTGGACCTGCTCTCCTCCTCGGTGACCCATTCATAACAGAATCACCAGCCTAACGGTAGACTCTAGGGTACTCCAAAGAAGGAAAGAATTTAGAAAAAAAGTGTCAGGATTTTTTTTTATATATATATTTTTTTTCCTCTTTTTTTTTCTGGGGCTACAGGAGGAGATTTTTTTTTCTCTAAATGGAGACTAAGCAATTGATTGTATTGAGCAGCTCACTGCTGAAGTATGGGGAATTTCTGCCTATCTCGCTCAATCATCTGCTGTTGAACCAAAAATCCATACTCCTGATGTGTTTTTTGGGGATCCGTCTAAATTTTTGAGGTTTAAGAATAATTGTAAACTATTTTTTGCTTTGAAACCTAACTCATCGAGGAGCTCTGTGCAGCAGGTTAAAATTGTTTTTCCCTGCTGCGCGGCAATCCCCAGGATTGAGCCTTTTCTTTGACACCCAGAGATCCTATTCTGGCTAATGTGGATGTGTTTTTTCAAGCCTTGGGGTTGTTGTATGATGAACTTAATGCTATCGATCAAGCTGAGAAAACCTTATTGGCATTGAACCAAGGTCAGGATTCTGCAGAGTTATATTGTTAAAAATTCTGAAAGTGGGCGGTCCTTACTAAATAGAATGACGATGCCCTAGCAGCTCTCTCTCGGAAGGGTTTAGCAGAAACCGTAAAAGATGTTATGGTGGGATTTCCTGTTCCCTCTGGTCTAGACAATTCTATGTCATTGGCAATTCAAATTGATCGGCGTTTACGTGAACGTAAAACTACACGAGAGGCGTTGCTGCCTTTCGAACGAACATTTGAACCCATGCAATGTGATAGGGTTTTGTCTAGGGCGCAATGTCAGGAGTTTATAAGGCGTAATAAGCTGTGTTTTTTCTGTGGAGACGCCTCTCAGACTATTTCTGTCTGCCCTAAATGAGAAAAGCGTTTTGCTCACACATTTGCGGTGGGTAGTGTACAGCCTAAGTTTCTTTTGGCAATTACCCTGATCTGCTCCTTGTCTACATTTTCCGCTAAGGCTTTTGCTGATTCAGGAGCAGCTTTGAATCTGATGGATTTGGACTTTGCTAAACGTTGTGGTTTTCCCATGATACCATTGTGGACTCCTATCCCTTTGAGGAGTATTGATGCTACTCCTTTGGCGGAGAATAAACCCCAGTTTTGGACCCAGGTGACAATGCGGGTCACCCCAGACCACCAAGAAAATTGTAAATTTTTGGTGTTGCACAATTTGCATGATACTATTGTTCTGGGTTTTCCTTGGTTGCAAACTCATAATCCTGTTTTGGATTGAAAATCTGTGTCTGTGGTGAGTTGGGGTTGTCAATGTGTTCTTAGTGACACTCCTGTTTTCTCCACCTCACCCCAGTCTCATGATATTCCTGACTATTTGGCTGATTTTTCTGATGTATTTAGTGAGAGTAAGCCTGCATCTTTACCTCCTCATAGGAGTTATGACTGTGCAATTGAGTTAATGCCCGGGTGTAAATTTCCCAAGGGTCGGCTTTTCAATTTATCGATACCCGAACATGATGCTATGCGATCTTATATAAAGGAGTCGTTGGAGAAGGGTCATATTAGACCATCCTCTTCACCTTTAGGTGCTGTTTTTTTTGTGGCCAAGAAAGATGGTTCATTAAGGCCATGTATTGACTGTCGTTCCCTTAACAAAATCACTGTTAAATATCAGTACCCGTTACCCCTGATTTCTGATTTATTTTCCAGAGTTAAAAGTGCCTGTTGGTTTATCAAGCTTGACCTCAGAGGGGCGTATAATCTTATTCACATCAAGCATGGGGATGAATGGAAGACGGCATTTAATACTCCAGAGGGACATTTTGAGTACCTGGTAATGCCTTTTGGGCTCACTAATACCCCTTCTGTCTTCCAATCTTTTATGAACGATATTTTCTGGGACTTTGTGGATAAGTTTTTGATCATTTATCTTGATGATATTTTGATCTTTTCCAGTGATTGGGATTCTCATGTGGACCATGTCGGGACTGTGTTCCGGATTTTGAGGGAAAATTCTCTGTATGTTAAGGGATCGAAGTGCCTTTTTGGTGTACAGAGGATTTCATTTTTGGGATTCATTTTGTCCCCGTCTGCTATTGAAATGGACCCGGCCAAGATACAGGCCATTTATGATTGGGTTCAGCACATTTCTTTGAAGGCTCTCCAGAAGTTTTTGGGTTTTGCTAATTTCTACTGTAAATTTATAAGTAATTTTTCTGGTATTGTTAAACCACTGACTGATTTGACCAAAAAGGGCACTGATGTGGTGAATTGGTCTCCAGAGGCACTCTCGGCATTTCAGGAGCTTAAGCGGAGATTCAGTTCTGCTCTGGTTCTACGGCAACCTGATGTCTCACTCCCATTTCAGGTGGAGGTAGATGCTTCTGAGATTGATGCAGGAGGCGTTTTGTCCCAAAAAGATCTGGTGACTTCTAAGAAGAATCCCTGTGCATTCTTTTCTCAAAAATTCTCCCCATCTGAACGCAACTATGACATGGGGAATCGGGAATTGTTGGCCATGAAATGGGCATTTGAAGAGTGGAGACATTGGTTGGAGGGAGCTAGACATCAAGTTGTGGTCCTCACCGGCCACAAGAATTTGATTTATCTTGAATCAGCCAAACCCCTGAATCCTAGACAGGCTAGGTCGGCCTTTTTTTTCACGCGTTTTAATTTTGTGGTCTCTTTTCTTCAGGGCGCTAAGAATGCTAAGGCGGATGCCCTTTCTAGGAGTTTCTTTGTGGATTCTCTAGATGTGACCGAGCCTACTACCATTCTAAATGAGGGTGTAGTTCTTTCCACTATTTCACCTGATTTGAGAAGTGACCTGGAGGAATTTCAGGTGGCCAAACCTGAACGTTGCTCTATGGGAAAATAGTATGTCCCTGACCAGCGGAGGAAAAGAGTAATGTCTGAAATTCATTGCTCTGCGTTGGCTGTTATCCAGTTATTTTTGGTACCAGAGATTTGGTGAGTCGGTCTTTTTGGTGGCCCGCCTTATCTCGTGATGTCAGGAATTTTGTGCAGTCCTGTGGGACTTGTTCTCGGTCCAAGCCCTGTTCTCGTTCTAGTGGGTTGCCCAGGAGGCCATGGACCCATATCTCAATGGATTTTATTTCCGATCTTCCTATCTCTCAGAGAATGACTGTTATCTGGGTGATTTGTGATAGATTTTCTAAGATGGTCCATCTTGTACCACTCCCAAAGTTGCCATCTTCTTCTGAGTTGGTGCCCTTGTTTTTACAACAGGTGGTTCGGTTGCACGGAATACCTGAGAACATTGTGTCGGACAAAGGAGTCCAGTTTGTTTCCAGATTTTGGAGAGCTTTTTGTTCCAAACTGGGAATTCAGTTATCTTTCTCCTCTGCATTTCATCCTCAGACCAATGGGCAGACTGAGAGAACAAACCAGACTTTGGAGTCCTATTTGAGATGTTTCATATCTGCTGATCAGGATGACTGGGTCTCATTTTTGTCCTTGGCCGAATTCGCACTAAACAATAGAGCTAGGTCTGCCACTTTGATGTCACCCTTTTTCTGTAACTTTGGGTTTCATCCTTGATTTTCTTCAGGGCAAGTGGAATCTTCGGCCTGCCCAAGTGTGAACTCTGTGGTAAAGAGAATGCAGCAGATTTGGGACCAAGTGGTGGATAAATTGTCCCACTCTCAGGAAAAAGCCCAAAGGTTTTCCAACCGGCATAGGACCATTGGTCCCTGGTTTAAAGTGGATGATATGGTTTGGTTGTCTTCAAAGAATATTCCTATGAAGGTTGCGTCTCCAAAATTCAAGCCAAGATTCATTGGACCTTATAAGATTTTGAGATCCTTAATCCTGTTTCTTTCCGATTGGCTCTTCCAGTTATGCTTAAGATCCATAACGTGTTTCATAAATCTTTGTTGAAGAGGTTTGTGGGGCCAGTAGTTCCTATGACAGCGGTGCCTCCTGACCCTTTATTGGTTAAAGGCAATTTGGAGTATGAGGTAGAGAAAATATTGGATTCTCGTTTGGCTAGACGGAGACTCCAGTACTTGGTCAAATGGAAGGGTTATGGCCAGGAGGATAATTCTTGGGTCTCTGTTTCTGACATTCATGCCAAAAGATTGGTTGGCGCTTTTCAACGGGCCCATCCTGATCAGCCTGGTGGCGTGGATGAAGGTTCGGTGACCCCTCCTCAAGGGGGGGTACTGTTGTGAATTCGCTTTCTGGCCTCCATCTGGTTATTACTGAAGGTAGTGGAGCTGGTCAGATCGACAGAGGGGTTGCGAGTTCTCTTTCTGGGCTCCCTCTGGTGGTTACTGGAGGTAATGGAGCTGATCTGATTGACAGAGGCTTACCACCTAACAATGATGATGACGATTGGAGATCTGGGGTTTCAGATTGGAATTTAAGAAGACAGCCGACTCCCTTTATCCCTGCTGGTGATTTGCTCCTGTTCCTCCTGAGGTCTGATTTCTCCAGCTCAGTCCCTGCACGTTCAGCTAAGTGGTTTGTTTGCATTTGATCAGGTTTTGTCTATCTCTTCTTGGTGTGGGTCAGCCAGCTCTGGCTGGGGCTGTGCTGAATCACCGCCCACATTTTACTACTTGTGCCAGTTTATTTTATCCCCTGTTAGATTGGTATATTCTGAAAGCAGAGCAAAAAGAGACCAGAGTGCTGATATAGTGGGGGACAAAGTCGTGTGACTTCAGTGTCTTTTGCATCAGATGTGTGGGACTTTTTGCATGTTTTTTTGCGTGATTGCAGACAGTGTCTTTCCTTTCCTGTCCTGTCTTGTCAGTGTGGGCCCCATCATTTGCTCAGTCTATTTTCCTGCCTGTGTTTGTGTTTTCATCTTGTCTCACCGACAATATATGCTTGGGGGCTATCTATTCCTTTGGGGTCTGCTCTGGGACAGTTTAAATTTCCCCTTTCTTGCTTTAGGCTTAGTTAGCTCTCTGGCTCTGCCGAAGTGTCTAGGATCAACATAGGTACGCTCCACGGCTACAGCTAGTTGTGTGGATAGGATCAGGGGTCTGCAATCCGCTTAGGTACCAACCTCTCTGGTTTCTGTGGCTTAGCCTGGACCTGCTCTCCTCCTTGGTGACCCATTCATAACAGCTCTGTGAGCAAACTTATTCTTTTTCTCTGAAAGCAAAGATTATCACTGCATAAATGTGGACTTTTTCCTAAGATTTGGTAATAATGATTTCACTTTACTATATTAATCCTGCACATCTTGCATCTGTGGCGCCCTGCGTCTTTATCACCACAAAAGGGTTAAATATGTCCTGTTTTGTATGTGTTTTGTGAGCAATGGGAGTTATGCTTTCTCTGCTAGAGACCACACACACACAATTTACTGCACTCCCTTACTTGTCTGAAGCTTAGAGCTTTGCAGACATACCCTAACTGGGAGGGGGAGGAGTCATAAGTTGTTGTTTCAGTAGTGAAGAAAGAGGAGAAGAAGAACGCTTCTGGAAGCCATGATGACATGTTGTCCCTCCAGGAGTAAAGCTAATAAGAAGCATCAGGGAATCAGCCCCTAGGCCATCCATGCTTTCAGAGCAGGGTGGTAAGCTGAGAGACTGTATGAGTTTATACAACCATCAGCAGAGTGTTTCCCCTGGGAAGACTGCTGCAAACTAGGATCAGTGAAGGATTGTGCAATCACACAGGAACCAAGCTGCAAGTTGCCAGCGGAGAAATACACAGTGAGTAGAAGCTATACTAGAAGTTCCAAACTCTGGGAAGCCTTGGTCCCTGAAGGGATTAGAATAGCAGGAAGTATACACTGAGTCACAACAGAGGGAAGGAAAACTCCCATTCTCCAGAGCAGACTGTAACCTGGTGAGAGTTGTAATATCTCCTCTGAACTGCACGTGAACTACAGTAAACGATAAAGTGACTTTCCTTGTTTCCTGCCTTATTGCTCCGTGCCTTCTACTTCCATCACAATCTCTGGGGGACAGCCCTGGCTGGAGATGATTAAACATCTGCCCTGCTATCACCATATACTCCCCCAGGGATCATCTGCAGTGCCGGCTATACTACAGTCGAACACTCCAACTGGCGTCACGTATCACTACATAAACTTTATCCCTAATCAATTCTACCCCCTTTACATGACCGCCTGAGGCCTCAGACCAGGTCACTGCCACTGTGACATTTCCCATTGAAGTTAATAGGCTCGGTACTGAGTATTCCATGGCCTCTGGGGCGCATCATTTTTGGTGTCACGAGCAGGATTCGAACAGGATTCCGTGCGTGCCTAAAGTCCTACAGGAGTAATGAAGTGAAGCGGTGAGTCGCACCCCTGCAAGGGTTAACTAGAGGGGAACATGTCTAATCCCAGCAACGCTCAGGGTGCAGCAGCTGCAGCTCCCATATTGCCTCTCACCATGCCTTATATTACCGGGTGCGACATGGCTGCCAAAGTACACTGACTAATCGCACACCTTAAGTGACTTCAAAGAGAAGCTGCGCAGCATGTTTGAAATTTACCCTATGTCAGAGGAGCAGAAAGTCAATATACTTACTAGTCAGCTCAGTGGCGCTGCTCAGAGAGAAGTTACTGTAAATCTTGGCCAGCGACTGATAAAAAGACTGTAAAAGACATTTTTGCTAAATTAAGGGATACTTTTGACACCCGTACTGCTTCAGAAATAAAGATGCAACATTTCAGCTGCAGACAGAAATCACAGGACACTATTAGAGACTATGAAAACTGAGGATGAATGAACTCATGGAGATCATCATCCAACACTGCGGAGACACCATCACATGTTTCTCAACGCAGTGATCTAGAGCAATGCTCCCATCCCTTATGGGAAATATGCAAAAACATGCAAAACACAAGCCGCGGAGACACCATCACGTGTTTCTCAACGCAAGCAATGACTAGCCAGGTCTTTCCCCGGGAAGGAACAACCACGGGAAGGGCAGTCTCCAATGAAGGAAACCACCTATGCCAAGACATGGTATCCATCCACAGACAGCTGTTTCGGGGTATTGCCCCTCATCAGTGTGGAGTAGGAAACTGGCTAGTAGGAGCAATGCCTAGTAAAAGACTGTGAAAACTGAGGATGAATGAACTCATGGAGATCATCATCCAACACTGCGGAGACACCATCACATGTTTCTCAACGCAGTGATCTAGAGCAATGCTCCCATCCCTTATGGGAAATATGCAAAAACATGCAAAACACAAGCCGCGGAGACACCATCACGTGTTTCTCAACGCAAGCAGTGACTAGCCAGGTCTTTCCCCGGGAAGGAGCAACCACGGGAAGGGCAGTCTCCAATGAAGGAAACCACCTATGCCAAGACATGGTATCCATCCACAGACAGCTGTTTCGGGGTATTGCCCCTCATCAGTGTGGAGTAGGAAACTGGCTAGTAGGAGCAATGCCTAGTAAAAGACTGTGAAAACTGAGGATGAATGAACTCATGGAGATCATCATCCAACACTGCGGAGACACCATCACATGTTTCTCAATGCAGTGATCTAGAGCAATGCTCCCATCCCTTATGGGAAATATGCAAAAACATGCAAAACTGATAAAAAGACTGTAAAAGACATTTTTGCTAAATTAAGGGATACTTTTGACACCTGTACTGCTTCAGAAATAAAGATGCAACATTTCAGCTGCAGACAGAAATCACAGGACACTATTAGAGACTATGCCCTTAACCTGCAGGAGTCGCTACAGGCCATTAAACAAATTGATCCAGACAGTGTAAGAGATGAGAACAAAATGCTGAAAGAGCAGTTCATTGAAGGTCTTTTGTCTGGTCCCAGTAAGGCACAACTGCGCATGATGTCATTGCAGAACCGTGACATGGACTTTGTTCAGTTTAAGGCAGGTCCATCCGTATCTTAACAGAATCTACGTATGTCTGCACTGAGCCAGTTAAACATCCAGCAGTTACATACCACCAGGGGGCAGTATCCTCACCCCAGGTGCCTGCAGTACAGCATGTGCAGACTCCAGTTGATGATTCTACTGCAGATTTACAATTGCAAGTGCAGGAACTGACTAAAAATATGGCTGCTCTATGTAAAACTGTTCAGACTCTCCAGACTTGTTCCCCCACAGAGACGATCCAATTAGCATCAACCCTGGATGATCTCCCATGGTGACGGGCAAAGAGGATGCCACAACATCAGCGACGACTGACTCGCTCTGGCAGGAGAACAACGGACCGATTTGACTCATCTGGGAGACCCATCTGCAGATGGTGCCATAAGGTGGATCATATTGAAAGATAATGTCCTTTAAATGGGTGACCCCTGCGGCCGAGGACCAACCCCCAGGAGTAAGACAATCTGGTCCAACTAACTGGAGAAACAGGTATGTTGGATGACGTCCACTTATACTCGTGGTAGTGGATGGTATCCCCTTCACCGTCCTCGTGGACACTGGATCGCAGGTAACCACAGTGCGTCACACACTGTACCAGAGATATTGGACTGATGCTGATTTCACCCAATTTCCTGATGGTGACTTGTCATTAATAGCAAGTAATGGTCAACCTCTGACACAGGTGGGGTACAAGGAGGATGTCATTAAAGTGGGGAAAGTGGAGCTCAAAGCTCAAGGTCTTGTGGTGGTAGAGGTGGAAAGGGGAGAGTGTCCACCTATCATAACATTGGGCACAAATGTGATTGAAAATTGTTTAAGTGAGGTCATCACCATTTTGAAAGACATAGCCGAGTCGGCCCCATACAAAGAACAGCATGCCCTCAATAAAGATATAAAGGCCCTTGTGCAGCAACAGCAGGTGGTGTTAACTGGTGGAGAGATTGGTAGCGTAAGTGTGAGTGATCCTTACTCCATTATGCTTCCCCATAGGAGTGAGACCCTCATCTGGTGCAGAGCAGCCATAGGCATCAGAGGACGGGACTACCGAGCTCTCCTTGAACCAGTCTTTTCAGATAGCAGACCTACTGTGCTGACGGCCAGGGGAATTGTTGGTGTTAAAAGAGGCAGGGTTCCGGTACGTGTTCTAAACTGTGGAGAGGAGGAAGCTTGCTTGCCCCGTTATGCAACCATAGCCAAACTGTTCACAGTCAGCAACAATGATATTCACGCTGTAGAACCCTTGGATCCGTCAGAAGCGACAGATGGCAATGGCTCTTCTGTTCAGACGGAAGAATGGTTCCAAAAGATACATGTTGGCACCGACTCCACTCCTGTACATCAGAAAAATGGAGTGCAGCGGGTGGTGCAAGAATACGAGAGGGTTTTCAGTAAGCATCCCTTGGATTTTGGGCAGGTAAAAGGGTTTCAACATAACATCCCCACAAGAGATCACCCACCTATCTAAGAAAGATATCCTCCCGTACCTCTAGCTCATTATCAGTGTGCAAAAGGTGTGCTAAGAGAAATGAAACAAGCAGGGGTAATCAGAGATAGCTACAGTCCTTGGGCAGCTCACCCGGTGTTAGTCAAAAAGAAAGATGGTACAATGTGCATTTGTGTAGATTACAGAAAACTTAACAAAATTACTCACAAAGATGCATACTCCTTAACGCGCATAGAGGAGTCTTTAGCAGCGATAAAATCAGCTAGGTACTTCTCCACTTTGGACTTAACCAGCGGGTACTGGCAAGTTCCTGTTGCTGAGGCAGTTCTTTGTTCACTACTCCTATGGGGCTATGTGAGTTTAATTCCATGCCATTCGGATTGAGCAATGCTCCTGGGACCTTTCAGAGAATTATGGAATGTTGCCTGGGACATATGAACTTTGAGACTGTGCTATTGTACTTGGATGATGTGATTATATATTCCAGGACCTATGAAGAACATCTGCAACACCTGACAGAGGTCTTGGAGGCATTGTCCAACTTTGGCTTAAAGGTAAAACCATCTAAGTGTCATCTCCTAAAGCCCAAGGTGCAGTATTTAGGCCATGTCATGAGTGCAGAAGGAGTAGCACCTGACCCAGACAAAGTGACTGTCATCAGAGACTAGCAGGTACCCACCAACATCCAAGAGGTCAGACAATTCCTAGGCCTAGTGGGATACTACAGGCGCTTTATCAAAGACTTTACTAAATTGGCAGCCCCTCTTCAATGTCTCCTAGTTGGCCAACCCAAAAAGGCCAGAGGCAAGAGTCCCCTGATTGAGTGGAATGCTAGGTTGGATGAGTCATTCAACAGCCTTAAGCAAGCACTTACTGGAGAAGAGATCTTAGCATATCCAGACTACGATCAGCCATTTATCCTGGACACCGATGCCAACAATGTTGGGTTAGGAGCTGTCCTATCTCAAGTGCAGCAGGGTAAGGAGAAAGCCATTGCTTATGCCAGTCAGAAGCTTCGTCCTACTGAGAGGAACACTACCAACTATAGCTCCTTCAAGTTAGAATTCTTGGCTATTGTTTGGGCAGTGACCGAGAGGCTCAAGCACTATTTGGCCTCATCTAAATTTACCATCTATATGGACAACAATCCGCTAACCCATCTGGAGACCGCCAGGCTCGGCGCCTTGGAACAAAAATGGATGGCTCGGTTGCCCAATTATGAGTTCGTCATTAAATACCGAGCTGGCACTAAAAACGCCAATGCCTTGTCCCATATGCCAAATGCTCCTGTTCCAGCAGAAGATCTAGAAGACCTGGAAGAAATAGAGATGCCAGCATTCCACCGCCACGGTGTCTCCCAAGACTCTAACCACGTGACAGGGAGAAGTCTTGCCGTTCACAAAGTTTCCCTTAATCCACTACCTCACCATGGTTGGGCAGAGATGCAGAGCAGTGACCCAGCTATATGTAAGGTCAAAGAACTCCTTGGAGAAGCAGATTCATCTCCAGCTCCTGATGCACCTGCGGATGTTTAACAGTTGTGGAAAGAGAGAAAGAAGCTGTTCCTGTTAGGCGTCGGGTTCCTGCAGCTGCACAGCGGGAATCCAGAGCCTTGCATCTGGTGGTATCCCATTCTGCACCGACCGCTCAGGAGTCTGCACAGAAATCTCGGCGTCCAAGACACTCTGAAGACCTATTTTGCCGGCGCTCCCATCTTACACCGTCCCGATGTGGATAAACCTTTTATCCTAGAGGTGGATGCTTCTTCTGTCGGTGCAGGAGCAGTCCTTTTTCAGAAGGATGCTCAAGGTCGGAAGCATCCCTGCTTCTTCTTCGCAAAGACCTTCTCACCGGCGGAGAAGAACTACTCCATCGGGCACAGGGAGCTGCTGGCAATGAAGTTGGCCTTTTCCAAGTGGAAACATCTCCTGGAGGAAGCCCAGTTGCCCTTCCAGGTGTATACGGACCATAAAAACCTGGTCTATTTACAAACGGCCCAGCGCTTGAACTCTCGTTAAGCTAGGTGGTCGCTCTTCTTCTCCCTCTTCCGCTTCACCTTGCACTATCTGTCTGGAGAGAAGAACGTCAGTGTGGATGCTTTCTCCCGCTCGGTGGTTTCAGCGGAGGAAGAGGAGGCTGAGCCTTGGCTAATTCTCCCTATTGAGAGTTTCAGGACTGTGGCCCCAGTTGCTCTCGAGTCAGTGCCTCCGGGCAAGACCTTTGTCCCTCCTTAGCTATGGCCGGAGGTTCTCGCGTGGGCACATGCATCCAGGGTGGGTGGTCACTTCGGCAATAAGCGGACCACAGAACTCCTGGCAAGGTCTTATTGGCGGCCGCACATGGCCCGGGACACGAAGGAATACATACAGGCATGCATGTCGTGTGTGCGGAACAAGTCCTCTAATCAGAGGCCGGCTGGGTTACTGTATCCTCTGCCGTGGCAGTCAGACCTTTGGAGATAGTTGGCATGGATTTTGTGGTTGGCCTGCCCAAGTCTGGTGGCAGTACGGTCATCTGAGTGGTCACCGACCATTTTTCTAAAATGGTGCATCTGGTTCCACTCGCGTGGCTGCCTTCCGCTCATGGTCTTGCCACACTGTTCATAAAACAATGTATTCCATTTGCTTGGCATGCCGGACAAAATTGTTAGTGACCGAGGTCCCCAATTCGCGTCTCGGTTTTGGAGGGAGCTCTGTAGTCTACTCAGTATTGAGCTAAATCTGTCCTCCACTTATCATCCCGAGACGAACAGGTTGGTTGAGAGAGCCAACCAAACTCTGGTCACGTACAAGCGACATTTTGTCTCTGCCAGGCAGGATGACTGGGCATCCTTACTGCCATGGGCTGAATTTGCCCTGAATAATGCAGTGGCTGATTCCACTGGTCAGATGCCGTTCCTTCTTAATTACAGCCAGCATCCGCGCATCCCTGTCCCGATGCCAGTGTCCTCCACTGATTCCAGGGTGGCAGACTGGGCAGTGGAGGCTCACGACATTTGGGATTGCACCCAAGATGCTATTCGAGCCTCTAAAGAAAGAATGAGAGCGTCTGCCGACACACATCGGCGCCCCACTCCAACCTTTTCCCCCGGTGACTTGGTGTGGCTCTCTGCTCGAAATATCAAGCTGTGGGCCGAGTCCACCAAGTTCGTGCCGCGATACATCGGACCTTTTAAGGTTCTTGAGCAAATCAGCTCGGTGGTCTACCGCCTGGCTCTTTCACCACATTTAGCCATCTCTGACGTCTTCCACGTGTCCCTTCTCAAACCTGTTCACATGGCCCGGTCCTCTGAGTCATCTGCCAGGTCATCAGAATTGTCTTTGGATGTGTTTGAGGTTAACGCCATTGTGGGACGCAGGATTGTGCATGGCAAAAATTTTTATTTGGTTGACTGGAAGGGTCATGGTCCAGAGGCCCGGACCGGGGAGCCAGTGGAGAACATCCACGCTCCGCTCCTGATCGCAGCCTTTGAGCATAGCGAGGTTCAGGGGGGCCCTAGGAGGGGGGTAATGTTAGGCGTCGGGTTCCTGCAGCTGCACAGCGGGAATCCAGAGTCTTGCATCCGGTGGTCTCCCATTCTCCACCGACCGCTCAGGAGTTGGCACAGCAATCTCGGCGTCCGAAACGCTCTGCTCAGACCAGTTCTGTAGGACTGGTTGTTGCTGCCACCTCTGGGTCAGCAATAGCAGCGCAGGCTGTCCTGCAGCAAGCCTCTCTCACGGCACTATCACATAGCGGCTGTGTCTGCCGCCGCGCTGCATTCAGCAGCACTTGCCGAAGTCCGCAGTAGCGACGCCGCACACACGGTAGGTCTAGGCGGACACCGTCCCCTGTCTTGCACCCGTGTCCTGTGACCAGATACCATGCGTGCAATTTCTCTGAGACCTGTGAGTCTAACAGGCTCAGTGTTTATGTTTATGTTACAGCGCCTCTGTGAGCTAACAGAGTCCGATCTGCGCACATCGGATGACGTTGAACCCGTGCGCACTATACCACCATATAGCGCGTCTGCCATTGTCTAGCAGCGGTTTTAACACCTACTGCACGGTGGACCCCGGGCGGCGAACGCACTTTCTATTATTTAATATTTAGTGCGTTCCACCATCCCTAACAGTTCCTTTATGAAGGCAAGTTGATCTGAAGAGCTATTAAACCACGTACGCATGAACTGGTATGGCAGATCGTGATCTGCAAAAAGGACATGCCCATGGTCTTAGAAGCTTACCACAATCAAGCGGGTCACTTTGGTTGGAAAAAGCTGGAAGTAGTCATCCACGACCGCTTCTTCTGAACAGGTATGAGACGGTCTATTGAACAGTGGTGTAGGGAATGCGGCCCTTGTTATCTCAGAAGAAAGAATTCTGCCAAAGGGCCACCTTGATGCCCGTCATCACTAAACAACCTTTGGAACTGGTGGCCTTAGACCACGTGCAACTGATCCCAAGCCGATCAGGGTATACCTATGCCTTAACAATAGTGGATCACTATTCCCGTTTTCTAGTGGTCGTTCCGGTGAATGACCAAACAGCAAGAACAGCTGCAAAGGCATTCCAGGAATATTTCTGCAGACCCCATGGCTACCCAGATCAAGTGCTGACAGACAAAGGTCCAGCCTTCGAAGCAGAAGTCTTTTAAGATTTTTGCTCCCTCTATAGATGTAAAAAGATCAGAACTACACCATACCATCCCCAAGGCAATGGTCTTTGCGAAAAACTAAATCATCTGGTGATCAATATATTGCAGATCCTGCCACTAGAAGAAAGGAACCAATGGCCTGAGAAATTGCCCAATTTGACTGAAATGTACAACCATATCCCAACCAGCGCAACAGGATATGCCCCAGCTTACTTGATGTGAGCACATCCAGGTAAACTCCCCATTGACCTAGGAATGGGAGTCCTAACTCCTGAAACCATATCCAGCCAATTGGACACGGATTGGAATACGGAAAGACAACTGCAGTAGCAAAAAGTTCAGCAATGTATAGAGGAAAGTCTTGCTCAAGCTAGGCAAAAACAGGAAAGGAACTTTAATAGACATGCTGTGGCAAACCCCTTACCAACAGGTGAACAAGTGTTGAAGGAAAAGAGAAGAAACCATAAGTTAGATGACCAATGGGAGGTTCAGCCTTACACTATTCAACCATCTAGTTATGACAACAGCAAAGTGTGTACCATCTCCAAAGACGGTGGAAAAACGTGTACTACCGTATCCAGAGACAATCTGAAAGTATGTCCAGCACAATTGAGTGAAAGAGTTGAGACTAAGGAAGACTTCCAGCAAAAAGAAAAGACTGATACAAAGATCCGCACTGTTCTAGGTGAATTCTCTAGTTCTTGGCTACAAGTCAACAACGCAGTGGTAGTTCCAGTAATGGTGTTCCCACAAAGGTCTTTACCATTGACACCAAATTGTTCTGGAAGCGATGAATCACTAATGCCAACCACTAACGCTGTGCATGAGGAAGAATCAGAAAACTTGCCTACAGTCAGCAGTGAACCTGTTGTACCCATGGTAGGTTCAAAGATGCGTAGAAAGCTGCCTAGTATTCCTATCGTGCGCAGATCACAGCGTAGCACACAGGGCCAAACCCCTTCTCGCTATAGAAATGATTTGTAAAATAGCCTAAAATTAATAAGTTAGTTTTGAGTTGTGCTTACATTGAACTTTGCCTTAGGTAACATTATTAAAAATGTTAAAGAAGTTGTGCCCACATGGACTAATGTGAGATTTCAGTAGTTACTATGCCTTATTCTACTGCAAGAACTCTTGTAAAGAGTCTTAAACTTGAGAAGAAAAACTCGTTCATCGTGCTTTGGCAGGAAGCCATCTAAAACAGCCAGTGCAGTGAATTTTCATATTATGGTCTGTGTACCCTGCAGCTGCACTCTGGGACAATTCAAACAATCAGAAGTGGTTTTGGGCTGTAATCCACGACTCAACTCAGTTACTGGGACTGTTCATTCATACCCAGGTTAAATGTTATGTCATTTTGTTATATGCTTATGTTCCTTGTGTAGCCCGAGGTTGTGCTACCTTTAACTAGGGGGGAATGTGGCACCCTGCATCTTTATCACCACAAAAGGGTTAAATATGTGCTATTTTGTATGTGTTTTGTGAGCAATGGGAGTTATGTTTCCTCTGCTAGAGACCACCCACACACACAATTTACTGCCCTCCCTTACTTGTCTGAAGCTTAGAGCTTTGCAGACATACCCTAACTGGGAGGGGGAGGAGTCGTAAGTTGTTGCTTCAGTAGTGAAGAAAGAGGAGACGAAGAACGTTTCTGCAAGCCATGATTACTTGTTGTCCCTCCAGGAGTAAAGCTAATAAGAAGCATCAGGGAATCAGCCCATAGGCCATCCATGCTTTCAGAGCAGGGTAGTAAGCTGAGAGACTGTGTGAGTTTATACAACCACTAGCAGAGTGTTTCACCTGGGAAGACTGCCGCAAACTAGGATCAGTGAAGGATTGTGCAATCACACAGGAACCAAGCTGCAAGTTGCCAGCGGAGAAATACACAGTGAGTAGAAGCTATACTAGAAGTTCCAAACTCTGGGAAGCCTTGGTCCCTGAAGGGATTAGAATAGCAGGAAGCATACACTGAGTCACAACAGCGGGAAGGATAACTCCCATTCTCCAAAGCAGACTGTAACCTGGTGAGAGTTGTAATATCTCCTCTGAACTGCACCTGAACTACAGTAAATGATAAAGTGACTTTCCTTGTTTCCTGCCTTATTACTCCGTGCCTTCTACTTCCATCACAATCTCTGGGGGACAGCCCTGGTTGGAGAGGGTTAAACATCTTCCCTAATCAATTCTACCCCTTTTACATGACTGCCTGAGGCCACGGACCAGGTCACTGCCACTGTACCTTTTCCCATTAAAGTTAACGGGCCCGGTGCCGAGTATTCCACGGCCTCTGGGGCGCGTCACATCAACATATTATAATTAGTGATATACGTATTGCTCGGGTGTCCTCCGAGTATTTTGGAGTTCTCGGGGTATTTAGTTTGTGTCGACGCAGCTGCATGATTTGCGGCTGCAGGACAGGCTGAATACATGTGAGGAATGTCTGTTTGTTATGGAATCTCCACATGTATTCAGGTTGTCTAGCAGCCGCAAATCATGCAGCTGCGTCAAAACAAACTAAATCTCCGAGCACGGCAAAATACTCGTAGGCCACCCGAGCATGCTCAGGAAAACCAGAGCAAAGAGTATACTCCGTCATCACTAATTATAATGCTATTTTCATACCCATCAGTCAACTTTTAACTAATATGAATATTTTGTATCTCGTTATGTTTAAAGTTAGCATGTTTTATGTGATTAAGACTGAGTTGCAATACTAGACCATGCAAAAGAGTTATAGCATTTGAAAAAAGTAAACCCTTTCCTTGAAAACTGCTGTCGGGTAGCTGAAGCAAACCACATTAGAAATATTTGTACATTGTGGTTGGTTGAATTAACCTTGCATTTTGACTTGGTTACAGCAATTCTCCATGCTACACTTGCACAGAGAACCCCAATATTGATCATTGCACAGTTCTGCCTTGTCTTAAATTGTGGTGTTTATTAAGATGGCATTTGTAAACAGCAGGGCATAAGCTGTAAACTAACCGTGATAAGATAGTAAATACATTGGACATTTGCTTGTTTCATGATGGGACTGAAGCTGAAATTACATGTGGCATTCAATTTTCCAATTCTCATTAATACCCACTGTCAAGTAAGAGACACATGCAGTCACTGCTTTGTCATGAGTGGAATATAGTAGCTGAAAAGTCAAACTCTCTACAGCTATCAGTTTTCTTATTCTGCGCTCAGCATGACACTAAACATACAGTATCAGCAACTAGCTTTTTTTTACATTGAAAATAGCAATAGACACTTCTTGTTATGAGAAGCAATTGTAACCATTATCACATTTCTGGATACAAACGTGCATGGAAATGCAATTGTTTGTGTGCTTTCCTGAATTATGAAACAGTATATAACAAGTATTTTGATTTCTCTGTTGAATATGTCTGTATATTTTGTTGTAAATGACATACTGGAACATTTCAGAAAAGCAAGGCCATGTTCATATCAGATGAGAAAATCCTTTTTACACATAGTTAAAAAATCCATTCACTGATTCAGATGTACAGCATATACTGTATATATTAAAACTGTAGCAAATTCTCAGCAACATTTTTTAATTCATAACATTAAAGGACTTGTCTAGGGATTAAGAGAGTCATATTTATTTAAAAAACCTCCAGAAAAAAACCTGTGGGAGTATTGTGCCTTTAAGCCTCTGTGTGTACTCTGCACCCCTGCCTGTGGGAATACTGTGCCTCTAAGCCTCTGTGTGTACTCTGCACCCCTGCCTGTGGGAGTACTGTGCCTTTAAGCCTCTGTGTGTACTATGCACCCCTGCCTGTGGGAGTACTGTGCCTTTAAGCCTCTGTGTGTACTCTGCACCCCTGCCTGTGGGAGTACTATTTTAAAAATCCTCTGTGTGTACTCTGCAATCACTCATGTGGGAGTACTGTAGAAAAAGTCTTTGTATACTCTGTACAAAAAAAGGTTGCACTCGATCATGGTAAAGCATGTCAATGTGAAATATATGAAATATGAATAGCAATACAGCTTTTGAATATTAGGAAAAAAATGAGTGAGACGCTTTACACAAAATTTGGCCAAATAATGTCTGCCTATCAACCATAGTCAAGGTGGTCCCTTAAGTCTGATGGGTCCCAATCCAATGTGAACACATCTCTTACGCTGAAGTCTGAATTCCTGAGTGAATGTGGACACCTCTCTCAGTAAAGTCTGCATTCATGGGTAGGTAGGAACCTACTGTAATTAAAATTATGACATGTGAAGGGCGGCGTGCTCGGTCAGTAAGCTAACATAGAAATAGCAAAAAAACTCACTGGCACATCCAAACTTGTCTGAATAAGTGGATACCAGTTGCAGCTACCTCCATATACAGTATACAATAAAAGGTTGCACTCTATCATGCTAAAGGATGTTAATATGAAATATATTCGAAATAGGAGCAGCAATACAGCTTTTGAATATTAGGAAAAAATGAATGAGACACTTTGCAGAAAATTTGGCCAAATAATGTCTGCCCATCATCCAACATCAAGGTGGTACCGTAAGTCTGATGGGTCCCTAATCATTTTCCCATGGTGCTGAGGTCACAGGAGTTCATGCTAATATTACTCTTCCATTGTGCTTGTACAAGTTGTGGCCAGGCCTGAAAAATAATTTGACTCTCCTGCTGTGCCTGTACAAATTGTATCCGTGCCTAAAAATCTAATTTTACATTACTGCTGTTTTTGTATGTGTTGTGGCAGTGCCTAAAAAACTAATTTACTCCACCGCTTTTTCTGTGCAAGTTGTGGCCTGGCCTAAAAAATTATTTTACTCTACTGCTGTGTCTGTACAAGTTATTGATGTGCATGAAAAACTAATTTTACACTACCTCTGTGTCTGTATGAGTAGTGTGTCTAAAAATAATTATAAATAATATAAAACATGTCTAACTGATGGGTCTGCCAAGTTTAGCTTCTGGCAGACACATTGCCTGAGCTTGCCCTTTATACCTTGGAGATGCTGGCTTGCTCTGTGGGAAGTAAACTGTAGGAAAGTAACATGGCAGGGGCTGTGATCACAGACAGGCAGGGCTGCCATCAGGGCATTACTGCCCTGACTGGCGTATGGGGCCCGGTGGGCAGCTATTGACATGTGGGCCCGTCGGCCCGCACGTCAATAGTTAACAGCCACCAGCCAATCGGAGGCTGGCAGCTAACGTCAGCTGCAGCGCGCACATCGCCGGCGTCTGACGCCACTGTCAGTCGAAGAGCGCACTTCAGCAGCTGGGAGGGACGGAGCCTCGCCCACCACTGGAGCGCGGCCAGGTAAGGAGAACTTGTTTCTCTTTTTGTTTGTTTGTTTTTTGACAGCGGCGATCCGGGGGGCCAGGGGCCGAATGCTGGACATGGGGGCAGAATGCTGGACATGGGGGCAGAATGCTGGACATTGGGGTAGAATGCTGGACATGGGGGCAGAATCCTGGACATGGAGGCAGAATGCTGGACATGGGGGCAGAATGCTGGACATGGGGCAGGATGCTGGAGACTGGGGCGGAATGCTGGACATGGGTCAGAATACTGGACATGGGTCAGAATGCTGGAGATTGGGGCAGAATGCTGGATGCTTGGGGCAGAATGCTGGATGCTTGGGGCAGAATGCTGGATGCTGGGGCAGAATGCTGGAGACTGGGGCAGAATGCTGGGCATGGGGCAGAATGCTGGAGACTGGGGCAGAATGCTGGAGACTGGGGCAGAATGCTGGAGACTGGGGCTGAATTCTGGACATTGGGCAGAATGCTTGACTGAGGCAGAATTCTGGACTGAGGCAGAATTCTGGAGACTGGGGCAGAATTCTGGAGACTGGGGCAGAATGCTGGACATGGGGCAAAATGCTGGACATGGGGCAGAATGCTGGAGACTGGGGCAGAATGCTGGACATGGGGCAGAATGCTGGAGACTGGGGCAGAATGCTGGACATCGGGCAGAATGCTGGAGACTGGGGCAGAATGCTGGACGCTGGGGGCAGAATGCTGGACACTGGGGGCAGAATGCTGGACGCTGGGGGCAGAATGTGAGACACAGGGCATGATTGGAGACACTGGGCAGAATGGAGATACGGGGCATGATTGGAGACAGATGGAACAGGGTTGGAGACAGATCGCACAGGACCATGGGGCAGGATGGATACGATGGAGATCATATTGGGAAGAATGGATACTCATGAGGGTGGGATGGGAGAACGTATGGCTGAAGCCAGGAATGAGACACACGGGGGTCAGGATGGGGGATATTATTACCATAGGGGCTAATTAAGGGATATTATTACTGCAGTGATGTATTTAATTTTTTGAGGATACTGTTTTAAATGGGGGAGCGGTCCTGTTACTGTGCAGAGCGACACTATGTCGCCTTTTTTTCTTCATGTGGTGTATTGTAGAAGTTGGGGAAAAAATAAGTAATGTGTTCTGCAAGCGGAGCTCTAGATAACTGTGTTATTTCCTGCAGAGACGAGCCCTGGCTGGAAGACATGATGGCGATCTGTGCTGGATGAATGAAAAGCAAGGATGAAGGACTTCACCTAGAGACATCACAGATGAGTTAGTGTGTTACCTGCACATTGACACTATACATTGTATACTATATACAGAGGTCCTGTGTATAATGTCACCAGTGATCACTGTGTTACCTGTACATTATATACAGAGCTCTTCTGTATAATGTCATTGATCACTGTATTACCTGTACACAGACACTGCATACTAAATACAGATCTCCTGTGTATAATGCCACTTATGGTGATAGTATTATGTTTTTTTATTAATGATCAGTATTGTAGTATTCAGTAACCATGTGGTGGTAATATGTGGTCTGGGCATGGTGCGGTGGTATTTGTCCCTTGTATGTGCTATTATTTGGTCACTTTGTGGTGGTCATGGTGCAGTGGTATTTGTTCCTTGTATGTGATATTATTCGGTCACTATGGTAGTAATATGTGGTCTGGTCATGCTGTGGCGGTATTTGTTCCTTGTATGTGGTATTATAGGTCACTATGTGGTGGTAATATGTGGTCTGGACATGGTGTAGCGGTATTTGTTCCTTGCATGTGATATTATTGGTCATTTTAAAAATAGAAAAATAAATAAATATACCTAAATTGTATTGCATATTTTAACAAATATTTAATAGGTTACAGTAGAGTAGAGCCCAGCCAAAAGTGTCCACCCTGTTATGGTGGCGGCTTTAAAAAATCTTTTGCCCAAAGCAAAAGCAGCCGGCTATATGTGTGATCTGGTGATAGGAACTGTTAATGGGTGATAGGTGAGAAGTGGAGTTTTTCCAAGAGAGAGCGGTGGGACTGTGGACAGTTTGAGGGGTGGAGGCGGGGCTGGGTGGAGCCTCGGAGGAGTCTTAAGGAGGCCCCAAAAATTTTGCCAGTATGGGGCCCCAAAATTCCTAGTGGCAGCCCTGCAGACAGGCACTTCTGCTTGTCCAAAGCCAACGTGTGGAAGCTAACATTTATTAAAATAAACCAGGCATGGATCCCATAGGACTTGTCCATATCTGTGACTGGCTAGACACCTATACTAGCTGCACCCAGCCAGTGTTCCAACTTTATTTTCTATTCATTTAATTTGGGTGCCTCCATTAAATAATCATTACTTCTGTCACTGGAGTGGAATCACAAAATGTGTGAATACAAGCGCAAACTGGTAGAGAAACTACTGACGGCTTTGCCTTCTGACAGCAGGTGCTCAGTGCAAGGCAGAGGCAGTGGAGGAAGTCGCCAATGTAGCTGGGGTCGCGACACCACCTCGGAAGGCAGGGTTAGCATTGCCAAAATGTTGCAAAACTTTATGAGCACGCCACAACATGCGGCACAACCTGCTAATATGGTCCACATTAGCAGGAGTCAACATTACACCAAACACTTGCACCCCTTCTGAGGAAGAGACTCTCAAAGCGCATGTCAAGGGGTACATTGTAGCAGTTTGGATCCTGGGTAACTATGATTATTCTATAATTAGATATACTGTATATTTTTTACTATTGTGATGCACTTTGTATATTTTGTCCACTTATTGACCGGTCATGATGTGCAAAGAAATTGAATTAGCTTACAGTTCCCTAACTATTATCATTTTGTATATCTCATGATTTTATTCACATGGGTTCCTGTTTCTAAGATGATTATAACCCAGCTTGTATATCCAGGTTGATGTGTTAGAACTTCCAGTTGCTTGCAGTGTTTAATTTTTCACAGCATATTTCGTAAACTTTTTGTTGTTATTTATTTATTCTGGGATACTATTGCAAGCTGTTGTACATTTACCATTATTATTGGACGTAATTTCTCCATCTGCTCAATGTTCTGCTTGTTTTTTCATTTTTTGTGTGTATATTGTTATCCCTTTTAGAATATTTTAAAATATGACTCAATAAAATTTCTATTTTATGCGTACCATTTGGAGGATTTTTCTTATGGAGGTTTTTTCAGTGTTCAAATATATTTGCCATTCATTAAATTTGGGTGCCTCTATTCAATAAAAAAAAAAACTGTGTTGTCTACCGCGTCTTACACTTCTTCCACCCATACTGCCACTTCTACTTCTACCTCCTCTTCCAGTTGGACCTATGTTGTTAGTTTTTTGTGAGGGTTAATTCTATGTTCTATGAAGTCAGTTCCCTACCCAACCCACCCCCTCCAGAAAACACCAAAACAGTGGTGTATTACTCCTTCCTTGCCTCTTCCACCTACACTGCCATGTCCACCTCCTCTTCCACTTGGACCTACGCATCCTGGTTTTAGATTGCTATTTGTAGTTTTGTTAATTCTTCTTTTAAGTCATTTCCATGAAAAAATAAAAGAAAAAAAGTTAAAAAAAGAAAAAAAATACAAAAAACTGTGTTGAATTGCTCCTCCCTTACCTCTTCCAGATACACTGCCATGTTCACCTCCTCAGCTTTGACCTCAACCTCCTGGTTATAGATTGTTATTTTCTGCTTATTTAATTATTTTAAGTCAGTTCCTTAAACCCTCTCCTAAAAATCAAACAAAAAAACAACAAAAAAGGGTAGGATTCATCCTCTCTTGCCTCTTCCACCTACACTCCCACATCCTCCTTTTCTACCTATTCCACCTCCTCCACTTGGACCTCTTCCTCCTGGTTGAAAATGATTATTTTCTATTTATGCTATGCCCAGTATAGTGGCAGGACGCAACTGTAGTGAATGACAGTATTAGGTTTTGTGTGATCATTTTTCCATAAAGACTCTCTATGTGCATTTTGCACGCGTGTCTGTGATTTGTACTGTGCATACCCAAATGTTTTTGTAATCTGCAAGTGTCTGTGGGTCAAAAAATTTTTTTACACTATTATGCACCCATGTCTGTGATATTACTGTGCGTACAACCACATTTTTCTACTTCTATGCACCTGGGTCTGATAATACTGTGCATACAAACACTTTTTTCTACCCTTATGCACCCATGTGTGTGATAGTAATTGTGCATATAGAGGTAGCACGGCGGTGTAATGGTAAGCATTGCAGTACTGGGGTCTTGGGTTCAAATCCAACCAAGGGCAACATCTGCAAGGATTTTGTATGTTTTTCCCCATATGTTTGCGTGGGTTTCCTCCCTGTACTCTGGTTTCCTCCCACATTCCAAAGACATACTGATAGGAAACTTAGACTGTGAGCCCCATTGAAGACAGCAATGATAATGTACAGTATGTAAAGCGCTGCAAAATATGATAGCGCTATATAAGCACAATATAATAAATAATTGTTTCTACTCTTATGCATCTATGTCTGATAGTGCTCGGTGTAAAAAAGTTCTACTTTTATGCACCCACGTATGTGATAGTACTTTGCATAGAAACAGATTTTTCTACTCTTGTGCACCCATGTCTGTGATAGTAATGTGCATAAAAACACTTTTTTGTTATCTGCAACCGTGTTTCTGGGAGTACTTTGCTTAAAAACCACTTAAAAAAATTAGGAGAGCATCAAATCAGGGACGTGGACGAAGCCATCAAGTTCTTGTTTTTTGCTATCTTGTGCTTCTTGTTGACTCATATCAGTAGCATCTGTTGGAAATCACTGTTGCCGTCCTTGGATGTGGAACCATTTATCAGGCTGACTCTCTGAAATAGAACCCAGATTCTCCATTACTCATAGTTACCATGGAGCAGGGCCTGTATGGCATAGGTGACACGGAAAGGAAAACGGCTCGCTCTGCGTCAGGTCCCGAAGCGGCAGGCATGCAGAAAACAACCCTTGCACTGCACTGGGAGGGTGAGGTGAATGGCCTCCAGAAGACACCACAGCCACTCTGCTTTGCACCCGATGTGATGCACAGGGTGGCTGGGAAGAGGGGCCAGGGCATGGGATTCTTCTGTCAAGCTTAGACCTGCCTCTGCTGTGGGGGTCATTTTTCAGGATTCTATGTTATTTTAATCCATTTCCCTATCCAAATTTGCTTTCAGCTCACTTATGCTCTCACCCCCATTTTTATTACCTTTGCAGCCCCCTAGCCTTGACTATGACCATTTTACAGCCATTTTAAAGTACCAAAGTTATTGGGTTCAGGTTCAGGGTCAAGTTCGAATACCAAACCAAACTTAACTCCAGTTCGACCGAACCCGATGAACCCGAACATCCACAGGTCTGCTCATCCCTACACCTGACCTAAATATTCCATTTTTAAACAAGCACTTTTTTTTTTCCTTTGACAATGTACATTATTGGAATTCATGAGTATCCAATTGTTTGTAGAATCATATTTAATAAATATTTTATTAATGTTTGTCATAAGGAAATATCTAATCTAATATCAATAAATATCTAGATTTTTAGATTACAATATTATTAGATTTTGAAGTCCTCGCAGTCTACATACTGAACTATTATACTTTGTATTGACTGTAAATGTGCTCAGCCATATTGCCATATTAAGATCTATCATTACACCAAATGTCAAGTTGCATTTATAATAATCATCAATGTTGTACTAATAAATCACAAATTATCACATGCACTCTCCTTTGATATCTCACTTTCAAGTCTGTAGTTAAGGATATATTATCTCAAGAGGGGTCTTATTTTCACATACAAATCATTTATCCAAATGTTTCATAATATATTCATGCAGAATATCTATTATGCATTAGGTAATTAAAGATAAAATACCTTATGATAAATATACGTATCTTGAGACTGATACACATATTTAACATTTGATTCTTGAAGAGTTGTCAGAAACAAATATGCAGTTTCCATGGTAACAGAAGACCTTGGTCATCTATAGAAGCTGTATTTTTATCTTCTTGGAACAGAAGGTCATGACACAAAGCAGGTGACCGCTATGGAGTGACTTAGTTGACTTGAGTTTAGCAGAAAAAATATAGTTGAGAATTATACCAAATGTGTACTCTTTGGGGTTAATAAGGTGAGGATTAAAACACTTGGAATCTCAGTGGTTCTGATATTTATCCGTGCTAATAGGTGTCTACAACCTCTGTAAACCAGGAGAGAACAAGCTCTACAGGAATAACAATGAGCTGCTTTGTATTGTAACAAAAGTCTACATCTCTCAATTCATCTCAGCCTCACACTGCTCATTGTGTTTGATGTCACTAAGCCGGCACAGGCCAGACTTTAATCTTTATCCATGTTGTTTTAGCCACAGTTCTTAGAGGAACATTAAAAAAAAGAAATACATTAAAAAAGAGAAAAAAAAGAAAAAAAACTCAATCCACAGTGTATACTTGTGCTATGAGCCATTCTCTGCATACTATGTGTGTAAAAGTAAGAATGGTTTCAAAAATAGCAGTGTGAATAGTTTATTTTTTATCAATTACCAAAATACAAAATTAAATTAAAAGACAAATTTAATCAAATCAGTGTTTGGTGTGACCACCTTTTGCCTTCAAAGCATTATAAATTCTTCTAGGTACACTTGCACACAGCTTTTAGGCCATGTGCACACGTTGCGGATTTAATTGCGGTTCCGCCGCAGTTTGTACCACGCGGAATAGCCTAAAATCCGCAGTGTAGTGCACCTATAATGGGAGTCTATGGGATCCGCGGACTTGATGTGCACATGCTGCGGAAAAAAACGCACAGAAACGTAGAGGTTTATTTTCCGCAGCATGTCACTTCTTTTCTGCGGTTCCGCTGCAGTTCTGCACCCATAGACTCCCATTCTATCTTTCAATTCCACAGCAAAACTGTTGATCAAAGAAAGATCTGCGGTTTTGCTGCTGATTTGCTATCCAAAAACGCAGGAAAGGGAAGTGACGGAACAGGAAGGAGGAAGTGTATGCTGTATGAAAATAAAATGGAGTCGTACCGTCGTATAGGGATGGATGTGAGGCGCATGGTTGAGTTGGTAAGTTATGTCTATGTGTGTCAGTCTCTGTGTGTCAGTCTGTGCGTCAGTCTGTGTGTCTGTAGTGACAGATTGTGGTCATTCGTCGGATGGGACAGCTCTCCCATCCAAATATGATGGGAGAGTTTTCCCATCGTCAGGCGGATGACCACAATGGGTTAAAAAAAACAAAACGTAACAAACAGTACATACAACACACAACATGTACACATACTTACCACATACCACTTTCGCCTGCCCGAAGCCTTCCCTCACTGGTCTCCCATTAAAATGTTTAAAAAAACAAAAAACAAAAAAAAAAAAAAAAAAAAGGTTCTGTCCCACGATGTCCTCCGGTGATGCACTGCAAGAGTTAAATTGCTCCTGCAGTGTGCGCTGGTCGGCGGTGGGTTCCCGGCGGTTCAATGAACTCCGGGACCTCACTTTACGGTCCGGGAGCTCACTTTACGGCCTGGGAGCTCACTTTACGGTAATTGACCTGTCGTTATTGCCGTAAAGTGAGTCCCGGAGTTCATTGAACTCCGGTTAACTCACTTTCACGCATGCGCAGTCACACTGCAGGAACTTTCTCCTGTCAGTGTGACTTTTTAACCCGTGGAGAGCAGTCACATCTACTGATGTGACTGTTCTCCACTAGAGATCGACGTGGGACACTCGATTTTAAATGGATTGCGTCGGACTGGTTGGTATTTTAGTGTTTTTTTATTTTATTTTTTTTACAGGTTATGGCTTTTTATGGGTAAGTATGGTTAAATGAAGAACATTAAAAAAAATGTTCTGTGTGTTTTATTTTTCATATTAAACTATAGGATTAATAATGGATCGGCGTCTTCTTGACGCCTCTCCATTATTAACCCGGCTTAATGTCACCTGTCAATCAAAGGTGACATTAACCCTTTATTACCCCACATCCCGCCGCCACGGTGCGGGATGTGGGAAGAGAGGGGCTAAGTGCCGGAATTGGCGCATCTGATAGATGCGCCATTTCTGGGGCGGATGCGTGCTGATATTTGTAGCCAGGGGGGGCAATATCCATGGCCCCTTCCTCGGCTATGAATATCAGCCCGCAGCTGTCGGCATAGCCTTTCTGGCTAAAAAATATAGGGGGACCCCATGTCATTTTTTGGGGGGGTCCCCCTATTGGAATAGCCATGAAAGGCTCTGCTGACAGCGGCGGGTTGATATTCATAGCCTGGGAAGATGAAACTCTTCCCAGGCTACAAAAAATCAGCACACACTTGCTTGCTTTTCCTCTCTGGACTTGAAAATTGGGCGGGAGCCCACGCCAATATTTTTCAAGTCCAGACAGGGACAAACAGCAACTATGTGTTGTTTTTTGGTAGCCTGGGAAGAGGTTAATCTTCCCAGGGTATTAATATCAACCCGCCGCTGTCAGCAGAGCCTTTGATGAATAACAAAATATATGGGGACCCCACGTAATTTTTTTTGGGTGGGGGGCCACATATTCTATTAGCCATCAAAGTCTCAGATGACAGCGACGGGTTGATATTCAAAGCCTGGGAAGATGAAACTCTTCCCAGGCTACAAAAAAATCAGCACACACCTGCTTGCTTTTCCTCCCTGGACTTGAAAATTGGGCGGGAGCCCTCGCCAATTTTTTCAAGTCCAGACAGGGACAAACAGCAACTACGTGTTGTTTTTTGGTAGCCTGGGAAGAGGTTAATCTTCCCAGGGTATTAATATCAACCCGCCGCTGTCAACAGAGCCTTTGATGAATAACAATATATGGGGACCCCACGTAATTTTTTTTTGGGTGGGGGGCCACATATTCTATTAGCCATCAAAGGCTCAGATGACAGCGACGGGTTGATATTCAAAGCCTGGGAAGATTATCCCCTTCCCAGGATACCAAAAATCGAGCCCCAGTTACTGGCTTTGCCGTTCTGGACTTGAACAAAATGGCGATGGCTCACGCCATTTTGTTCAAGTGCAGAATGCTAAATCAAGTAAATGTGGACTGTTTTTTTGGTATCCTGGGAAAGGGGATAATCTTCCCAGGCTTTGAATATCAACCCCCCAGCTGTTTTAAAAAAAACATCCATAGCGAGCAAATTTGGAAACCAATGGAGGCCTGTATTTGGATTTAAAAAAACACAAAGGAATGTGGAATCTAGTTCTAATTCACCTTAGTATTGTGTGTGGCCTCCATGCGCGTGTTTCAGTTCAATACTACGCATTGCCCTCAAAATAAAAACCAGCCCACACCATTATTAATAACCCACTGCTAAAATGGTCATGCTGAAGGATGGCGCAGGCACCAGGCTCACACTCTGCACATGTGACATACATGAGTAATCTGTTGCCTGCAGCATCATAAAGCATGACATGTTTGGCACTGGGTCAGTAATGGTGTGGGGTGGTTTTTCTTGTTCGGGCCACACAGCCCTCTAGGTGCAGTTGGCCCTAGGTTCCACAATGGCAGACCTCATGTGGCTGGAGTGTGTCAGCAGTTCCTGATAGATGAAGGCAGTTAAGCCATGGCCTGGACCGTCCATTCCCCATAATCCGATTGACACCCTGGGACATCATGTCTTGCTCCATCCACCAATTTTACGTTGCAACTCAGACTGTTCAGGAGTTGACGGATAGGTGTGCCCGATGCTATCACATGGTGAGGGAAGTGTGTGTACGTGAGTGTGTGTGTTATCCATTACAGATAAGAGACATGCCCGCTATCTGGGACCCGGCCGATGAGGCCTACAAAGACAAGTATACACGTGATATGTGTTGGTCCAGAATCTGCCGTCAGCTGTATTCGGAATTTGATGGGTACACCGGTGCCCTGCAGCAGAAAATTAGTAAGTAATTTTTTGTATGTTGATTAGACAGACCAAATTGTCATTTTTTAACGTATTGCACGGATCATAATGTGTTTATTCTTTCAATTTTAGCTCGTGATGTGAAGCAACGCTGGAAATCGGTGAGAGATCGGTTTCAAAAAATCCAGTCTCAGATTGGCACCAGTGGGTCTTCACCGGCCAAAATTAAATTCAGCCTGTATCAAGACATGTGTTTCTTGCTAACCAGCAGGACTTTGAGGAGATGAATATTTAGATATAATTTCAATGTTGTTATGATGACTAACATTAGAATTATCACTGAAAAGTCTGGTTTTTTTTTCTATCACAGCACTGATGGCAACATTTCGCCTCCTCCGGAAGATGCCAGCCAAGAGGCCACAGGATCAACAGATTCAATGGATGGCTCTTCATTCTTTGAATTTGAGTCTCCAAGTACATCAGGTATAGCGTCGGCTGCGTCTTCCTCAGGGACGGCATCTTGTTCAGAGAACCAAAATCCTCCTGCCCCAAACAGTCAACCAGCTGCCAATCCGTTGACAGTAACCGAGCCACTAGGCAAAAAAAGCAAAGGCAAAAAAAAAATGGATCAGACTACAAAAAGGGTTAATGACACCATAGATCTAATAAATAAATCTTCCAGGGAAGATCACTTGGATTTTTTTGGTGCCAGCATAGCCAGCAAAGCTCGGTTACTGTCAGCGGAAAGGCAGACTAAGTTTATGACAATAGTTAATGCAATATTGTCAGAATTTGAAGACCCTTCACCGATTGCACCTTTAGCAGATATTGTAATGGGGGCCACACAAAGTGTTCGTGCAAGGCGTCCACCACCACCATTGCCGCCTCCACAACCACCAATGTCACCACCACCACCACCACCACAACAGCGTGATGACCAAGAATATCATTGTCCCCCCAATAACTATTCCTTTTATGGAGATGTTAACTCGGAACACATGACTTACAACCCAGATTACATCTTGCTCAACTAGTTGAGGGCATAAAGCAGGTCCTGGATGACAAAGTCCTCCATTAAATTCACAAGTTCTGCGTTGCTGACAAGAGACCTGCTGACACCGGTTTGGGATGCCATATTTGGACAACCCTCGTGTTTGTTGCACCTTTTCTTTGTTGTTTAAAGATTATATAATCTAAAAAAAAAGACTGTTGGTCATAAAGTCTTTATTGGTTTTCTAATAAATTCATATTTTCGATCTCTTTTATTATTATTTGTGGAAAAATATCATAAGGGGTATATAACATTGTTTTTGGGATACAGAAACTCTAATTTGTCGCAATTGTCTTTGTCTTCACATCAGTTTTCTTCCCTCCTCTGCTGGTCCGGCTGCTCTTCACCGAAACAGGAGTATTGCCAGTGCACGGCACCTTCAGGACTCATGAAATATTCAGTGAAGGCTTCTCTCACACTCACACCGTTGTTTGATGGCCTTCCCTGACAGACGTTGGTGACTGGATTAATTACTGGCTGCTGGTACTCCACATCTATGTCAGTGCTGTACTCCCGAGCATAGTTGTGGAGTACACAGCATGCCTTAATCACAGTGTCAATGGCGTCAGTATCCAACTGGATGGCAGTGTGAAAGATCCTCCACTGACTACACATGATCCCGAAGGTGCATTCCACATATCTGCGTGCACGACTCAGCCGATAATTAAAAATCCTCTGCCGGGCATTCAGTCCCCTCCGTGGGTATGGGCGCAGCAGGGTGATCATTAAGGGAAAGGCCTCATCCGATACCATCACAAAGGGCACTGGATGTGTGGAACCCGGCAAAGGTCTTGGGGCTGGGAGCGTTCCGCCATCTTGAAGAATTTGCTGACCAATCTGTGACGTTCGCAACACCCGAGAATCCCCAGTACTACCATAGGCACCAACGTCAATGGCAACAAATTTGTAATGTGCATCAGCCACCGCCATCAGGACCACAGAAAAATACTTCTTATAATTAAAGAAGCGTGATCCTGATAGTGGTGGCTTCTGCACTTGTACATGTTCACCATCAACTGCACCTATGCAGTTTGGGAAATTGGCCACAGACTGAAAGCCTGCTGCGACCTGCAGCCAAGTCTCCTCGGTTGGGGAAGGCATCACCATGGGCTTCAATTTCTGCCAGATCACGTTACATGTGCACCTCACAATTTGAGAGATGGTGGATTTACCAACTCTAAATTGGAGGTGTAGGGATGTATAGCTCTCTCCTGTGGCCAAAAATCTGTAAATGAAAAAAAAAAAAGTTAATTAGATATGAATGCCACTAAAAGCTGGAAACACCGCAGTGTCTCCAGGATATGTGAAAAGTGTGACCACATGTACCAGAGACACTGACAGGATGAAAAGACCTAGGACGCCAAAAAAAACACAAAAATGAAACAGTATACTTACCGCAAGGTGATGAGCAGCCTTTCCTCAGCAGAGATGGACTTCCTCATCACTGTGTCCATATACGTAAGGTCTTCTCCCATTATGCTCAGTAGCCGGTCAAATGCCGGGATGGTGAGCCTGCAAAAGGACACAAATTTCTCTGGATATCTGTTAAAAAAAAATATTAAGTTACATCAGATACAGATTTATTGTACTTACCAAAGTTATACATAACAAATTCACGTCACATATGGGTAACTTACCTTTCTCAAATCTTGGCATAGCACACGAAAGTGACCCTTTCCTGTACGTTCTGCCACAATGGAGTGGACCCACATTCTTCTGGTTCTCTTTCTGGCCTGCAAGTAAGAAAAAAAAATCTGGGTTAAGGTCCCGTTACAGTCTGCGACGCTCCAGCGCTGACGAAAACGATGTGACCAAAAGATGGGTGGTACGTCGCTACATGGTCACTAGCTGTCAAACAGGCAGATCAATTCAATTACACAGCAACTATACAGCAAGCCGTAACCTCAGCGGTCATTGGGACCTTGTCACACAGCAGCTAATCTGACGACTCCCGCCTGCGTCCTTGAATTCTGCGTCACCATCGCAGTGGCTCATTGGCGGCAAACATAGCAATGCATGAGGCCAGCTGAACAACAGCGATCAAAAAATGGACAGGACATTGAAGCTCAATCTGCAATATCCAGCAGGGGGACGGTCGCCCATATCCATCACATCTAGCAAGATTGCTGGCGAGTTCGCTGTTGCGTCACAACAGCTGTGATGTTTCAGCGATGTGGCTAGCCATCTCATTATGTGTGATGAGGACTCACCAACAATATTTTTACATATAGTGTTGCTTACCTGGAGTCTTTGCTGATTCAGATAATCAAGCAATACTCCCAAAGCTTGGAGGCGTTGTGGCCTGCGTAGCCATACATTAGTTTCACCATGTTCTTCACCATGCTGTGTGCTTCGTTGTTCACTCCGATCATTTTCAAGGTTAGCACTCATGATTACGAAAGTGTGCCGAATCCAAAATGGAGAAAGAGGTTGGACTAGGAAGTGACATCATTTTTTTTTTCTATTTTGAAGTTTCTTCTCTTTATTTTTGCTTTCAAAAAAGGCAGACAAATCAGGTAGAAAAACGCAAGCAAAACCGCACAAAATATGCATGAAATCAGCATAGAAAATGCACGGAAAATTGTTTGAAAAACGTAAGAAAAACGCATCCCAAAAAACGCATCAAAAACGCTATAAAACCGCATCAAAAACGCAGACATTCCACCATGCGTTTTCTGCCAGCAGCTGCAGTTTTTGTGCAGAAAAATGAGACCAAAAATATGCAACGTCTGCACATGGCCTTAAAAGGTTTCGGCAGGGAGGTTGTTCCAAACATCTTGAAGAACTAACCACAGATCTTCTGTTGACATAGGCATGCGCAAATCTTTCTGTCTCTTCATGTAATCCCTCATACACTTGATGATGACAGTGTCCTCAATACTGAGAAAAAAAGTCAGATACTTCCTCAGATCAGGGACCTTTTTAGGTCATATCATAACATGCAGGTCTGCATGTTCTTGTTTCGGTTAAAGATTTTTCTTAATAACATTAGCTGTTTGCTTGGGGTCGTTTCTCTTATAGAGAATACATTTAGAGCCAATCAGACGCTTCCTTGCATTACTTCGATAATGGATAAGTATCTGTATTTCTTAGCATTGAGACATCATTATCCTTGACCAAATTGACTCCATTTGTTGAAATGCAGCTCCACATATGACAGGAACTTACACTGTGCTTTAATGTTGTCTTCTGACCCTCATAATTGCACCACTTTCCAGCACTTTAGCAAACAAGCTGCCTTCTGTTACAGCCAAAATTTGTATCATCAGTCCAGAGCACCCACTGACATTTTTATGCACTGCAATTCCTATTTTAATGTCCATAGTTGAGTCACTTGTTTTAGTGTCCATGACAAAGGTATGCTTTTTTTGGCTGCAATACTTCCATAAAGACCAAATCTGACCAAACTTCTTCAAACAATAGATGGGTGTAGCTGGGTCCCACTGGTTGTTTAATCCAGTGTCCAAGTCCTATGCACCATTGATAAAGCTGTGTACATTGCTGTATTTTTATGCTTGAGAAAGGCCAGATATGTCTGAAACACTGTCTTCCTATTGTTGTGGTTCTTTAATATTATCAAATAAAGAACTAACTTTTTCAGGTTTATCCTCTGGTGCCTCGAGGTTCTTGGATATCCCACTGCTTGTTGTCAGTTCTTCACTGACTTCTTCCAGAAACGTAAGCATGATGTTTCTTTCACTTGCTACACTAATTCTCATAAGTTAACTACACCATCTACAGTGCACAGCTGTAGGGATTAGCCCAGGGAAGGGCAAATTAGGAGGTGATGCTGGTGATGATGCTGATAGGCGGGGAAGGTGTGCTGTGCTTAGGTGGTGCTGATCCAACAGGCTGGGGGGGTGACCCACTTCTTGACGCAGACAGACTGGAGACTGAGACAGGAAAGCGTATTCAACAGGTCCGTATTTTATTCACACCCTCCTGACGACCTCCACAGTTCATGACCGGACTATGACAATTTTCTTCTCACACAGACTCGGGTACCTGTACTTGTTCTGTGTCACCGTCGTGGTGTCCTCTGTGGTTCTCCTCGCTGTGGCTGCCCTAGGCACTTCCACCACAGCGTTTCCCCGATCAGAGTACACCGATACCTATTCTGCTCAGACTGTCTCCATCTGATGCTACTGTGTGCCTGGGTCACCCCCCGTGACCGTTTCTACTGTCTGGTGCTCTCTGAGGGCTCTCCACTGAGCAACAGACCCTCCTTACTAGTGAGCTCCCCTGGCTGACTGAAGCTTTTAGAAGCTTACCTCAGTCTTTATACTCACAGCCTAGGCAGCCCCGCCCACTGTCACCTGACAGTCACCTCTGACCAATGAGAGTGAACTCGACCTCTGGCAGTTACATAACCTCTCTCACAGCAGTTATATAACTACCCTTTACAAGCTCCCCACTGCCCTCTAATGGTCACTCTCAATATGGCACCCTCTTTCTTGATCTGAGTGCCTCTGTCAGGTCAACCTCCCCACACAGCATTGACTATTTCTTGGTGATTATTCAAAAGAGCTTCAACAGTATATCATGAAAACATAGTCTGCTTTGAAATCTTTGCCAGAGAGAGACCATCTTGATGCAGCATGACTACCTTGTGTATTGTAGCTGTGCTCAATCTTGACATGTTCTATGATTGGCAACAAGAAACTGTCTTCCACAAAATCACCTTACCCAGTTTTAAGTCTCCTGCACAACTATTTCAGTTTATTACTGTGTTTCAACCTACATGTGAAAAGTGTCAGACTGGGGCGCCAAGGGCCTACCAGTAACACTGAATTTGGGGGCCCACTTTTCACTTGCATACAAATATTACACTACCCTCATTCACAAATTTAACTATATCTCCATTTAATAATAAACTGGGTGCTTTGATTAATGAATGATGAGATGTTTTTTTCTGTACAGAGTGAATCAAGTGATTTATGCCAAGTACTGCCCATACAGTGGTGCTGGGGGCCCAGATCTGCACAGAGGGGCCCACCGGAACATCCCCCTGTTCCCCTATGGACCAGTCTGAGCATGTATGAAAATGATTATCATAATCACCTGTTTGGTATAGTTGGTAACTCATACACTTTACTATACTCCTAATTGGTGATGTTTTGAAGGCAAAGGATGGTCATAATAAGTATTTATTTGATTTAGATTTCACTTTTGTTTATTCACTTTGCATTTTGTTAATTAATAAAAATGAACTATTAACAATTTTATAAAACTATTAATACTCCTATTTTGGAAATCATTCTTACTTTATCCCATTTATTCCACACATGCCTAAAACTTTGGTGAATAAACACATAAACAATTATACAGTCATTAAAATTGCAACACCAAAAAGGAAAAGTCATGGAATTAAGGAAATCACAGGTTCCACAGACATGTTAATGATGTGCAAATGAAGATGCTGCCATCACATAATGCCCTTGGTAGACGTGCATTGTTACAACCTGGCAATAATTCAAAACACACAAACTGTATGTTACATTTCTGGAGCACAGGGTGAAAGTGATTCAATGGCCAAATATGTCTCCTGATCTGAACCCAATTACTCATCTATGGGAAATTCTGAAGAGACAAGTTGAGCATCACCTCCACCTAGCATTCATGTTCTATAAGAGGTTGTTCTTGAAAAAAATGGAAAAAGATAAGTGATGCAATATGTTAACAACTTGTTTATTCCATGGCAAGAAGATAAGGTACTATCCTTAAAACTAAGAGGCCATACGAAATCCGGATTTTTTTCCGTGCTCATCACGGTTTGCGAGACCCCACCCTCCTCCTTTGTGACATGCACATAAATGAGCTGTCTTTCACCAACAAGCCCATATACTGGGAAGCGCCTCTGTATCCTGTTCATTCAGACACTGTTCACATGTTCAGGTTTTGAATACATTAGATAGGGACTGCTTCGTGAAGGGTTACCGTGAAGTGGTGAAGCAGCTTGGTATGTATTTTTTGCAAAAAATGTGCCAACTAAATACCCTGTATTTGTTATACAGCACTTGCTGATTACTTTTATATGTTTTTTACTGCAGAGTATTTTTTCAAATTTGTCATCTTGTGCTCTCTTGTTGTGGTTCAGCCATTGGGTGGTGTGGGCATTGTCTTACTGACTTGTTCACACTTGTGCATGTCACATATATGTTTTTAATCCTTTTTTTCCGTGCTCAGCATGATTTGGGAGAACCCACCCTCCTCCTTTGTGACATGCACATAAATGAGCTGTCTTTCACCAACAAGCCCATATACTGGGAAGCGCCTGTCTGTATCCTGTTCATTCAGACACTGTTCACATGTTCAGGTTTTGAATACATTAGATAGGGACTGCTTCGTGAAGGGTTACCTTGAAGTGGTGAAGCAGCTTGGTATGTATTTTTTGCAAAAAATGTGTCGACTAAATACCCTGTATTTGTTATACAGCACTTGCTGATTACTTTTATATGTTTTTACTGCAGAGTATTTTTTCAAATTTGTCATCTTGTGCTCTCTTGTTGTGGAAATCCTAGATGTAGTAGTTTTTTTCCAAAATTGTCAAGGTTTACAAATATTTACATATACAATGTACAGCATAAATAAGTACACCCTTTCAAAAGTTAAATTTTCATTAATTTCACACTGATTGCAAGAGCAATTTCTAAAATATTGACAATACAGTTATGTAGGCAATTTTTTAACCCATAACATGAAAATAAGGTTAATATAACTTTCATTACAAAATCTTCATTTCAAGATAGATGTTGCAATGTGTCGCCAACTTTTTCATTCCATGCCTAATAGACTTGGTGCTGTCCTTAAAAGTCATAGTGATCATACAAAATACTAGATGTAGTAGTTTTCTATGTGTGGTGAGTTTGTGCATAAAATAATTTGAGTAAAGCAGAAGATTAAATGAAAGTTGTACTCTTAACCTTACAGCCATGTTATGGGTTAAAAAAATGTTCTATGAAACTCAGTCTTCTGATAATTTTGGAAAATATTCTTGTGTTAAGTGAGAGATTGATTAAAATATTACTATTCAAAGGGGTTGTACTCATTTATGCTACGTACTATATACAGTACACTCACTGGCCACTTTATTAGGTACACCATGCTAGTAACGGGTTGGACCCCCTTTTGCCTTCAGAACTGCCTCAATTCTTCGTGGCAGAGATTCAACAAGGTGCTGGAAGCATTCCTCAGAGATTTTGGACCATATTGACATGATGGCATCACACAGTTGGCGCAGATTTGTCGGCTGCACATCCCTGATACGAATCTCCCGTTCCACCACATCCCAAAGATGCTCTATTGGATTGAGATCTGGTGACTGAGGAGGCCATTTGAGTACAGTGAACTCATTGTCATGTTCAAGAAACCAATCTGAGATGATTCGAGCTTTATGACATGGCGCATTATCCTGCTGAAAGTAGCCATCAGATGTTGGGTACATTGTGGTCATAAAGGGATGGACATGGTCAGCAACAATACTCAGGTAGGCTGTGGCGTTGCAACGATGCTCAATTGGTACCAAGGGGCCCAAAGAGTGCCAAGAAAAAATTCCCCACACCATGACACCACCACCACCAGCCTGAACCGTTGATACAAGGCAGGATGGATCCATGCTTTCATGTTGTTTACGCCAAATTCTGACCCTACCATCCGAATGTCGCAGCAGAAATCGAGACTCATCAGACCAGGCAACGTTTTTCCAATCTTCTACTGTCCAATTTCGATGAGCTTGTGCAAATTGTAGCCTCAGTTTCCTGTTCTTAGCTGAGAGGAGTGGTACCCAGTGTGGTCTTCTGCTGCTGTAGCCCATCTGCCTCAAAGTTCGACGCACTGTGCGTTCAGAGATGCTCTTCTGCCTACCTTGGTTGTAACGGGTGGCAATTTGAGTCACTGTTGCCTTTCTATCAGCTCGAACCAGTCTGCCCATTCTCCTCTGACCTCTGGCATCAACAAGGCATTTCCGGCCACAGAACTGCCGCTCACTGGATTTTTTTTCTTTTTCGGACCATTCTCTGTAAACCCTAGAGATGGTTGTGCGTGAAAATCCCAGTAGATCAGCAGTTTCTGAAATACTCAGACCAGCCCTTCTGGCACCAACAATCATGCCACGTTCAAAGGCACTCAAATCACCTTTCTTCCCCATACTGATGCTCGGTTTGAACTGCAGGAGATTGTCTTGACCATGTCTACATGCCTAAATGCACTGAGTTGCCGCCATGTGATTGGCAGATTAGAAATTAAGTCTTAACACACAGTTGGACAGGTGTACCTAATAAAGTGGCCAGTGAGTGTATATTGTAATGCACTAGGGCATTGTGGCAGTGACAAAAGCAGACAGTCTATATAAAGCAAGCTTGGGGCTTTATTTTCAGCCAAAAAAGTAGCAAACAGTAAAGAAACCAAAAACAACCAAGACTTGCCCATCTAAGCACTAATTAACATACCATACCTCTGACTCATGCAACCAGGGATGTACACCGGCTTGGCTTTCCGGCAACTCTGCATTTAGCACATTTAATCACTGTACATTTCCACTTAAGGAACACCTCAATTCAGTACAGTGGCTGTGACCCACTGAAGCTTTTCCTTCAGTCTTTTCTGTGTCAGTAACGAGATGACCTCTGTCAGCTGAGCTTGTAAAGCTTCATCAAAACCTATACTGGAGTGGGAGTGGTTGTGACGAGTCCCTGAGTCCACCACTAAATCCTCATCACTCCAATAAAACCAGGCCAGGAGCTATCATAGATAAAGCAGCTCAGCAACTAAGCTGCTGCACCAACCAGTACTACCCAGCTTTTAATATCTCACCCGGTTTAACTTTGTTGGAGAGATATACACTTCGTCCGGTACTTTCCCTGTTGGTCACCTAGAATATATTTAAGGGAACCTGTCACCCCCCAGGGCCTTTTTAAGTTAAAGAGCCACCTTCAGCAGCACTAAGGCTGCATTCTGTGAAGGTGGCTCTTCTGTTTCTGATCCCTAGTAACACTGAAATATCGACTTTTATAAATAGGTCCTCATACCTGTAATGTGTCCCATAGGTATGGTATGTCCCCCTGTATCAGCCGCCTACCATCCGTCCATCATGCCCCTTGTCTTGTGTCTGGGTGCCGCCCACCATCCGTCAATCATGCCCCTGTGCGCCGCAGCCTCCTCCTGTTTTGTATTCTGGCACCTGTGCTGTGACAAGAGTTCTCGGGCATGGATGGGAGTAGTATGTGAAGTCTTTGTTGATCAGATGTAAGTATCTCCAAATGTCCAACATCTGAATAGACCCTAGTTTTGTCTTAAGTCTAGCAAGATCTCTTAGGGATATTGCGCTTTTCTTTTTTGTGGTGTCATTTGGAGGATCTAATGCCACATTCAGGTCGCCCCCTATGATGAGAGTCCCTTCTCTAAAGTCCTCTATTTTCCTAAGGGTTGCCAATAGTCATTTCAAATGTTTCTTATTAGGAGCGTATAGACTACAAATAGTGCACATATTTCCAGCTAAGAGTTCCTTGATTAATATGTATCACCCGTTAGGATCTTTCATTATTTTATGCATGAAAGGGTATTCCTCTTGCTATCGCCACAGAGGTGCCCCTCGAGCCCACCTGTGTTGTCTTGGCATGGTACCACATGTTGTAATATGTTCGTTCAAAGTTGGGGAGTTTATCTGGTTTGAAGTGTGTTTCCTGGACCATCAAGATGTCTGCTTTTCATCTTTTAAGAGTGTCTAATGTATGTTGTCTAGTAATCAGCGAGTTTAGGCCGTTCGCGTTAAAGGAGGCGAAGATAAATACCTTATTATGGGTAGCCATGGATATGGATGGTATGGCAAGTTAGGATTCTCTGAGCAAGAGTCCACAGTTATCCCGGGTGCCTTTTGATGCCTGTGTTTGGATGGAGGGTGAGGGGAGGGAAGAAACAAGAGAGATAGATGAGGCAGAAAAAAAAGAAGAGAAAAAACAGTGAAATTCGTAAACATCACAATAGTCAAAAAACTACAACAAACAATGTTACAAAACCTGAACATCATTCTTGTGGGGTTCTTCGAGGGAAAATTTACTCTGGTTCCTAGAGCCCAGAGGGTTTATTTCTACCTCAGTGTAAGAGGGTTGTAATCAGCCGTACATACTCAAACTGCGACTTGCTCTCCAAGAGCGGAACTCGTTCAAGCAGATCCACCACAATACTGTGGGGATCTGAAGCAGTTCAGTGCTTTCGTGGATTAGTGCATGCATCACTATGAATTTTTTGCACAAAAAGAAAAAAGTATCGATCAGCTGGATAAGAATAAAAAACTTCTCCTTTATTTTATGTCATTAAAAATAAGTCCACATCCAGCTGCATTTTATTACATTTAGTGCAAATACACAAGGTCAGTACTTTTTCAATAAATACAGTAGATGTTTATTTTACAGCCCACATGTAGGTATTTACCTGTATGTTCCTTTCATTGATTGAAATGCCCCATTTAGAATAAATGATCAGCAGATGTGAAAAACTAGTATAAGTTGAACATTGTGGGTTATTTTACAATTTATCTTCATATGATAATTTGTTCATATTAGTCAGCTTGCATTATGTTGTTTAAGGTCTCATTATTTGCTGGCTAGCGCCCAGATTAAATGGGAATTATAAAGCTGTATTGGATATATACATTAATGGCAACATACAATACTATGTCTTTGTTGGCTTTTTATTATTAGAAAATTATCTCATTCATGCTCTCAATTTTTGCATTGAAATGTTTGTAGTTATTGAATTATCACAATATTTTTTAAATTCACATTTATTTGAGCTCTCATAGTAATTACATTTGCTTGACCATGCTTACACTTAGCGGTATTGCTTTGTGTTTAGTGCAATCACGTGAGGTTGATACTCTTCCAATAAATAAGTGTTCATATTGCAATCTATAGACAGGCATTTATTTGCATGCTTTTCTTCATTCATTGAAATGCTCTATATATAATAAATGAATAACGCATATGAGATACTAATATAAGTCAATTAATGCATGCCATTTCATAATGATAATCTGTATATATTAGTCAGCTTTCATTATATTTTTTTCAAAGGTCCTATTTTTTGCTGGTTGGTGCCCAGATCAGACGGAAATTATCAAGTTTTATTGGATATGTGCATTACCGGCAAACAGTACTATGTTTTTGCTGGCTTTCCATTATCAGTAAATGATCCTATTTGTGCTGTCAATTTTGCGTTTAAGCGTTTGTAACCATCAAATTATCACAGCACTTTTTCTATTCTTGTCATTTAATTCTCATTGTTCTTTTTCATATGGTTAGCGCAGATTGTTTTGTTGCTGTATTTGTAAATTTATATGCAAATTCTTTGTATGTAAATTGTATCATGATGTCATGGGAGGTTGAGCTCCTATATGTTGTTTCCGATTTGACATTCATGCTATATTCTATGACTAAGGGCTTCGGCCAGAAATGTGTCTGTCTGGACTTATTTTTAATGACACAAAATAAAGGAGAAGTTTTTTATTCTTATCCAGTTGGTCAATCCTTTTTTCTTTTTGTGCTTATATCCGGTGGTCAGACTGATTTTGGACCCCAGCTGTAATATTGGAGGCTACCTGCTAGTCACGCTGTGAGGCTCATTTCCCTTTTGATTCATGTTTTTCGTTTTCTCTATGAATTTTTTGCTCTTCATTTTTCTTCCGATCGGGTCAAGGTGGGATTCCTCATGTCCTACCTACCAGGAGATGCCCTGAAATGGTTCAACACACTATGGGAAGCAGGGAATCCTATCACCTTGGACCTGCAGGCTTTCCTGGTGGCCTTCTGAGAGGTCCTTGATGTGCCTAATTCAGAGTATTCTGCTAAGACTTCCTTCCCTAGCTTCCAGAAACAGACCAGATGGGTGATGTGTGTGGGGAAGCCATTACATATGGCCATGACCTTCCAGAAACCATCTGTTTCTCAGCCTGTAAAAGGTAAAAGCAGCTACCCAAGCAGAACCTATGAAGGCCGACAGGAGTGGGTTGGCTGAGCATCAGTCTGAATCCTGTCGTGAGAAAGGATTGTGGTGTTGCAATTTTGTGGAACATCCTAACAGTCTCTGCTCTGTGAAGCTTAAGAAACTCCAAAACTTTGGGTCAGTAAGAGAGGCTGCCCTTGGTGGGAGTAGTTCCTCTCCACTAAAGAGTATGACTGTTTCCATGCCCAGTGGAGGAGGTTTCGGTTCAGCGGGTGTGTTCATGCTGCAAGCCATGCAGAGTCAGTGTGCAATTCCAATTCAACAGCTCAGAATCCAGTGAGAATGTTGTCTGGAGAAAGTTGAGCCCTACTCAAGAACAAACTAGTCATGAAGGAACAACTTAAGCTCCAAATCGGAGCATTATACTTGGAGAAGAGAGCCTTCCACATGCTGTCTGATATGCTCATAGGTTGTTCCGAGGGGAGAACTTATGTGCCCTTTCTGCTCTGAAGACCCAGTGTGGTGTTTCCTTGGGGACACCGTATCACAAGAGGTGTCAGGTCCCCATACATCAAGGTCAGTCAAAAATGTTGCCATCTTCTTCACCAAGTCTGCTAGTCCCCGACTTGCTGTGTGCTGGTATCTCCTAAAGAAGGGAAGTGGAGCCTACGTCCTCACACAGTCCCAACAATGGTGCCAATGACCTGCCTCCAGCAACCACCCCGACTCATGGACATGTCATCTTGGAGTCCATGCTGATGACATGACCTCAGCAGGTATCTTCAGTCTCTTGAGAAAAGGAGATGTGTTCCAGCTTATTTGAATCTTAAAAAAACATGGCAATGGCAAGGTTCACATGTAAAGATATAGCCACTTTGCCATTCCCATGTTTTTTTTAAGAAGTAATTTCCTATAAATTTTTTGGATTCAAAGAAGCTGGAACACATCTCCTTTTTCTCATCAGTACTGCACGTGTGACCACATGAATTCCGTGTTTCAGCAAGCCGAATGCCGCTGTGGGTGAGCTGGTTCATTTTTTTCTTTGTTTCACTATCTTTAGACTCTTGTAGGTCTGGTGAAGAGAACGTCAAGGTGGTGGCAGCTGTCAAGTCTCTACAATCCACCAACCAGGCGTAGGAACTTCAGTCGGTCCTTGAATCCTCCGGGAAACATCTTTTATAAAAGCTACTGTCCCCTACTGGGAGTTGCTGTGCAATCCCTATAGTTCTGTTAGGTGGTTGGTGGTAACTGCATGTTGCCAGATCCCTTTCCCTAGTCTGATAGTTTCCCATTTCCTGTATCCCGAGTTCCCGCTAATCCGTTTTTGTTAGTCATTGTTTCCTGTGACCACTTCGGCGGTGTCCATACCCCATGGTCACATCAGCGGTACTTTTCTGCCACTATTGGGCCTGAATACCTAGGCCTAAACTGTTAATTGATCCCTGTGTCCATCCTGTCTGCACAGGGAGAACTTGGCCCTTTGGCCATCCTATATTAACTTGTCCCAAGAGGCCATCCTTTGTGAACTCGTCCCAAGAGGTCATCCTGTGTGAACTTGCCCCAAGAGGCTGTGCTGTTTGTCACAAGTGGTCACCTTGCTCTGTCTGAGAAGCAGCAATAGCGTCTCTGCCCTTTGGGTCAGGATATGGATGGACGTCGGCCTGGAGTGGCAACTGGCAGCTACTTGCCACAGTCTGACCTCACCACTAGAGAGTCCAGCAAATACCAAGGTTTCTGCTTATTCATGCCCCTTCAGGGTAAGTCCAGTCTGTAGCACAGTGGGTGCACGAACCACGTGCACCACCTAGGAGCATAACACTAACAATCAATATTCCTTACCAGTATGTGTTTGGAGTCTGAGAGAAAACAGGGACACATGGCAAAAACTCACACAGAATATACAAACTCCTGGCAGATGTTATTTTTGGTGGGTTTTGAATCCGGGACCCAAGTGCTGCAACACTCTACCTACATGTTTCCCCCCCATACTATCCTCTGACACTTTTCTCACCTATATTATCTCCTCACACTTTTCTCCCCATGCTGTCCCCTCACAAATCATGCTGCTGACATAACCCTGACTTGGACCTTCTGGTGGTCAGGGCTTTAATTTTGCTCGCATCTAAAAGACATGAGTACAGCTGAGTGCTGGGGAATGGCATTTTATACGTTTTCTTTACCAGCTGTCAGTTTGACTATTGGCTCAAAGAACAGGCAAATCCCACTCCGAGTTTGCCAAAGTGCCGAAGCCTGGGAGATACCTCGGACCATCACATGAGATGGCTCCCCCCTTCTGGATGCACCAAGGGTACATGCTTCACCCCCACATTCCCTAGATATGACCCTGAATGAGATTGTAATTGCTTCTGTAGAGTAGTAGTTTTCAGAACAAGATAACATTAGAAGTACTTTTTGATCAAACCATTAAATGCAAAGAGCTGAAACATGATTAAGGTGAATAAAATAGTATTACTTTGAAAATGAATGTTTTTCTGGGCTAAGCCATCTACAGTATACTGTATATCAATACTCCAACTTGCATGCATATGCATGCAACTTTTGAACTCTTAGAATTATAAAAGCACTCTTATTTCAGACAGTAACAGGCATATAATGTTTTCTAATATATCTAGTATTACTACCAGTGCAGTTAATCTTTCCATTAAATATGCTAAAAATACAAATTCACAAGGGAAGTTGATTATATTAATGATATAGTAATACTTAATGAATATGATTAATTATGCCCCAAAATCTTCCACTGTTACAGCTCCAAAAGTCTTTAATGACCTCTAATTGATGCCATCTCATACCTTAATTGATTCCTTCCTCAACAAGTAACTAAAATTCCCCTAAAGCTACATTTAAAGTTGAATTGGCCAATAATTGATTGCCTTCACGTTACCTAATTAACTGAAATACTTAATTTAATTATTTAAATTGATTGGCAATTACCTATCCATTAAATGCCAAATCTGTACCCATATAAAAGATATATTTCCAAGTATCATTTAATAGTTTACGTTCTCAGCATCTCAAGTTCCTTCCTACATTAAAATAAAACTTATACTGCAATGGAATAAGCAGTTAGAAATGCCTTAATGTTTTAGTAAAATCTAAAACTATAAGATGATCATACTAAAGAAACATTAAAGTGCATGTGTGCTATTGATGTACAAAAATATTTTAGTCCACCAGTGCTCATTGAGACTATCATTTAAGTTGTACAATAGGCAAGGTAAAGTTTAGTGTGCACACTGTCGAGAAGTGAGGTGCTGGGGGAACGAGCTGTTAAGCCCCTGATACTGGAAGAACAAAATTCACCACACACTCCTGAGTTCATGGAGAAAAAGATTCTTTTATTTAAGTCCATAAACAAAAGCAATATTCTAGGAAGCAGGTCAAATGGTGATGCAAAAAAGCTACTAGAACTATAGTACAACTACGACGTTTCGACCCGTCACGGATTTTAATCATTAAGTCGCTGTATTCTGAAGGTAGAGGCGCAAGGTATCATAGTAATGAGGAGAGAAGGATTTCCCTGAAAGATCCACAATGAGGATGCTGAATGGTGGATGTAGTAAGGAATGATGGTAAACCTGCTGGTCTGTTGACTCTGAATAGCGGCACTCCCATGCCTTTCTGCACGCCAGCACTCCTCTCCCACCGTTAGCCGTGCAGCAAATGCTTCCTCTGACAAGGATTAGTAACAGAGCCCAGATTATAAAGGGGAAGGGAGTGGCTAACTCAGCTCAGATATGAACACAGGGATTCCCAACATGGCCGATTAACCCCTGTTCTGCCAGAAGAAATAAACACATTTAAAAGGAAGGAGAAGTGCATCTTCCCAGTGCCGGAGTAAGAGCAAGCAGACGCTGCGGTCTTCTTGCTCCACACCTTGTGACAAGTAATGTATGTTCTGAATGTGTACTAAAAAAAAATTACTGGTTGCCTTCTTCCATTTCAGTGCCTTTCTCATCCTTTTCTGGACCATGTGACTGTAGTTGTGACTTGCTAGTTCACTAGCTCTCATAGAGATATATTAAGATGAATTAATGGTTGACATTGAGGTCTGGCCAGTCAGGGCTCCACTCACAAGAACACAGAGAGGGACTAGAGTGATGCTGGAAACAGTAGAAGACAGTGGCTAGTGAGTATTTTACTGTAAACAGGGAACATACATTACCGATACCTAAAAGGTAGAGAAAAAAACAACAATGTTGGAGTGGTACTTTAACTTTTTCCCCAAAGTCTTTTTTCACCTTCCTGACTAGGCCAATTTTTTCAATTCTGACCACTGTCACTTTATCAGGTCATAATTCTGGACCACTTCAATGGATCCCACTAATTCTGAGTTTGTTTTTTTGTGACATATTGTACTTCATGATATTGATAAAATTTATTTGATATAACTTAGATTAATTTGTGGAAAAATTTGAAATTTAGTGAAAATGTTGAAAGTGTTGTAATCTCAAACTTTTAATTTTTATACCCTTAAATCAAAAAGTCATGTCACACAAACTAGTTAATAAATACATTTCCCACATGTCTATTTTACATCAGCACAATTTTTGTAATAAGGGTTAAAAGTTGACCAGCGATTTCTCATTTTTACAACAAAATTTACAATACCAACTTTCTTAGGGACCACATCACATGTGAAGTGACTTTGAGGGGCCTTTATGACCGAAAATACCCAAAAGTGGCACCATTGTAAAACCTGCACCCCTCAAGGTGCATAAAATCACAATCAAGAAGTTTATAACCCCTTCCGGTGCTTCACAGGAATTCATGAAATGTGGAAGGAAAACATAAACATTTTTCACAAAAATTTTCCTTTAGACCCTTTTTTTTATTTTCACAAAGGTAACAGGAGAAAATGGACCATACAATTTGATACGCAATTGCTCTGGAGCTTTCCGATACCCCATACGTGGAAAAAAAACACCATTTGGGCGCACTGCAGAGGTCAGAAGGGAAGGAGTGCCTTTTGACTTTTTGAATGTAAAATTTGCTGGAAGAATTAGCAGACACCATGTTGCATTTGGAGAGCCCATGATGTGCCTAAACAGAGGAAACCCCCACAAATGACACCATTTTGGAAACTAGACCCCTCAGAGAACTTATCTAGTTGTATATTGAGCTGACAGTATTGAGCTTTGTATTGAACCTCCAGGTGCTTCACAGAAGTTTATAACCTTGATCCGTGAAAATAAAAATAAACAAATCACATTTTTTCCACAAAAATGTTTTTCAGTCCCAAATTTTATATTCTCATTTAGGATAACAGGAGAAAATAGACCCCAAAATTTGTTCTGCAATTTCTCTTGAATTCACCAGTACCCCACATGTGTTCGAAAACTAATTTTGACACACAGTGCAAAGCTCAGAGGGGAAGTATTATTACAGTGCAGATTTTGCTTCGCTGGTTTGAGGGTGTCATGTCACGTAGGCAGAGCCCCTGAGGTGACAGAACAAGTGATTGCCTGTTTATTAGGCAATTCCGACATGTATTCAGGCTTTCTAGCAGCCGCAAATCATTCAGCTAGGGTGACACATACTAAATCTCCGAGCATGCCCAAACTACTCGGAGAACACCCAAGCATTTTCGGAAATCTCGAGTAACGAGCATACTCGCTCATCACTAGTTACCAATGGTTTTCTTGGTGACTGTGGACCCAGGTGCCTTGAGATCATTAACAAGTTCCCCCCATGTAGTTTTAGGCTGGTTGCTCACCTTCATCAGGATACCCCACAAAGTGAGATTTTACATGGTGCACCAGATTGATGTCGATTGACTGTCACCAACAGTTGTCTCCTTCTCACCTAGTGTCTTACATATGGTTTTGCAGCCCATACCAGCTTTGTGCAGGTCTATGATCTTGTCCCTGACATCTTTATAAAGCTCTTTGGTCTTGCCCATGTTGTAAAGGTTAGAGTCTGATTAATTGAGTCTGTGGAAAGGAGTCTTTTATGAAGGTGACTATGTAAGACAGCTATCTTTAATGCAGGTAATGAGTTGATTAGGAGCATCTAACCAGTCTGAAGGAGCCAGAACTCTTAATGGTTGGTAGGGCATCAAATACTTATTTCTTACTGCAAAATGCAAATAAATTTGTGTAATTTATACAATGTGGTTTTCTGGATTTTATTTTTGATATTCTATCTCTCAATGTTAAAATTAACCTACCCTTAAAATTATACACTGTTCATGTATTTGTCAGTGGTCAAACTTACAAAATCAGCAAGGGATCAATTACTTATTTCCCCCACTGTATATTGGATTTATGTATTTGGCAGCTCTCACACACCAAAATATGCATTTATTGCAAAAAACAGTTTTTTCATCCCCATATTTTGAGAGCTATAATTTTTCCATATTTTGTCCGACAGTCGTGATGGCTTGTGTTTTGCAGCACGAGTTGACATTTTTGTTGGTACCATTTTCAAACACATGATATTTTTGATGGCTGTCTATTCCGATTTTTGGGAGGTACAATGAACGTAAACCAGCAATTCAGGAATCTTTTTATACAGTATATCGTTACGCGTGTGGTAAAACTGATAAGGCAACTTTATTCTTCGGGTCAATATGATTACAGCGATATATTGTTTTTACATGTTTTGGTGATTTTACACAATAAAATTATTTTATAGAAAAAATAATTATTTTTGAATTGCTTTATTCTGAGAGCTCTAACTTTTTATTTTTCTGCTGATGGAGCTTTAATGGCAGCTTGTTTTTTGCTGGACAAGATGAAGTTTTCAGCAGTACCACTTTTATTTACATTTGTCTTTATGATAGCGTTTTATTCTGCTTTTTGTTCAACGGTATGATGAGATAAAGCATTGTTTTTTGCCTCATGTTTTTTTTTTATGGTGTCCACTAAAGGGGCTAACTAGTGGGACAGTTTTATAGAGTGTGTCGTTCTGGGCGCAGCAATACAAAATATGTGTACTTTTTTTTTAGATAAATGTATTTATTGGAATAATATTTTTTTGTTCTTTATTTGGGGATTTTTAAAAAATATTTTTACACTTTTAAATACTGTATAAACTCGCGTATACGCAGAGAGTTTCAGCACATTTTTTTGTGCTGAAAATGCCCTCCTCGGCTTATACACAAGTCATTGTGCAGACCATTTTGCACCCTCCCCTCCCATAGTCGTGGAGCGCATATTCATTACCTTAATGAGCGGTACCATGTGACCGCTCAGCACAGGACAGCTAAAGGAAGCCGGGACAACTGAGACACTGGGACATGCAGCGATGGCACAAGGAGGATGAGTATTGTAAATACAAACCTGTGCTTTGTATCCCCCCCACCTCATTGTAGATTGTAAGCTCCACGAGCAGGGTCGTCTTATTTCGCTTTAATTATTGTATTGTTAGCGTTGTTACTTATGACTGTTGTGTTTGAAACTGTTCAACTGTAAAGCGCTGCGGAATATGTTGGCGCTATATAAATAAAGATTATTATTATTATTATTATTATTATTAGTATGATGGGGGAGCAAGGAGGAGGACAGGGGAGCATGGAGGAAGACAGGGGAGCACAGAGGAGCACGGAGCAGGACAGGGGAGCGCTGAGTAGGACGGGGGGGAGCACGGAGGGGCACGGATGAGCAAGCAGGGAGGAGCACTGGGGAGCACGGAGGAGCATGGGGGAGCACGAAGGAGTATGGGGGAGCACGGAGGCGCACAGCCATACATGGAAGGATGGGATGGGGGGAGCCACACAGAGCAGGACAGGGATGAGGGAATAATGCATACCCGGCTTATGCTCAAGTCAATAAGCTTTCCCAGTTTTCCGTGGCAAAATTAGGTGCTTCGGCTTATACTCGGTCGGCTTATACTCGAGTATATAGGGTAACTTTAAAAGGTACTGACCTTTAAGATGCTGTGTGTATTCTGCACCCCCCTTCCACCTGTGGAAGTACTGTTCCTTTAAGCCATTATGTGGTTTCTAGTAGTCTGAGAATTAAAGAATTGGCATTAGCTGTCTCATTGCCATTAGTAGGCCAAATAAATAATTTGTCAAGACCACTGTGTGTTTTCTAGTAGTTTGCAAATAAATATATCGCATCAGCCATCTTGTTTCCATTTCTAGGCCCAAAAAATAATTTTTTGGACAGGTGTGTTTTTTAGTTGTCTGGGAAATAAATAATTGGCATCAGCCGTCTATTTGCCATTTCTAAGCCAAAGAAATAATTTTGGTGCTGAAGCTCAGCCATCATACTAACAGCATTTCTAAGGACTAATTGTTGGCTTTTGCTGTTTATATCACATACAATCTGCATTTAGACTAGGGAGTGAGAGAGCATTATGAGAGCAAGGAGAGTGACAAAATCCAGTCTGTAGACAGGGATTTGGCCTGTGCAGTCTGTTGGCACATATATAGCTTTAAGTTTTTTTGTGGGGACTGAAAAATGAATATATTTTGATTCTATCTAACATTACGTGCTTTGAGGTCTTTTCTGTGTTATATAACACACCCAAAAATCATTGAAACAATTTTCTGGGCTACAATTCTTAGGCATGCACTATTCCGTAGTGTGGAGAACATTTCTGTGATCTCTAAAACTCATAAAAACATTTAAACATTTTGTAGGCTTCCATTTCTCGGTCCTACAGTGTTAAGTGGTCTTTGAACATTTTTGTGATCTCTAAAAGTGATAAAAATCTTTTCAAAATTTTTTAGGCTTCTATTTCTCAGCCCTACAGTGTTACGCTGTCTGTGAACATTTCTGTCATCTCCAAAACTGAAAAAAGCATTGAAACATTTTTCTGTTCTGAATTTGATTGTTACCCATACATTTTGTGTTCTTTTTATTACATTATATCTAAATATCTGAAGGGATATCACAGTGTAGAGGGATCATCCTTATTCTCATTTGCACATGGAAACATGAGAAGCAATGAAATAAAACTGAAAGGGAGAAGATACAGATTAGATATCAGAAAAAACATTTTGACAGTGAGGGAGATCAATGAGTAAAATAGGTTACCACGAGAGATGGCGAGTTCTCCTTCAATGGAAGTCTTCAAGCATATGCTGGACAGACATCTGTCTGAGATGGTTTAGTGAATCCTGCACTGTATTGAGAAAGGAGATGGACAAGATGACCCTTGAGGTACCTTCCAACTCTAACATTCTATGATTCCATGATTCATTACAGTGGAGTAAACTCCCAAAACCTGCTTTGATCACTGCCGGTGACCAATTGTTTTCTTTTATTAAAAGAAAACTTGGCTTCAAGAGACCTAGCAATTACAAAATACGTAAGGCTTTTGTTAAGGGATGGTGGTGTGGAAGTGCTGATGATAGTGTACGCAGATGCCAAGGACATGGGGCAGGTGCAACTACACCTGTTGATGGAATACTAGAAGCACACCCATCCACGACACACAGGTTCCTTTCATGCTTTACAAGGAGGTACACTACACCGCTTCTGAAGCCAGAGCAGGGCAAGCAGGTGGTCAGTTGGATATAAGATAATGCTTCCAGCAGCCTTTTCCCAACACAGCGTTCAGCTATCCCTGTCCCAGGCCTTGGAACAAAAAACAAAGTTCCCAGCGACCCACTCACAGGTCAAAATGCTAAATGGGCACATTTCCAGGCTGCTTGCTGGGGAATTGTTGCCATTTAGGCTGGTAGACATGGAGGATTTTCACTGACTCATTTCACCGTCGCTCAGTACTCGGTCCCCAGCCACCTTGTACCAGCATGTGTCCAGGAACATTACCCTTGACCATACCAACGCACTTACTGGCATTGTCCACTTAATGACTGACACATGGACAAGTGCTTGTGGACAGAGATGCTACATTTTCCTGATGGTACACTGGGAGAAGATTGTGGAGGCTGGGGCTGAGTCAGACCGAGGCACAGCACATGTGCTCCCAACGCCGAGGATTGCTGGCCCTACTTCTATCAGGGTTTCTTCCACCTTCTACAGCAGTTCTTGTGCCACCTATTGCTTATCCTCATCCTCCATCTCTGATGTGGTATCTCAGAGCACGTCATTCACATCAGCCGGAAGCTGGAAGCTCTGCATCACTGACTCAGCAAAGCAGAAATCGGCTCTGCTGAAGCTAATTTATCTATGAGACAAACTGTACACCGCAGCAGAGTTACTTAAAGGAAAAACAGACCAGGCAAATCTGTTGTTTTTACTGCTGAACCTCCAACCAGGCATGGCTGTATGTGATAATGGGCATAACTTGGTGGCGGCTGTCAAGCTTGGCAAGCTCACACACATTCCATGCTTGGCACGTGCTCAGCTTGGTAGTTCAGCAGTTTCTAAAAGCATACCCAGATTTGCCAGAGCTTCTGGTCAAGGTACGCCGTGTCAGCACCCATTTCCACAAGTCGGCTACAGTTGCTGCTGCTCTGGCAGTGATGCAGCAGTGCATGAAAGTGCCAGCTCATCAACTGATGTGCGACATCACCACGCACTGGAACCCCACACTGTACATGCTGGCAAGGCTTTGTGAGCAGAAAAGGACAGTGGTTGAGTACCAGCTCCGTCATCATTCTGGTGAGCCTTCGCATATAACAACTGAAGATTGGGCATTAGAGTTGAGCGAAACGGGTCGAAAAAATTCAAAAGTCGCCGACTTTTGGCAAAGTCGGGTTTCATGAAACGAAACCCGACCCTAGGATGAGGTCGGCCACGAGGTCGGCGACTTACGCGCCAAAGTCGCGTTTCAAAAGTTTGTTTTGCGCTCTTTTTCAGCCAATCAGGATCCACGGACACTGTGGGCAACGTGATGACATAGGCACGGGTCACCACCATCTTTCAGAAGGGCATGCAAGTGATTGGCTTGCTTTGGTGGGCGTCACAGGGGGTATAAAAGGGCGTGCACGCCGACCTCCATCTTACTTCTGCCGATCTTAGTATAGGGAGAGGTTTCTGCTGATTCTGTAGGGAGAGCGTTAGGCAGGGAAGAAGACAAAAAAACTGCTTCTGCTGCTAGCGATTTGGCCTGCACAACACACCAGTCACTGTGTGTGCAGTGCAAGGGGAGGCTATATAGTGGTGTATCAGTGGTGTTGGTTGTTGGGCTGCCTTCTAAGGCTTCCTGACATTCCTGCATTGCTGTTTACCCACTGCTCCGCAAACTGCTTTTTTAAAAGCAATCCCAATTTTTTTTTTTTGTCCTGCTGAGAAGAAAAAAAAACTGCTTCTGCTGCTAGCAATTTGGCCTGCACAACACACCAGTCACTGTGTGTGCAGTGCAAGGGGAGGCTATATAGTGATGTATCAGTGGTGTTGGTTGTTGGGCTGCCTTCTAAGGCTTCCTGACATTCCTGCATTACTGTTTACCCACTGCTCCGCGAACTGCTTTTTTAAAAGCAATCCAATCTCCCTTATCCTCTAGTCACTTTTGTCACAGCTGTGCCATCGAGCCTGTCACATAGCGCTCAGATATTCATTGGGCCTCACACAATCCAAAAGTGTCCAGTGTCCAAAAGTGTGTGCAGAGATTCAAAATCTCCCTTATCCTCTAGTCACTTTGGTCACAGCTGTGCCATCGAGCCTGTCACATAGCGCTCAGATATCAGTGGGCCTCACACAATCCAAAAGTGTCCATCCAGTGTCCAAAAGTGTGTGCAGAGATTCAAAATCTCCCTTATCCTCTAGTCACTTTGGTCACAGCTGTGCCATCGAGCCTGTCATATAGCGCTCAGATATCAGTGGGCCTCACACAATCCAAAAGTGTCCAGTGTCCAAAAGTGTGTGCAGAGATTCAAAATCTCCCTTATCCTCTAGTCACTTTGGTCACAGCTGTGCCATCGAGCCTGTCACATAGCGCTCAGATATCAGTGGGCCTCACACAATCCAAAAGTGTCCATCCAGTGTCCAAAAGTGTGTGCAGAGATTCAAAATCTCCCTTATCCTCTAGTCACTTTGGTCACAACTGTGCCATCGAGCCTGTCACATAGCGCTCAGATATCAGTGGGCCTCACACAATCCAAAAGTGTCCAGTGTCCAAAAGTGTGTGCAGAGATTCAAAATCTCCCTTATCCTCTAGTCACTTTGGTCACAGCTGTGCCATCGAGCCTGTCACATAGCGCTCAGATATCAGTGGGCCTCACACAATCCGAAAGTGTCCATCCAGTGTCCAAAAGTGTGTGCAGAGATTCAAAATCTCCCTTATCCTCTAGTCACTTTGGTCACAGCTGTGCCATCGAGCCTGTCACATAGCGCTCAGATATCAGTGGGCCTCACACAATCCAAAAGTGTCCAGTGTCCAAAAGTGTGTGCAGAGATTCAAAATCTCCCTTATCCTCTAGTCACTTTGGTCACAGCTGTGCCATCGAGCCTGTCACATAGCGCTCAGATATCAGTGGGCCTCACACAATCCAAAAGTGTCCATCCAGTGTCCAAAAGTGTGTGCAGAGATTCAAAATCTCCCTTATCCTCTAGTCACTTTGGTCACAGCTGTGCCATCGAGCCTGTCACATAGCGCTCAGATATCAGTGGGCCTCACACAATCCAAAAGTGTCCAGTGTCCAAAAGTGTGTGCAGAGATTCAAAATCTCCCTTATCCTCTAGTCACTTTGGTCACAGCTGTGCCATCGAGCCTGTCACATAGCGCTCAGATATCAGTGGGCCTCACACAATCCAAAAGTGTCCAGTGTCCAAAAGTGTGTGCAGAGATTCAAAATCTCCCTTATCCTCTAGTCACTTTGGTCACAGCTGTGCCATCGAGCCTCTCACATAGCGCTCAGATATCAGTGGGCCTCACACAATCCAAAAGTGTCCAGTGTCCACAAGTGTCTGCAGAAATTCAAAATCTCCCCTGTCCTATAGACACCTTGTACCTTGTTTTACATTACTATATAGTTTGTTGGATTTTGTCTACATTTCTACCAAAAATGAGGAAGGCTGGTGGAAGAGGCCGTGGAATTGGGCGGGGGTTGACAGCTGGTAATGATGGTGTTGGTGGTGGATCTGATGGTAGTGGAAAGAGCAAAATAGGACCGAATGCAGGAGGTGCTGACCCTGGGTCATCGTCTGGCTACATAAGGCCTCGAACGCTTAGTTTTCTAGGAGTTGGCAAACCGCTTTTAAAGCCAGAGCATCAGGAAAAAGTTTTGTCTTACATTGCTGACTCAGCCTCCAGCTCTATCGCCTCCTCTTCTTCAGTTGTAAAAAGTAAAAGCACTGAGTCGTCATTGGAGGCTCATGTTCATGAACCACACCTTTCCTTGTGTCCTTCACCCCAACCAAGATTGAAGGATGACGCAGGTCATACTACTGATTACTCCATGGAGCTGTTTTCACATACCATGCCTGGATTATCAAGTGAAATGGTGAATTACCCAGGCCAAGATGAATCTGACATGGAGTGCACTGATGCACAGCCGCTGATGGATGATTCTGCTGGTACATTCACTCAGAGCACTACATTGTCCTCGCAGTGTACAGAGCCAGATTCTGACCCTGATGAGACTCAGGTGCCCCTTCCCGCACACTATACCACCATACACGGTGACACAGAGGAAGGTGCACATGACATAGAAGAGGAGGTGATGGATGACCCAGTTGTTGACCCAGATTGGCATCCATTGGGGGAAGAGGGTGCTGCTTCCAATAGGTCAGATGAGGAGCATCCACAGCAGACATCGACATCGCAACAGCTGCTATCTGGCAGGCCCGGAGCACTCCAAAGACAGGTTCCAAACATCAAAAGAGTTGCTGGACAGCTTGTCCAGAGGGTCAAAAGATCACAGCGTGCTAGGCCGCAAAATGTCTGCCAAAGTAGGAAGAGTGCAGTGTGGCACTTTTTTGACCAAAATCCTCATGATCAGGCCAAGGTTATCTGTAAGAAGTGCGCAAAGACCTTTAGCCGAGGGAAAAATCTGAAAAATTTGAATACCAGTTGCATGCTTAGACATTTAACCAGCATGCACTTGCAAGCGTGGACACAACACCAAACCTCAAGTGCCACATGTGCAACTGATCACAACGAAGGTAGTCAGCAACGCTACATTGTTTCCCCCACTGTAAGCCCACCGGTTAGCACAGCAGCAAATGTTGAGGTGTCGTTGCAAGACCACAGCAGTCAGGGAATCCCACTGTTATATCAACGAAAGACTGATTCTAGGCCATCAGAAAGAACACCAACTCCATCACCATCATCAACCCTCTCTCAGTCCGCCCTGTCCACCGCTACTTCCACCATATGCAGCTCTCAAGTCCAGCTCACCCTCCCAGACACTATGAGTAGGTCAAGAAAGTACACAGTCTCTCATCCGCATACACTGGGTTTGAACGCCCACATTGCCAAACTAATCTCGTTTGAGATGATGCCCTTTCGGTTGGTGGAAAGCACAGCTTTCCGCGAACTCATGGCCTATGCAGTACCACGCTATGACCTACCCAGTCGCCACTTCTTCTCTCGCAAAGCCATCCCAGCCCTCCACCATCATGTGAAAGACCGCATTGTCCATGCACTCAAGCAGTCAGTGAGCGGAAAGGTGCACCTCACAACTGATGCATGGTCCAGTCGGCATGGCCAGGGCCGTTACGTGTCCATCACTGCGCACTGGGTTAATGTGGTGGATGCAGGGTCCACAGGGGACAGCGGTGGTGGGACAGTGCTGCCTAGCCCACGGTATAGGAAACAGTTGGCTGTAGGCGTTCGACCCTCCTCCTCCTCCTCCTCCTCCAGAAGCGAAAGCTCGTCCACAGAGCGCAGTCGTACGAGCACTCCATCTGCAGCTGCCACTGTTGCACACGATGTGTCCCCCTATCGAGCAGCTAGTGGAAAGCGTCAGCAGGCTGTGTTGCAGATGATGTGTTTGGGCGACAGACACACCGCCGAGGTGCTGGCCGAGTACTTGAAGCGACAAACTGAGTCATGGCTGGGCAGTGTACATCTTGAGGCAGGCAAGGTAGTTAGTGATAACGGCCGTAATTTTGTGGCAGCCATAGCCCTTTCAAAACTCAGCCACATACCTTGCTTGGCTCACACCTTGAACCTGGTGGTGCAGTGCTTCCTCAAAAATTATCCGGAGTTAACAGCCCTGCTCCAGAAGGTGCGAAGACTGTGCGCGCACATCCGCCGGTCGCCTGTACACTCCGTTCGTATGCAGAAGCTGCAGCGATTGCTCCACCTTCCCAACCACCACCTCATTATCGACATTGCAACAAGGTGGAACTCCACCCTGCACATGGTGGAGCGGCTGTGTGAGCAGAGGCAGGCCATAATGCATTTGTGGGAGGATACACGGCCAGGCACTTTGAGAGCAGACATGGAGTTGACAGGTGTGCAGTGGTCGAAGCTGAAAGACCTTTGTAAAGTCCTTCAGTGTTTTGAGGAATGCACACGGCTGGTAAGCGCAGACGACGCCATCCTAAGCATGAGCATCCCACTTATGTGTCTGCTCATGCAAACTTTGACGCACCTTAAGGAGCAGGCGTCTGCAGCCAATGTTGATGAGGAGGAAGAGGAGGAGGGAATCCTTGATGACATTCAGCTATTGTCTGCTCAGGGACCTCTCCTGGACGAGGTGGAGGAAGAAGAGGAGGAGGAAGATGATGATGGGGATGATTACTTAGGGGAGGAGGATGCATCTCGTGGGGCAAGTGAAAATGTTGGCGTGGCAAGGTCTGGTACAGGGTTTGTGCGTGACTGGAGGGATGTGGATTTGCCAGAAAGTGCTCCTCCACCCAGCACTCGCAGTGCATCATTGACACCGGGAACATTGGCCCACATGTCAGATTATGCCTTGCGGATCCTAAAAAGGGACCCCCGCATTGCCAAAATGATGAACGATGATGACTACTGGTTGGCCAGCATCCTGGATCCACATTATAAAGGCAAATTACAAAACATCATGCCACAGGAGAACCTTGACCTAATATTGGCTAATAAACAAGCAACTCTGGTAAATCGGTTGCTTGAGGCATTCCCAGCACACAGCAGCGGTGATGGTTCTCACACGAGCCGTACGGGCCGGGGGCAGCTTGGCAGAGGTGTTCGTGGTGCACACAGCAGAAGTGGCGTTGGAGACAGGGGTTTCATGACAATGTTGTGGACTGATTTTTCAAATACCGCTCACACAACTGGTAATACTGCATCGATGGAAAGTGACAGGAGACAGCAGTTGTCAACTATGGTTACAAACTACTTTTCCTCCCATATCGATGTTCTCCCACACAGGTCATTCCCCTTTGACTATTGGGCCGCTAAACTGGACACCTGGCCTGAATTGGCCCAATATGCCTTACAGGAGCTCGCTTGCCCAGCTGCAAGTGTGCTATCGGAAAGAGTCTTCAGTGCAGCTGGATCAATCCTGACAGAAAAAAGGACCCGTCTGTCAACCCAAAATGTGGATGATCTAACCTTCATTAAAATGAACCACGCATGGGTTTCCAAGGATTTTGTCCCACCTTCCCCTGATGACACATAGGGTGACAGAAAAATGGCTTGCTTTGGTCCACCTCTTCCTGGTACTTCACCTATTTCGCCTTTTGCATCAGCTGAATGTCCAACATCAACATATGCCACTTTCTAAAACTCCCTAACTGTGCTGCCTCCCCCCCATGGCCGGGGTCACCACCTAGCGCACGACACCGTGCAAGTGCCGTTGCCCTGGACAGGTGGGTAGGCCGACTCTTGGGCGCGGGCACTGGCACAGGGTCCCTCATAGTGCAATCAAGTGTCTCTGACAGTGGTGGTGCACACCCGCCGTCAGACACACCGCTGTACTATGAGGGGCCCAGTGCCAGTACCGACGCCCACGAGTGGGCCCCCCTTGCTTGGGCAGGGCCCCAGCATTTGCAATCTTTACCTCTCCCTGCTCCTCCGCTGTGTAATCTGGGCCGTCAAATCCATACTGTGCCTGACACCGTCTGAGCCTGCCTCCTGATGTATAGACATATATTTTGAATGTGTACGCTATCCATACATGTTATCTGGGGATACGGTACCCTTTCTAACCTTTGTGCAATCACGTGCAATCCATACTGGGCCTAACACCGTCTGAGCCTGCCTCCTGAGACATATATTTTGAATGTGTACGCTATCCATACATGTTATCTGGGGATACGGTACCCTTTCTAACCTTTGTGCAATCACGTGCAATCCATACTGGGCCTAACACCGTCTGAGCCTGCCTCCTGAGACATATATTTTGAATGTGTACGCTATCCATACATGTTATCTGGGGATACGGTACCCTTTCTAACCTTTGTGCAATCACGTGCAATCCATACTGGGCCTAACACCGTCTGAGCCTGCCTCCTGAGACATATATTTTGAATGTGTACGCTATCCATACATGTTATCTGGGGATACGGTACCCTTTCTAACCTTTGTGCAATCACGTGCAATCCATACTGGGCCTAACACCGTCTGAGCCTGCCTCCTGAGACATATATTTTGAATGTGTACGCTATCCATACATGTTATCTGGGGATACGGTACCCTTTCTAACCTTTGTGCAATCACGTGCAATCCATACTGGGCCTAACACCGTCTGAGCCTACCTCCTGAGACATATATTTTGAATGTGTACGCTATCCATACATGTTATCCGGGGATACGATACCCTTTCTAACCTTTGTGCAATCACGTGCAATCCATACTGGGCCTAACACCGTCTGAGCCTGCCTCCTGAGACATATATTTTGAATGTGTACGCTATCCATACATGTTATCTGGGGATACGGTACCCTTTCTAACCTTTGTGCAATCACGTGCAATCCATACTGGGCCTAACACCGTCTGAGCCTACCTCCTGAGACATATATTTTGAATGTGTACGCTATCCATACATGTTATCTGGGGATACGGTACCCTTTCTAACCTTTGTGCAATCACGTGCAATCCATACTGGGCCTAACACCGTCTGAGCCTGCCTCCTGAGACATATATTTTGAATGTGTACGCTATCCATACATGTTATCTGGGGATACGGTACCCTTTCTAACCTTTGTGCAATCACGTGCAATCCATACTGGGCCTAACACCGTCTGAGCCTGCCTCCTGAGACATATATTTTGAATGTGTACGCTATCCATACATGTTATCTGGGGATACGGTACCCTTTCTAACCTTTGTGCAATCACGTGCAATCCATACTGGGCCTAACACCGTCTGAGCCTACCTCCTGAGACATATATTTTGAATGTGTACGCTATCCATACATGTTATCCGGGGATACGGTACCCTTTCTAACCTTTGTGCAATCACGTGCAATCCATACTGGGCCTAACACCGTCTGAGCCTGCCTCCTGAGACATATATTTTGAATGTGTACGCTATCCATACATGTTATCTGGGGATATGGTACCCTTTCTAACCTTTGTGCAATCACGTGCAATCCATACTGGGCCTAACACCGTCTGAGCCTACCTCCTGAGACATATATTTTGAATGTGTACGCTATCCATACATGTTATCCGGGGATACGGTACCCTTTCTAACCTTTGTGCAATCACGTGCAATCCATACTGGGCCTAACACCGTCTGAGCCTGCCTCCTGAGACATATATTTTGAATGTGTACGCTATCCATACATGTTATCTGGGGATACGGTACCCTTTCTAACCTTTGTGCAATCACGTGCAATCCATACTGGGCCTAACACCGTCTGAGCCTGCCTCCTGAGACATATATTTTGAATGTGTACGCTATCCATACATGTTATCCGGGGATACGGTACCCTTTCTAACCTTTGTGCAATCACGTGCAATCCATACTGGGCCTAACACCGTCTGAGCCTGCCTCCTGAGACATATATTTTGAATGTGTACGCTATCCATACATGGTATCTGGGGATACGGTACCCTTTCTAACCTTTGTGCAATCACGTGCAATCCATACTGGGCCTAACACCGTCTGAGCCTACCTCCTGAGACATATATTTTGAATGTGTACGCTATCCATACATGTTATCCGGGGATACGGTACCCTTTCTAACCTTTGTGCAATCACGTGCAATCCATACTGGGCCTAACACCGTCTGAGCCTACCTCCTGAGACATATATTTTGAATGTGTACACTATCCATACATGTTATCTGGGGATACGGTACCCTTTCTCACCTTTGTGCAATCACGTGCAATCCATACTGGGCCTAACACCGTCTGAGAATGATAGATGGGGCCCACCATACACTGGAACATTCCAAAGGTGGACATCAGACACTGGAGCAGCATTTACAGGGCTCATTATACACTAGAGCATTAGAAATGGGGCCCATTATGTTTGGAGCATTATTTGGGCCCATAAGACAGTAGAGCTTCATCCATGGGGACCAACATATACTGTAGCATTATGTGGAGCTCATCATATACTGTTTCAAACATTATATGGGACCAATGATTCTGTATGGAGAAATAGATGGGCTTCGTCATGAGATGTAAAAAGTGAGGTATTTTTCATTGTACTATACCGCTATTTCTCTGCCGTATCGGAGCATGATGAGTTGTGGTATGTGTTAAAGGGGCGCTCTTTCGCCCAGGGCACATGAAAACCTGGAGCCAGCCCTCCCCCCCCACAGTCTGTAGCCAAATAACCCCCATTTTTCAGTGCGTAACTTGTATTATGAAGTTAATTAAGGTTGACAAGCTTAAGTAAGAAGAATTGATGCTTTTGGCATTCAAATGGGCACTGTTGGTGTGTTTCCTGTCCTCCTCTCACTGCCGACTTTTATTCCCCATTGACTTACATTGGGTTTCGTGTTTCGGGACGACCCCGACTTTTCCCTATAATCGGACGATCTTGCTCGACCCGACTTTTGGAAAAGTCGGGTTTCACGAAACGAAACGCGACCCTAAAAAAACAAAAGTCGCTCAACTCTATTGGGCATGGATATCTAACATTTGTGCAGTTCTCCAAGACTTTGAGGACTCCGCAAAGATGGTGAGTGGCGATGATGCCATAGTCAGCACAACTATCCCAATTCCTGTGCCTAATTAAACAGTTGCTGCCCCTCTGTTTGACTTGTTATTATTATTTAGTTACCTCTTTTCCCACGCTCTTTATGTGTTGGGATGGATCTTACTGGAGTGCACCATCACATACATATGGAGTCTTTATGCTTTACTGTTAAGCATACAGAAAAGGTTTGACTATTTCCTTATCCATGATGGGTGACCCTGTTGTATCTGTTTGTGTTTTCATTGGGTCACTTTACCTTGTTATCTTTTTAATGTTTTCCTAATAAAATTTATACTTGCTTTTACTATATCCACATGTTACTCCTCATTCTCCTACTGTTCTTATGGATAGAGATGAGCGAATATTTCAATGTTTGGTTCGGATTACGATCGCAAAATTTGCAATAACCAAACGCCATTCAGGTCAATGGGAGGTAAAAACTAACGCATGCACAACACTTTATAATGGCCCCAAATGCTGTCAAAACACATCAAATGAGGGACAAACACCAGGAAAGTGGCCTCAATTCACCCACAGTACAAATTTTAGCATGGCACTGCAGCAATCAACCAGGCATGAGGTTTTGGGGTCTGGGTCAGCATTTACAGCTTTCAATTGAACGTCACAGAAAGACAAGGTGGGTGAGGGATCAGCGTAGGCTTCCTTTGCTGGGAGCCCTGATACCACATACAACACCTCTACCTGCTTTCATGCTGAGCCACACTCAGATTGCACAAATATCAGGTTTGTAGACTACCATTGTCAGAAAAATTTAAGGATTGTAACACGGGTAGTTGACTCCAAGGAAGTGGAGGCCTGACGGTCTTGGAGGCCTACTGCTACAGGCAACACGCATGAAGAAGACCCAACCAGGAGTAAACACATTTACAAAAATTAGTGGCAGACACCAACATAGTGGCATCAATTGCAATAGAGTAGAACTAGCATAGCGGGGACTGACAACTCTTCCACTACAGCCAACCCAGCAGATGGAGACTGTAACGGGTAAGGTGGAGGAATCACTGTTCCGCATCCCTCTGAAAGCCTGGAAGGGGCGTAACTAGGTGGCCTACCAAATCACTATTTGGACAAAAGGCAGCAGGCGAAAACTGGAACCCATGAAAGAACAAAGAGGTGACACCAGGTACTATTCCATGGCTGACTTACAGAAGGTGGCAGCTGACCTCCTACAGTGGGTAAGCTGCTACGGCCCGAAGGAGGGATGAAAAATGCAGGCAGGCACTGTAGGGACTCCAGAACCATGGGTGCAAAAGGGACCGGATGAGGAACATAAAATCACTGTCAAGTGCGGCCTTGACCAGGTGTTAGACAGATGGGTGCTGGCAGGTGCGATCTTTTCAGGCTGTCGGACAGAAGATGAAACTATGCATTGGATTGCGTTAATGAGGATTTTCCATGTGGTCATGTGACAGGAAATGTTATTTCAGCCATTTTGGAGCATACACTCTGCAGACAAACTCTGGAAACACCAGCTACACAGTGTGTCTACCGTGTGAGCAACTATATACCCGTGACTGCTAATAAAAATCATCTATTTTCAAGTTGAGTGCCAAAGATTTATTTTACCGTGTGAACGACCTGAGGCAATGTAAGTACAATTATATATGTATATAGACATCTTTTGAGTGTGTAGTGGCCGTCCGATGTTTGTGTACTAAATGTATGATTTTGTATGTACACAGATGTCGGATAGTGAGGGATCTAGCCGCAGCAGCGTGTCTGCCGTCTTCTCCTTGGAATCGGTAAAGTCATACCATTTATAAAAAGACCCTAAAAATGTTGTGTGGAACTCTAGTGTACCAAGGGGAATCATGTGTAATCATGTTTTTATTGCAAATTATAGGAATCTTCAGATCCAAAACCAAGCAGGCCACCCCCAAAAAAGCAATCTAATAAAGCAGCCAAAAAGGTACATGCCAGAAAATATTTTCTTTTTTCTAAATAAATTGTAACATGAATCGTAACTCCTTTTTTTTCTAAATTGTAGGTTACAAAACCAAAAAAACAGCCTTGCCGTGTTGCATCACCTCACCTTGAAGTGGTAATTATCAAACAAAGTATCGATTTTTAACCAACCAAAATTAAATTTTTTATTTTTTTTTCTCAAAATCATTATAGAAACAAAACATAACAGTTTAAAAAATACCTAAAACACCACAAAATAACAACTTTTAAAACCCTTTTTTTATCCTAACAAGCTACATTCATTTCAGTACACTAAAAAAAAAAAACAATAATACATGGACCCCCTAACAAACATATTACTATAAATGAATAACATTACAATGCAATTTTTTAAAATCGGAAGGTGTGTAAAAATTGTTGAAAAAAGGGGCTGGAAGATATTGTGGTCTAGGGGATGTGATAAATGTATTCTGATTCTGAACAAATCCACTTATATTTTTTAATAAAAAAATTTGTGTTTACATAGTCCAAGCAGCCATCCAAAAAAAGACAACACATTGAGGTTGATGAAGAGCCCTTGGACATAGAAAATGAGACTCTAAGGCTACGTTCACACGTAGCGGAACTCCCGTGGAAGTTACCGTGAAAATTCCGGAATTCCATTCCGCGGGAAAATCGCATTTTAAATTCCCGCGATTTTCTCATGGAAAAACTAGCGATATGCAAGCGTAATTAGCTTGCAGAATGCTAGCATTTTCCAAGTGATCTGGAGCATCGCTTGGAGAGCTGATTGACAGGTTGGTCACACACGTCAAACATAGTGTTCGACTAGTGTGGCCAACTTTTTACTACTGATGCTGCCTATGCAGCATCAGTAGTAAAAGATAGGATGTAAAAAGTAAAAAAATTAAAAAATATTTTATTCTCACCTCTGGCGTCCCGCGCAGCCTTCCCGCCTCTCTCCACGCTCCCGGCATCTTCCGGTCCCAGTAATCCTTTGAGCAAATGACCGCGAGACGTCGCACTCCCGTGACGTTATCGCGAATGACCATGAGATGTCGCGCTCCCATGAGACCGCGACGTCATCGCGGTCATTCTCGCAAAGGATTACTGGGACCGGAAGATGTCGGGAGCGTGGAGGGAGGCGGGAAGGCTGTGTGGGACGCCGGAAGGTGGGAATAACAATATTTTTTATTTTAATTCTATTTTTTACAGGGATATGGTACCCACAGTCTCCTCTCCTCCAGACCGTGGGTACCATCTGCAAATGTTCTGCTTACTTTTCGCATGGTGGGCACAGCCACATGCAGAAAGTAAGCAGAACAATGAATTCCTATGTGGGTGGAATCGCCGCGATTCCGCTAAATTAATGAGCATGCTGCGTTTTTTACAATGAAGCGATTCCACCGCGGAAAAAGCGGCAGCATTAGCACAGCATTGCGGAATCCCATAGGATTGCATGGGATGCTTATTTTTCGGGTTTTCGCGGCAAAATCGCGTGTTTAAAACTGCCGCGAAAACGCGAAAAAGCCACGACGTGTGAACGCAGCCTTATTGCATTGGTGCATGTGAATCCGTCCATATAGGACCAGAGTGACAGCTCGCACAATGATATAATTAAAAAACGGAGATTGTGGGAGAAAATAATTTGTGAGTTGGATCCTCGGTATCTGGCAAAGTCCGCCTCCTCGCAAAAAAAAATTGGTAATTAATGGTCAATGAAATATTTGTTCATTAAATATTGTTATAGAGAAAAAATATTTTTTTTTTGGTTTTGTATTTTTTATTGTAGCCGATGCAGTCCATACCCATTGGAGATCCATTAGAGATAGATTTGTCTGTGACCACCGAAACAGCCAAAACACCCCCAGTGGATATTCAGGCAAGTGAGTCACCCCTTATGTTCACTATGAGCAATTGATGTTTCTACAGAAAATGTTGTCCTAGCGATCGTAAGTAAACATAATGTTATTGTTTGGGTCGGTAAAAATGTGTGAGAGCAAGAAATGTGTCTTAAAATCTATATATTTTTTTTTTTGGTAGAATGATCTGCAGTACAGCTGCGCTTCAAGAGGCAGAGGTACCGGAGCCTTCTCGCCAGGAAACAAGCCAACAAACGGGCACTGAAGATGTGTCTGTCCTAAGCGAGCCACGATCAATGGACAGTAGTACTGTGGCTCCGGTTGTCAGTACCCGCTTGCAAGCACAATGCGGACGCAAGCGATCATCTGCCAAAGATGAAGTCGATGCCATAATTGTTGATGGACTCCAATGTTTAGAGGATCTGTGTTGCAGCGAACACAGAGCTATAAGGCAGAAAATGAAGGACTTGCAATCACGAGAATCAGTGTATGCAGCCAATGATTGGAAGCTCCTGTTTTTATGGTATGTCCCTATAGTGCAAAGCATACCGCCGCACGGAAATTTACTGTTTCGACAAAGATTTAACGATCTAGTCGAGGAATTTTTGGCCCCTCAGGAACCCACTTCCTCTAAAACAAATCAAGTGCAAGCTATTGTACCATGGACATGCCGTCATACCAAGCAACAACACAACTCAGAGGCCAGGGTGAACCTGGTATAGAAATGTGCCGGCAATGTACCAGTCCAGCTTTCAGTTGGGCAGACAATACGCCAGCGCAATACCACAGTATCTAAAAATTTTAAAAAATGTACATACTTCGGCAATATAGCCTTGACAAGTTTTGTGTCATGATCACGTGTGTCAGGTCGCAGATGATGCCGCAAGGCGAACCCATAACACACGTGACCCTGGATACACCGCCTCCAGTGGGGCGAATTTAAATAATAGAATGTGCAGGTGGATACGCCGCCTCCACCTGGCGAATTTAGGTATTACACGTTAATAAACATTCTGGAAACCCCACCTCCAGTACGGCGAATTTAAATAATAAGGGGGACCTGGGAAACTTTAACAATGGTGGGCCCTGCGATAGGGAATGGGGACATGGAGACCTCCTAAGCTCCCCTGAGCCAGTGTCCCTGCACTCCTAACATTCCCTATACAGGCTCCGCACCTGTCGCCGCACGCGAACCTTAACCCCTTGCTCACCCTGACCCTAAACCCTCACTAGGGAATGGGTCGGTGCGGAGACTAATCCCACCACTGCACTAACAACACACATGAGGAAAGAGACAATACAGGGGAAACACCACTTAGCTTTGCTCTGTTGCGTACGCTCCTAGCAACAGAGCCCACCACCTGTGTGCATACTCAAAGTGAACACAATCTCACAATATCACAGGCCGTGATTGCACACCCCTAGCACACCTTTATAGGGTGTCACACCTGATCCATAATTACGTGCACAAAAACCTAAAGTGCGATACCACTAACCACCACCGGGGACAGTCAAGACACCTTGGAACTTTCCAAAGTAAAAAAAGTTCACCCAGTGCAATTTAAAACTGTCAGATCATGACATTTTGTTTAACCCAAGACGTAAAGTTGAATATTTTTGTAAATCCCTATGAAATCGCATAAGATTAAAATGTCTACCAATATTTTGAGTGGGAGACCACTGTATTCCAGACTTGTTATTAAACTGTTTTATTATGCGAAATAAGATTTGGAAATTTAATTAGATTTTTATAAAATGTAAACATAAATTGCAAAATAGGGTATCATAACCGAAAGAACCAAAAATAACACAATAATCACTATCTACACACATTGCACATATGCAAAGAAATAACAGATTAACCCCTTAGCGACAGAGCCAGTTTGCAGCTTAATGACCAGGCCAATTTTTACAATTCTGACCACTGTCCCTTTATGAGGTAATAACTCTGGAACGCTTTAATGGATCCTGCTGATTCTGAGAATGTTTTTTCGTAACATATTGTACTTCATGTTAGTGGTAAAATTTCTTCGATAAGTCTTGTGTTTATTTATGAAAAAAACAGAAATATGGCAAAAAATTGTAAAATTTTGCAATTTTAAAACTTTAAATTTTTATGCCCTTAAATCAGAGAGATGTGTCACATAAATTTCTTAATAAATAACATTTCCCACATGTCTACTTTACATCAGCACAATTTTGGATGCAAAATTTTTTTTTGTTAGGAAGTTATAAGGGTTAAAAGTTGACCAGCGATTTCTCATTTTTACAACAAAATTTACAAAGCCATTTTTTTTAGGGACCACATCATATTTAAAGTCATTTTGAGGGGTGTACATGACAGAAAATACCCAAAAGTGGTACCATTCTAAAAACTAGACCCCTCAAGGTGCTCAAAACCACATTCAAGAAGTTTATTAACCCTTTAAGTGCTTCACAGGAACGAAAGCAATGTGGATGGAAAAAATTAACATTTAACCTTTTTTGGAAAAAAATTATTTCAGAACCAATTTTTTTTATTTTCACAAGTGTTAAAAGAAAAAATCAACCACAAAATTTGTTGTACAATTTCTCCTGAATACGCCGATACCCCATATGTGGGGGTAAACCCCTTTTTCAGCACACGGCAGAGCTCGCAAGGGATGGAGCACCGTTTGACTTTTTCAACGCAGAATTGGCTGGAATTAAGATCGGATGCCATGTTGCGTTCGGAGAGCCCTTAATGTGCCTAAACAGTGGAAAACTCCAACAAGTGACCCCATTTTGGAAACTAGACCCATTAAGGAACTTATCTAGATGTGTGGTGAGCACTTTCAACCTTCAAGTGCTTCACAGAAGTTTATAACGTAGAGCCGTGAAAATAAGAAATCCATTTTTTTTTCCACAAAAATGATCTTTTCGCCCCCAAATTTTTATTTTTACAAGGGTAACAGGAGAAATCATACCCCCCACAGTTATTATGCGATTTGTCCTGAGTACGCTGATACCCCATATGTGGGGAGGAACCACTGTTTGGGTGCATGGGAGAGCTTGGAAGGGAAGGAGTGCCATTTTGGAATGCAGACTTTGATGGAATGGTCTGCAGGCATCATGTTGCGTTTGCAGAGCCCCTGATGGGCCTAAACAGTGGAAACCCCCAACAAGTGACTCCATTTTGGAAACTAGACCCATGAAGGAGCTTATCTAGATGTGTGGTGAGCACTTTGAACCTTCAAGTGCTTCACAGAAGTTTATAACGTAGAGCCGTGAAAATAAGAAATCCATTTTTTTTTCCACAAAAATGATCTTTTCACCCCCAAATTTTTATTTTTAAAGGGTAACAGGAGAAATCATACCCCCACAGTTATTATGCGATTTGTCCTGCGTACGCTGATACCCCATATGTGGGGAGGAACCACTGTTTGGGTGCATGGGAGAGCTTGGAAGGGAAGGAGTGCCATTTTGGAATGCAGACTTTGATGGAATGGTCTGCGGGCATCATGTTGCGTTTGCAGAGCCCCTGATGGGCCTAAACAGTGGAAACCCCCAACAAGTGACTCCATTTTGGAAACTAGACCCATGAAGGAGCTTATCTAGATGTGTGGTGAGCACGTTGAACCTTCAAGTGCTTCACAGAAGTTTATAACGTAGAGCTGTGAAAATAAGAAATCCATTTTTTTTTCCACAAAAATGATCATTTCACCCCCAAATTTTTATTTTTACAAGGGTAACAGGAGAAATCATACCCCCACAGTTATTATGCAATTTGTCCTGAGTACACTGATACCCCATATGTGGGGGGGAACCACTGTTTGGGCGCATGGGAGAGCTCGGAAGGGAAGGAGTGCCATTTTGGAATGCAGACTTTGATGGAATGGTCTGCGGGCATCATGTTGCGTTTGCAGAGCCCCTGATGGGCCTAAACAGTGGAAACCCCCACAAGTGACCCCATTTTGGAAATTAGACCCCCTAAGGAACTTATCTAGATGTGTGGTGAGCACTTTGAACCCCCAAGCGCGTCACAGAAGTTTATAAACGCAGAGCCGTGAAAATAAAAAGTCTTTTTTATTTCCACAAAAGTGATTTTTTTAGACCCCAATTTTTAGACCCCCAAAGTTGGTAAATAGTGGAAACCCCTCAATTCTTGCTCCAACCCTAACCCCAACACACCCCTAACCCTAATCCCAACCCTAATCCCTAATCCTAACCCTAATCCTAGTTCGCCCTAACCCTAGCCCAACCCTAGCCCTACCCTAACCCTTAACCCTACCCCAACCCTAACCCTAGCCCAACCCTAACCCTTAACCCTAGCCCAACCCTAACCCTAGCCCTAACCCTAGCCTAGCCCTAACCCTAGCCTAACCCTAACCCTAGCCCAACCCTAACCCTAGCCCAACCCTAACCCTAGCCCAACCCTAACCCTAGCCTAACCCTAGCCTAACCCTAACCCTAGCCTAACCCTAACCCTAGCCTAACCCTAACCCTAGCCTAACCCTAGCCTAACCCTAACCCTAGCCTAACCCTAACCCTAGCCTAACCCTAGCCTAACCCTAACCCTAGCCTAACCCTAGCCTAACCCTAGCCTAACCCTAGCCTAACCCTAACCCTAGCCTAACCCTAACCCTAACCCCAGCCTAACCCTAACCCTAACCCTACCCTAACCCTAGCCTAACCGTAACCCTAACCCTAGCCTAACCCTAATCCTAACCCTAGCCTAACCCTAACCCTTATGGAAAACTGAAAAAAAAAATATTTTTTTTATTTCATTATGTGTGCCAGAATAAGGGCGTGATAAAAGGGGGGGTTATGTACTATTTTTATTATTTTGATCACTATGATCGTTAATCATAGTGATCAAAATAATGAATGGAATCTGCCAGCCGGAGCCAGCAGATTCCCGGCGGGCGCACTGCGCATGCGCCCGCCATTTTCAAGATGGCGGCGCCCATCGGATGACGCCGGCGGGCGCGGGACCACCGGGAGGGGACGGAGGACAAGGGAGAGGTACCGGGAGGGGACCGGGGGGATCGGGGACCCTATTTCTCTATCCTCTGATGTGCGATCACATCAGAGGAAAGAGAAAGTAAATGTAAAATGGCGGCTTTTTTTTTGCGGTCGCCGTTATAGGGTTAATAACGGCGATCGCAAAAGCGGGGGTCGGTAAAAACCGACCGATTCATGTTCTCTGGGGTCTCGGCTACCCCTGGCAGCCGAGACCCCGGAGAAAATCCGACACTGGGGGGCGCTATTCACTTAAATCACAGCGCCGTGAATTAACGGCGCTGTGCTTTAAGTACCCTTAATTACCGCCGTTAAAAGGCGTATCGGCGGTCGTTAAGGGGTTAAAGGTATCACACATGGATGTTTTGCTTTGGAACCAGACCTCCATTGAAGAAATAATTTTCAAATTTATCACGTATTTGCATAACCTCAAATGAAGAACGAACAGTACTCCACTCAATGCTAATCAGGTATGACTCACAGTCATCGGGGTCAACCAGCAGGGGTTCATGTCTGGACACAAAATTGTGGAAGCAGATGCAAGCCTTCACTACATGGTCCACATTTTCAGGCTGTAGTTGCATACAAGTTAGTAAAATCCTCCATTTTGTGGGCAAAGCACCAAATGTACATTCCATGTAACGTCTTGTCCGGCTCAAGTGATAGTTAAAAATGCGTCTGGTGTAGTTTAGACTGTGGCTTGAGTACAGCTTGAGTAGATTTCTTCCAAGTTGGAACGCCTCATCTCCAACTAAAACAAAGGGCAAATTTGGGCCTTCCGTGCCCAGAAGAGGTCGTGCTGAGAGTATGTTGAAGCGGTTGCTGTACAAACATTTCCCCATGTTGGACTCTTTGAAGACTCTTGAACCGTTCGTCCATCCTTATGCACCAATATCAACAGCAATAAAGCGGTATCTACAGTTGTGGCCAAAAGTATTGACACCCCTGCAATTTTGTCAGATAATTCTCAGTTTCTTCCTGAAAATGATTGCAAACACAAATTCTTTGGTATTATTATCTTCATTTAATTTGTCTTAAATGAAAAAACACAAAAGAGAATGAAGCAAAAAGCAAAACATTGATAATTTCACACAAAACTCCAAAAATGGGCCAGACAAAAGTATTGGCACCCTCAGTCTAATACTTGGTTGCACAACCTTTCTCACACTGGGCCCTACATTATGCTGCAAAATTTGTTGGTAGTCTTCAGACTTCATAATGCCATGCAGAGGTCAAGCAGTCCAGTGCCAGAGGCAGCAAAGCAACCCCAAAACATCAGGGAACCTCCGCCATGTTTGACTGTAGGGACCGTGTTTTTTTCTTTGAATGCCTCTTTTTTCTCCTGTAAACTCTATGTTGATGTTTTTGCCCAAAAAGCTCTACTTTTGTCTCATCTGACCAGAGAACATTCTTCCAAAACGTTTTAGGCTTTTTCAGGTAAGTTTTGGCAAACTCCAGCCTGGCTTTTTTATATCTTGGAGTAAGAAGTGGGTCTCCTACCATACAGTCCCTTTTCATTCAGACGCCGACGGATAGTATGGGTTGACACTGTTGTACCCTCGGACTGCAGGGCAGCTTGAACTTGTTTGGATGTTAGTCGAGGTTCTTTATTCAACATCCTCACAATCTTGCGTTGAAATCTCTTGTCAATTTTTCTTTTCCGTCCACATCTAGTGAAGTTAGCCACAGTGCCATGGGCTTTAAACTTCTTGATGACACTGGGCACGGTAGACACAGAAACATTCAGGTCTTTGGAGATGGACTTGTAGCCTTGAGATTGCTCATGCTTCCTCACAATTTGGTTTCTCAAGTCCTCAGACAGCTCTTTGGTCTTGTTTCTTTTCTCCGTGCTCAATGTGGTACACACAAGGACACAGGACAGAGGTTGAGTCAACTTTAATCCATGTCAACTGGCTGCAAGTGTAATTTAGTTATTACCAACACCTGTTAGGTGCCACAGGTAAGTTACAAGTGCTATTAATTACACAAATTGGAGAAGCATCACATGATTTTTTGAACAGTGCCAATACTTTTGTCCACCCTCTTTTTATGTTTAGTGTGGAATTATATCCAACTTGGGTTTAGGACAATTCTTTTTGTGTTTTTTCATTTAAGACAAATTAAATGAAGATAATAATAACAAAGAATTTGTGTTTGCAATAATTTTCATGAAGAAACTGAGTATTATCTGACAAAATTGCAGGGGTGTCAATACTTTTGGCCACAACTGTAGCATACGCAATAGCCATTAATACAATAGAAAAGTATGTGCTTCCCATCTACGGCACCAATGCAACTGGGAAAATTTGCCACATCCTCAAAATTTTGTGCAATCGATAGCCACATTTCTGGTGTCGGTGTCGGGAGTACAAGTGGTTGTAAGTGGCATCACAGGTTTCACAAACAAGTTGGCAGATGGTTGATTTCCCCAGCTGAAATTGAAAGTGCAGTGAGGCAAAAGTTTCTCCCGTAGCCACGTATCTATGGACAAAAAACAATATTATGACTATGGACATATGGTACAGATTTTAATAAAGGGATTTTGTCTGACAACAAACAGAAAGGTAACTGAAAATGGACTAAGACAGTTGGCTATGTGCAGGAAATAGCAAGACATGTACATCTTGTCTTTGCCATTGGCACAATGTAAAAATATAAAAGGAAAATTTCCTCAGGGTCACCACTAAACGTTCTTCCGCAGAAATACTTTCCTGGAAAGTGTTGATGACGTATCTCATCCTTCACATGCGAGAGCAGAATATCAAAGGTTTCAATTGACATTCTCAGATACCGCTGAAATTTAAAGGGATGATCACGAAGTTGAACATAGAGGGTGTGAAAGGTACCATATGTATTCCAAAAAAAATTCACTTCATGAATCCAATTTCTCCTTTGGGAAATACGCCTTCTCTGACGACATCACAACTGCATCAAGCGATATATAACAAGCTGAGACATAAACATCTTGCTTGCAGCAGAAGTTCACTCAATGCTTTCAAAATGGAGAATGTGTGTCCAACCACACACGACGCTGACAAAAGATAAAAAAAAAAAAGGAACAACCTTATTGACAATGCCTGAAGGCAGACAAACGGATGCTTCAGGAACGGACATAAAAATGACATAACGCAAGCATTAACGTGATGGCAAATTTAGACCAACGGATTATACTAAATGCAATGTGAACCTAGCCTAAACGGCCTGTCACACTAGGCGATATCGCTAGCAATATTGTTATAACTTGTGATGTTATAGCGATATTGCTAGCAATATCGCTGTGTCTGACACTTACCTACGACCCGCTCCCCCGCTGGTTATCGCTGATCGCGCGAGAACATCCTGGACTGTTTCTCGTCGTCAGCTTCCTGTGGCGCTTCCTGTGGAGAGACGAGCGACAAGCATGGAGCCGGGCGGGAGGACGTCAGGATCGCCTAGTGTGACAGGTAAGTAGCGACCCCCGTCCCCAGCGATGTCGCTGGTGAGATCTGCTTGTGTGGCAGCTCACTAGCGACCACTTAGCGATGCACCAGCGATCCTGACCGCGTCATATCGCTGGTCGGGATCTCTGGTGCATCGCTAAGTGTGACAGTACCTTAAGGCTTGTCGATTCTGAGGACATGAAGTGTGGCAGCAACACATAAAATTGGTTAAGGAAGTGGGTGGGTGAGCTTGGGGGTAGGTATATGACTGCTATTCTGAGGGAGAGGGGATGGAGCACCCTGATGGTGTGAACCTCAGAAGAAGAATGGCATCTAATCAGCCTGTATTTATTTATTGGGTTAAAAACAGGATTGTTTTTGGCAGCGAGGAGTGTAGGGTTTTCGTGGAGTTAGAAGTGATCGTACGGTCAGGATATACACATACTCCATGTGTTCTAATCTGGACGTGGATAAGCCGTATGCTCACTATTACTTTTCTGAGAACTAATTATTGTGAACAGCCTGTGGCCTCCTCAGATGATTTGTCACCCAATCTTGTCATTGTCTGGACGATAGGGACCAGCTAAGAGCTATTTGCTACAAAGATCACAGGGCTTGTTTCTATATGACTCATTGCCTGTGATATCTGTGATTATTGCATGGCCACTCCAATCTGTTGGCCACTGAAATGCAACCTTTCCGCCTTATGGATACAGACAGTTTCCAAAAGCTGATGGCAGACGCAGTCCCCCCAGTATCAGTTGCCCAGTCACCTTTACTTCTTTAAGAAAAATGTGCCTGCGCTACAGCAACAAGTCACAGACAACATTGCCTGTTCCCTGAAAAATTCTACGTTGGCCAGGGTGCATTTCAACAATGACAACTGGAAAAGCAAGCATGGACAAGGAGTTACATCTAGATGACTGGGCACTGGGTGACTCTGGTGACTGTAAGAGAATGGAAGGGGCTGCTATACAAGTTTTGCAATCCCCAAGACATGCAGGGCAGGGCAGGAAGGATAAATAAACCACTACACACCATACGGTGGATAACTAAAGTAATAGACAACAGGGGTTGGAGAACTAAATTGCTAAACAGCTATGATTGCAGAACTAAGCAAATTAACACCAGAACTAAAATAATAGACAACAGAGATTGGAGAACTAAACCAATAAACAGCTTGGGTTGGAGAACAAAACTAGTACACACCAGGGGATGGAGAACTAAAGCAATAGACACCAAGGTGTCACTAGACACCAAGTCTTGGAATCCCTAGGGCTTGTGGAAAAACCCTCTGTATGTAACAGTTCCTGCAATGCTTCTGCCTTCTCCACCTCCTCTAGGGCCTCCACCTATGTTTCAACCTCTGCTTTAATTTAACACATGTTCCAACACTGCAGAGAGAATCTCTCCCCACCTCTGTACTGCGCAGCCAGGGCTCACCGTAATCAGGCAGTGTTTACAATAATATTCCTTGAAGATCGCAGTCACATAGATCAACAGTTGCGGACATCTCTCCATGCCAAGTTTGAGCAATGGCTGTCTACACTCAACCTGGAGCCAGGGAAGGCCGTGTGCGATAATGTGGTGGTGGCTCTACACCGGGCCAACCTTACACACGTGCCTTGCATGGCTTGCATCCTCAACCTGATGGTACAGCAATTCCTCCACCACTGTCCCAGCCTGGATGTGCTGCTGCAGAAACAACTTCCACCATTCCACTTCAGTTGGTATAGAGATCTTTCAGATCACCGGTTTACTGGTTGATATGCGATATGATCACACCATGGAATTAACCTCTGTACATGTTGCAACGACTGTGACAGCTGCGGCGAGACCTGATGCAGGATGACATTTTTCATAGCCTGGCAAAAAACAGTATGGACATAATGCTGTTCACACTTGCGTACTGGATACAGATGAAGGATCTCTGCACCCTCCTGTATGTTTTCTTAATGGCTACTAAGATGGTTAGCAGTAATGATGCCATCATCAGCATCCCTATTACTGTCATCTACAAGCCGAAGCACACTTTAAATAGTGTGGGTGAGCATGTGGTGGTGGTCCTGGGGAAGAGGAGGAAGCAGAGGAGGATACCTTTAGGGTTAACAATAGCTATAAGTTCAGGTCTGTCATCTTATAGCCATTTGCCATGGGAGGAACAAATGGAGAAGGACCATGAGGAGGAGAAGGAAGAGGTGATGGACACGCAAGATTTAGGAGATGAAGACGATAATGATTCCCTATATGTTGTCCGTGGTTGTCAGGAGGGGATGGAGGAAGAAAGTTTGAGTGTTATACCACCACCAACACACTGTGGAGTTGGACCTCATGAAAGAGACCGACCCTTGAGTGCCTTCTTGCAGCACTATCTGCAACATGATTGTTATCTGTATAGTTATGATTCCAAATAGCGATGACTACTGGATTGCCAGTGTGTTCTATCCACAGTACAAAAGTAAATTTTGCCTGTTGCTTCCCCCCCTTGAAAGGGACACACCCATGCTGCAGTATCAAAACATGCTGGAAGACAATGTTAACAGTGGTTTTTCCCCAACACAGCAGTGAGGCACACAGTTTGAATCGCAGTTAAACCCTTCCAACCACAGAAACATTCAGTTGTCAATGCAAAAACATTAGCAGTCTTGCAGCGCTGTAGTCCTGCGTTCCATCCCCACCAAGGACGGCATCTGCAAAGAGTTTGTATGTTCTACCCATGTTCGCAAGGGTTTACTCCCAGTAAATATTTTTCTACCCACACTACATAGACATACAGATAGTAAATTTAGATCATGAGTCCCAATGATGACAGTGCCAGTGATGCCTGTAAAGCGAATGTTGAATTATTGGCACTATATAAGTGATAACCCCCCCAAAATTTAAAGTGATGCTCAGCCACACTCAGGTGGCACACATATCAGTTTTGTAGATTACTATTGTCAGAAAAATGTAAGGATAGTAACACGGGTAGTTGACTCAAAGACAGTGGAAGACTGCTGGTATCCAAGGCCTACTGCTACAGGCAACACACATGAAGTAGACTCAATACGAAATCTACTCATTTACAAAAATAAATTTGTTCACACCAACAAAATGACATCAATTTCGCCACAGTAGAAATAGTCTAATAGGGACCAACAGGTCTTCTACTACACCCAACCAGCAGATGGAAACCCAAGCAAGAGTGTTCACATTTCCAAAAATTAGTGTCAGACACTAACAAAGTTGCATCAATTTTACTACAGTAGAAATAGTATAATAGGAACCAGCAAGTCTTTCATTACACCCAACCAAGAAGGTGGACACCCATCCCGGAATGTTCACATTTCAAAAAATTAGTGTTAACATCTCCAGCAGCAGCAGCAGCAACAGCAGGCACATAAGCCCCACTAAAGATATCAGAGACTGCAATTACGCAAGAACAATGCAGCACACTAAAAACTACCACATTCAGTAACAGAAGTTGTCAGTTGTCTTTGGATAGGACGTCACGTTAGTGGTTCACTAGTGGTTTCAGAAACATTAACACCTACCCCACATACACCTCGAATACCAAGCCTAATCCCCCTTTCTCCACGACCTCACTGTTTCCCATTCATGCTGCTCAGATAATGTGCTAGGAATACACTATTAGCAACTAAAAATAGATTTTTCTCTCTGCACACAGCTGAATTTCAGCAGCACGAAACTAGAAGGTGAAATATGGCATGATTATTCACGTTACTCACAGCAGAAAAATAGTTTCAATGTCAATGAGGCCTGTATGACAAAGAAGATCTGTTCCAAAAAATGTCAAAGTGATATGTCCCCTACTATATGACATTAGTAACAGAAGAATTTTTGGAGGGGCCTGTTGATGAGGCCTATATAACATTGACTACATGCTCCAAACAATTTCACAGTGACTTGTCCCTTACTGTATGACATTAGTAACAGAAGAATTTTTGGGAGGGCCTGTCGATGAGGTCTGTATAACATAGACTAGATGCTACAAACAATTTTTAGGTGAGATGTCCTTTACTGTATTACATTAGTAACAGAAAAATTTTTGGGGGGGCTCTGTCTGAGGTCTGTATAACATTGACTAGATGCTACAAACAATTTCAAAGTGACATGTCCCCTACTGTATTACGTTAGTAACAGAAGAATTTTTGGGGGGCCTGTCGATGAGACCTGTATAACATTGACTAGATGCTACAAACAATTTCTAAGTGAGATGTCCCCTGCTGCATGATGTTGGTAACAGAAGAATTTTGGGGGGCCCGTTGATGAGGCCTGTATAACATTGACTAGATGCTCCAAACAATTTCAAAGTGAGATCTCCCCTACTGTATGATATTAGTAACCGAAGACATTTTTTTTTGGCCTGTGCATGAGGCCTATATAATATAGACTGGATGTTCCAAACAATTTCAAAGTGAGATCTCCCTTACTGTAGAATGTTAGTAACAGAAGAAATATTTTTTTTTTGTGGATGAGGACTGTATAAGGCCGGGATCACACATGCGAGGAATACGGCCGAGTCTCGCATGTTAATAGCCGACTGTTAGGCGTCGGGTTCCTGCAGCTGCACAGCGGGAATCCAGAGCCTTGCATCCGGTGGTCTCCCATTCTTCTCCGACCGCTCAGGTACCTGCACAGCAATTTCGGCGTCCTAGGCGCTCTGCTCAGACCAACTCTGTAGGACTGGTTGTTGCTGCCACCTCTGGGTCAGCTATAGCAGCGCAGGCTGTCCTGCAGCAAGCCACCCCAGTGGCTAAGTCCTCTCGTCGCACTACTGGGCATGCTCACGAGACAATCTCCCTTCGGAGATCGGGAGTCACATGCTCAGGTCCTTCTATTGATCTGCCGCGATACATTGGTCCCTTCAAGGTCCTTGAGCGGATCAGCTCAGTGGTTTACCGTCTCGCTCTGCCACCATATTTGGCCATCTCTGATGCCTTCCATGTGTCCCTTCTCAAGCCCGTTCACATGTTCCGGTTTTCCGAGTCATCTGCCGGGACATCGGACTTGTCTTCGGACGAGTTTGAGGTCAATGCCATTGTGCGATGCAGGATTGTGCAGGGCAAAAAATCTTATTTGTTGGACTGGAAGGGTCATGGTCCAGAGGCACAGACCTGGGAACCAGTGTAGAACATCCACGCCCCGCTCATGATCGCAGCAAGGCTCAGAGGGGAGGGGGCCCTGGGGGGGGATAGTGTTAGGCGTCAGGTTCCTGCAGCTGCATAGTGGAATCCAGAGCCTTGCATCCGGCAGTCTCCCATTCTTCTCTGACCGCTCAGGAACCTGCACAGCAATCTCAGCGTCCCAGGCGCTCTGCTCAGACCAACTCTGTAGGACTGGCTGTTGCTGCCACCTCTGGGTCAGCTATAGCAGCGCAGGCTGGCCTGCAGCAAGCCACCCCAGTGGCTAAGTCCTCTCGTCGCGCTACTGGGCATGCTCACGAGATGATCTCCCATTGGAGATAGGGAGTCACGGCTCAGGTCCTTCTACTGATCTGATTGGTCCATCTCAGAGATCTCGGTCCCGGAAGAGCACGGCTATAAAAGGCCCGCATGGCCGCTCGGCCATGCGCTAGTATAGACTCTAGTTTGCTACTGTGTGTATGATGGATGTATGGACTTGCAAATGACTCATTATGAAACCCCTTTCCTCTGATATTACAAATGTTAATAGGGACTTATCTTAGAGTCAGCGCCAGTCAGTGGTAAGCTACAGGCCACAATCCTTATCTGCCTCAGTACTAGCGTCCGTCAGTGCACCTCTCCAGGGCACTGTTGTATTGCGGCTGTCTCTGTCACCACGCTGCAGTCTGCAGCACTTGTGGGCGTCCACAGTAGCGATGCCGCACGCACGGTAGGTCTAGACGGACACTGACCCTGTGCCTTCGGTCCGAGTCATGAGACCACATACCGTGCGTGCACTCTGCTGAGACCTGTGAAGTCAACAGGCTCAGTGCTTATGTTTATATATTTGGCGCCTCTGTGACATCAACAGAGCTCACCAGTGCACTCTGGGTGACGTTCAGCCCGCCCGTGCTATATTGCTGTATTGCAGCAGCAGTTTCACACCTCTGCACGGTGGACCCCAAGCAGCGAACGCACTTTCTGTTTTTTTATATTTAGTGTGTTCTGCCGTTCATAACACCCGACACTGCCGCCGGCACTCGGGAGCGGAGCATGCGGCTCCATGTATTGCTTAACATGCGAGACTCAGCCGTATTCTTCGCATGTGTGATCCCAGCCTAACATAGACTAGATGCTACAAATAATTTCAAAGTGAGATATCCCTACTATGAAATGTATCCTGCTGTCTTTGTCTGTGGACCTCAATAATGGCACACAAAAAAAGATCTGCTGGAAGGTCAATTTCACAGCCACACCGGACACTAGCTAGCTAAACAGGAGCAGCCTCTCTGGGCTGTTACAGTGTCCAAATGGTGCTAAATCAAGATGTCCGCTCTTCATATGGAAAGGGACATGTGATTTCAGCAGCCAATGACACAAGCCATGGTGTCAGGACATTGTGAATGTTTCCTGCATCCTGATTGGCTAACCTCAATCTGAACGCTTAAAGTTAGAAGAAAAAAAAAATTAAAGTTTACAAGCACACCGCTCGTCTGGGCTCTGCAAACCATCATCATACACCACCATTATCATAGCCAAAGTGCTGAAAATACTTTAGTGGCAATGCATATATTTTCCTGTATTTTTTACCGAATGTTTCCTATTTTATAAAATTTTGCTCTTGTTTCCGATCACGAATCCGATTGAGCCATATTCGTGCCGATTTTATGGTATTTTTCTTTTGTAATTAAATTATTGAAAATTATATTTTATTATCAGCTGATAGAAGTAACAGTGGTGATGGAAGAAGGGTTCTAGTCTGCTTAATGACAAAACTATGTTTATGGGATTATTATTAACCCTCTATATGCTGATGTGAATTACTGTATGTGCATGGCCTAGAGCAAATCACAAAAATTAATACCTACTATATTGTGGAATTTTGTGGCACTTTTTACATTGAGATACTGACCCAAGGACTACTTTTTTGACTTGCTCCTTGGGTTAAAATGACTTTGAGACATTTTGCAAAGAAATCAAAGTAACACAGATTCAACTTCATAATAAATGATGATTGAATGAAGTAATGAGGAGCATACAGGAAGCCCCAGGAAAGCAATTTCCAATTTTGCAGCCAGCAGGCATTTTACTTTACTCTAGCTTCTGTTAATTTTGCTGAAGGGGACTTGGAATCAAAATAGCTTGTATGCACTTAGAGCCAGACTGGTGTTTAATCCTTTCATACTTATTTACTAATGAATGTCTCCTCTCCAGATCTACTTAATCTTCTCCCTTAGTTGTTAGAAATAGATTGAGTGGATACAAATTATTACTGTTCAGAAATAAATTATATGCTCTGTGAAAGTGAAGTATTCAGGTAAGGCTTTGGAAAAGCACACAGTTTTATTAAGATAGTAAATCAGGTAAACTGAGGAAATAAGGGTACCGTTACACTTAGCGATGCACCAGTGATCCCGACACCGATATGACCCGGTCAGGATCGCTGGTGCATCGCTAAGTGGTCACTAGTGAGCTGCCAAACAGGCAGATCTCACCAGCGACATAGCAGGGGTCGGCGGTTGCTACTTACCTGTCAGACGAGGCGATGAAGACGTCCTACCACCTGCGTCCACGCGTCGCTCGTCGCCACAGCAGGAAGCAGACGACGAGAAATGGCCCAGGATGTTCTCGCGCGATCAGCGATAGACAGCGGGGGAGCCGGTCGGAGGTAAATATCACACACAGCGATATCGCTAGCGATATCGCTGCTGCGTCACAAAACCAGTGACGTTATAGCGATATTGCTAGCAATATCGCTATGTGAAACGGGCCCTTAAGTCTGAGGTCAGTTTCAGATGATCATAATATTGGTGGATTGCTTTGCCCCTATTATGGATGTAAGACCTGGCATGACCATGGCTCTTATGACTTAAACTGATATGATTAGAGTTGAGATGAGCAGATCTTTTGACATTTAAACTCAGATTTTTCAGATTTTCCTCAAAAATTACATTTGCTGTGAATAAAATCAACGCAAATCTCAAAACAGCAAAGGCTCAAATGCCAAGAAGATACCACTCTGAGGTCTCCTAGGACTGAATTGAACCCGTTTTATCTCTTTAATACAAACATAGCCATGTTAATATGCAAGTGACCTCAACCTACCTGGCTAGAAGAAAATGGATGGTAACCAACAAGCAGCCTATCAATCTCAGACAGCAGGTCATGCATATAAAGGAAACCATGTTTTTTCAAATGGGGTGGTATATTACAGTATAGATTACGTGGTGGACAAGTAGAAGATGCCTAGTTGAGCATGAGTAATGAAGGTACATGTATGATGAAGTAGTTGAGTATATGATAATAGTAATAATTTTATTTCTAGAGTACTAATATATTCCGTAACACTTCACATTTTAGAGGGGACTTGTACAGATAATAAAATACATTACAGAATATCAATAATCACATAAATCAACAGCTACCAAGAGGAGTGATGGCCTTGCTCGTTAGTATTCAGTCAATGGAGCAAGCTTGCATGATGATGTGTGGTGTTATGGCAGATGCATATAGAGGACTATAATAATAACTAAAAAAGATCTGGACACTAAAGTGGGTACATCTATATCGCATCATAGATAAAAGTGAAACTTGTGTATGGACAGAGGAGTGGGCAAAGACATGATACATGATGGGTCAGGAGAGTTCATGATGTGTAACAGTGGGAGAGTTTGTGGACTGGGAAAGCTATGTCCAGGTAGACGGGGAGGGAGAAAAGGGGAAGAGTGTTAGCGATAGTATGATGTACTCTATATGTAGAAGAGAATTGAGGAATTATAGAGATAGAGGAAGTAGAAGGGAATGGGGAAGATAAGGGAAAACTTTTTAAAAATAGGGAACAATATAGAGAGGATATAAGTGAAGGATGCTGGAAAGTATGAGAGGGGGCAAATAGAAAGAGAAAAAGACATGAACAAATAAAATGAAAACAATGGAGAGAGATATACAGTAGATGTAATCTTACCACCTGTGATTTCCAACCAGGAATGTATGGATTAGGGAAAATAAATGGTTCTATGGATGTGGTTTAGGATTTCTGAATGAAAAATTAAAGATTTATGGTTATAAAATGAAAAACAAGGTCAACAAATAAAAATAAAATAAAAATGCTGTTATATTATATGACAACTGTAACGCGATATGATGGATAGTCATAGTGCTATGATTATTGTTGTATTAATAATCCTATGTGTGGTATATATTGTTAGCTGAATGGTATGTATTGTATCATAAGAACAATAAAATTGCATGATTAATAAAAATCAATCCACAAATAAATGAATGGGGTCATGGTATTGTAAGGAGATAGACCGGACCGCAGGTACCTGCATGCCAGGTCCAGAACTAGAAAGGCTGCATCCTTTGCTCCCGGGGGGGAAGCCTGAGTGGGGCGGACCTTCCCCTGCTGTCTGGGAGAAGCCTGAGAGAGGCGGACCTTCCTTTGCTGCAGGAGGGAAGGAGGAGAGGGACGGAGCTTCCTGCCCACTGAGGTGAGCTGGGAAAGCATGCGCAGCAGCAGGGGGATAAAAGGGAGATGCGCGACAAAAAGGTCAGTCTGGTGCCGGCGCAGAGCAGTGCGGAGGACAGAGCAGAGAGCAGCATGCAAAGCAGAGAATAACGGGCTCTGCTTCCCCCACCAGAAAGTACCGGTGTGGCAATGGGCTGTATAGAAGGAGCCCCTGTCGCCTGCAGAGTGGAGCTGTGCCAGCAGAGCGGATGCCTGCAGAGCCGTGCCAGCAGAGCAGTGTTAAGCTGAGTGCTATACCCGGCGTGATAGTGAGTACCGCACACGCCCTGCTCAAGAGTGACCGCATACTTGACAGATCCCTGCATACAGGTCCACCATTTGTTGACGACCATCTGTCAGCTTCCTGCTACCAGCCACTCTAGGAGGTGACCCTAGTGAAGGCAGAGACTACACTGTGAGTGCGATGCACAAAGAGAGAGAGACATACGGCTAGGACAGAGCCTTGCTATCAAGGACTTGTGAACATCGTGGAACAAAGTCCTGTTCCAGCGTTCCCCCACACTAGACTCAGTACCGTGCTAGATACGTTTGAGCATGGGAAATCTTCCTGCCTTCCAGAGGCTTCTCTGAGATGTCCCGCGCCACTGTTTTCAGTGTCACCGTTGAATCCCCACCTGTTACAGACCTCACCGAGACGTTAGGTGCTGCTATTGTCGGTGCCACCGTTGGAACCCTGGGGAGCTGCACCCAAGAAAACTACAGACTGATAAGTTTCACCTCTTTATTACTGAACTTTCGTTTGTCCCTGACCTACCCTGACACTATCCCATTTCTGCCCCCATTTCTTATCACTCTACAATCCCTCACTCCCTGCATGGAGTACATTCCCCTGTAAATAAACCTGTTAACCCTTGCTCTGCCTGCGTCCCGTCACTGCATCCCGCGTTACTGCTTGTTACCTTACAGCAGAGGTCCCCAACCTTTCTGACCTTGAGAGTCACATTGATCTATGAGAGAGGGACGTGAGTCACATCCATCTTCTGCCCCACTCACAGTAGTGACAACCAGAGCCTCCACTACCGGTATTGGTATAATTACAGTCAAAGCTTTTCCACTGAAATCACGCCAAGGCAGTATGCTAAGCTTCAGGGTTTCCTATCTTACCCCTATTCAGATCTGCTCTTCTGCGCAGTGCTACACACAAAAGTCACCTTTTGGAGATCTGCTCTTAACAGCTGTTTGCTACACCTGGTGATAGAGCACCAAGCTGGCAGACAGTCGCGAGCCACACATCATAGACCCGCGAGCAACATGTGGCTCCCGAGCTACAGGTTGGGGACCCCAGCCTTACAGTATCATAAATAATCCATTATGAATATGGGGCATTGTTTTAGTGGAGGAAGATCTGGCATTCGCGATTGAGGCCCAAAGGTTACATAATTTGTTGAGTAAAAATCTGGAACGTTTTTCTTTCCTTGAGTTTCTGAATCTCATTTCCTCCTCGTTATGCCAATGGAACCTGTTCAATTACTTGAAAATGGAGTTGCAAAACTGCATGGCATGAAAAGTTTGCTTTGGGGGTAGCATTGTTTTCCCACAACAAATGTTGATTTATTCAGTGAGATGTGGTCTCTGATGTGGTGAGTTGTTTTGTCAATATATACCAATTCACATGAGCATTACTAGATGTGAATTAGATAACGAAGGAGGAGTCGCAAGAGAAATATTCTTTGATCTGGAATGTTTTATGTCAGGGAACCAAAATTAGGAATCATGTAGCTCTCTCGACTGGTACAACAGTGAGGTAACAAAACTTGGCTGCCATCAATCGTCAGGACAATTGCGCAATTGAATTAAATGGTGAGTGGTGGATGAAGCCGCAGCTGTTTTCACTACTAGGCCGGTTATTGGGGAACTCACAGTGAGCGTATAGTATATACACATTCGACAGTGCATGGAATATACAGTAAATACACTCCCCAGTACGGTCAGTGACCAACTCCACAGTAACAAAACTAACTAGCTGCAACGACCAGTTGTTTATAGCGGCCGATTGGACACCGGTTAGAGATAACATATTGCTTCAGAAATGCAATTGATAGTGTAAGAGAAATAAAGAAGAAAACGGCATACTCCAGCACATCTGTTATATGGGGAATATATCATAATAGAGACAATGCAGCAATCAAATACCCCATAATACTCACAGTGCTGTGGACTGTACATAGACCAGTTGTCAAACTGACATAAGAGGAGAGGAAAGGCGAACCTTCCAAAACAACAATAAGGGTCAAAATTTATAAATAAATTTGCTTTATTGGACACAGGGCAAGGAAATACAAATTTAAAAATTATAGCTGATAGCTAGTCACAAGAAGGCACCGTAATCTACATGTGCTACTTCAATGCAACCAATATATAAGAAGGACAAAGGAAAATAACCCTCATTGCATATAACAAATTTATAACATATTCAATTGAACCTTGATGGCACTGAAAAGCACTAGGGGCAATAAATACATCCCACATATCCACATATGTGCAATAGCACACAAGTGCTGCGAAAGGTGCTAGTGCCCGCCCCTAAAGTGCTTCAATATAACCCATGTAAGGGGGGTAAACAGGTGTATCCCTCATTACCCATAAAGTGGCAAGGCATAATACATTCAATTGAAACAATGGTAGCACAGAAAATGCACAGAGGTTAATCCTATGTCAAATGGTAAACATCCTACATACCCCCTGACGAAGGTTCCCGAAACGCGCGTCGGGGCGGGCAAAGGACCTCTCATGTTTGCCTGCGCGCACTTGCACTGATTTGGTATGTAGGATGTTTACCATTTGACATAGGATTAACCTCTGTGCATTTTCTGTGCTACCATTGTTTCAATTGAATGTATTATGCCTTGCCACTTTATGGGTAATGAGGGATACACCTGTTTACCCCCCTTACATGGGTTATATTGAAACACTTTAGGGGCGGGCACTGGCACCTTTAGCAGCACTTGTGTGCTATTGCACAAATGTGGATATGTGGGATGTATTTATTGCCCCTAGTGCTTTTCAGTGCCATCAGGGTTCAATTGAATATGTTATAAATTTGTTATATGCAATGAGGGTTATTTTCCTTTGTCCTTCTTATATATTGGTTGCATTGAAGTAGCACATGTAGATTACGGTGCCTTCTTGTGACAAGCTATCAGCTATAATTTTTAAATTTGTATTTCCTTGCCCTGTGTCCAATAAAGCAAATTTATTTATAAATTTTGACCCTTATTGTTGTTTTGGAAGGTTCGCCTTCCCTCTCCTCTTAGTGTAAGAGGAATGAAGATATTATATTTTTACATATTTAATCCAAAAAGTAGGCAGTGTTTTATAAACATATACAATCTGTTACAAAATGGATAAACAATATAGAATATACAATTATAAAAAATAAAAAGGATAAACAGAAGAAATGTGCTAAACCTGATTTCTCTCATGAAATGGAGCTCTTTGTTTTTGCTAGGTAACAGTACAGAACCACAGTGCACTGTGTCTCCCAGGACTAATATTGATTATAGTTTACAATTTGTTTTTATTAACACAAGTCATGCCCAGACACCTCCCCTCAGGTGACTCGTAACAGGGCTGGTCAGGGACGTGGCTAGTTCTTTTTGAAAACTATCATATCCCCAACTTCCACTATATCTATCTTTGCCTCGAAAGGACCCTGGTGGGAGATATTACCGTCATGTTTTCTATCATGGTTTTACCTTTCTATACATAGGAAAAATGGCATGGATAGCAACATCCATTTGCCCAATATTAATTTGGAAGCATTGCCTCAACTGACCAGTGATGTAAAACAATGCATTACATTCGCCACTTTATCACGACTCCAAAAACACATGTTTCATATCTGTCATACCTATACCATTCTTAAAAACCTCAATTCATAATTGGCAAAGCAGGGAAAAAAGATTTCAAAGTAATCTGCTTGCCTTTCTGGTAACACTGAGGCTAGGGATTTAAATCTGTCATAACAAAAAAATTCCTGGCCAGCCCTGCCTGGACTGCAATCCATCAGATAATTCTCTTTACCTGTTCACATCAGTGTGGTCCACTTGCACTGGTGTTATCTGGAAGTCATAGCCTTGCTTCTATATTCACTATCAACTATGAAATGGCTTACAAATTTTCCAATGAAATCTATGACATCTTCTAGAGATGGTATGAGAGACCACTTTACAGATAGTCTCCATAGCCCATCTCCCCAGCATCCCCCTGGCAGGCGTTGCCATGTCTTTTGCCATTTTTGTGCTGAATGGCAAAATCAAACTGCTGTAGAGTTAAGCTCCACTGCAGTAGTTTGCATTGTCAAAAGCCATCCAATGCAGCCAGCTGAGATAGTTGTGGTCAGTTACTATGGTTAAGTTGCACCCGTGTAGGTAAGGCTGCAGCTAATGTAGGGCCCACACTATGGCGGGACACCTCTTTTCCACAGTGGCATAGGCCACTTTCCGGGTTAAGAGCTTGCTGCTCTAGAACATCATCAGATGTTCCTCTGCCTCCCCATTTACCTGGTTCAGCACAGCACCTAGGCCAAATGAGCTGGCATCTGTTTAAACTACAAACCGCTGGGCTCGTAGAACTGAGGAACTAGTGATGGCGGCTTTCAGCGCTGGGAAGGACCACTCACAGTTAGCTGTCCATTCTACTGCTTGCACCAACATCTTTCTGGTTAGGTCCATCAGAGGCTCGGCAAGGCACTACAGTTGGAAGCAAATTTCCTATAGTACCCTGCTGTACCCAAGAAGAACATCATCTGCTTCTTGGTTTTAGGGTAGAACGGGAGGTGATAGCATTGTCCTTCTCGGTCTCTGACTTCAGAGTTCCACCATCCACTCAGTGATGAAGGTACTGCACTGCAGGGATACCTATTTGACATTTTCCTTGCTCTAGCATCAAACCAGTACCCTGGAGCTGCCTGCGCATTTACTCCAGGTACCCAAGGTGTTTCTGCCTGGTGGGACTGAAGACCGCAATGATGTGCAGGTATGTGATAGCAAACACATCTAACCCCTCGAGCAGCTGGTTGACCAGTCAGTGGTAAGTGGCAGGAGCATTTCTCATGCCAAAGGGCATGACAAGGGATTCGTACAGTCTGAATGTGGTAATGAAGGCAGACTTCTCCATTGTCTCCTTGGACATAGGAATCTGCCAGTACCCTCAACTCAAGTCCATTAATGTCAAATACTGGACACTGGCTAAGAAATCCAGCAGCTCATCGATGTGTGTCATTGGGTATGCATTGCTGGCTGTGATGGCATTTAGCCTTCTGTGGTCCACGCAGAACAGGGCATGTTGGGACCAGAACTACAGGCAAAGCACACTCACTTTTGGGCTTTTGGATCACACTCAGGCATAACATTTAATCTATCTCCCTTTTGATGTCCACTTGACTTTATTTTGTCACAGAGCCACATGACATACTCGATGATGGACACTTTGGGGGTGTTTAGTTGCTCTTCCAAGAATTCTCTTAACAGACCAAGGGGCCCCTGGACATGTCTGCTATACAAGAGCTCGAAAAGGGAAAACCCCTTGAATCCTGTGTTACCTCTCTGTAAGCAAATATCAAGTGTGAGAGGTACTACTCCCAGTCACGCCAATAGGACTCAACCAGCATCTTAAGCATCTGCTTAAGGGTACCATTGAATTTTTCACACAAACCACTGGTCTGTGGGTGAAACAAACTTGATACCAGGTGCTGTACATGCATTTTCGTACAGAGGGATTGCATTAAAAGAGACATTAACGGAGTACCCTGATCTGTAAGCATCTTCTTGAGACATCCAACTCGAGAAAATATGGCCAAAAGGTCATTTGCCACATTATCGGCCCTAACTGTGGACAGAGCCACTGCCTCTGGGTACTGGGTAACATAGACTACCACAGTAATGATGAAAGTTGCAGGGGATGGCCAGCTGCCAACAATGGCCACAGCAATCCTCTGGAAAGGCTCTTCTATCACCAGCAAAGGAATCAGGGAAGCTTTGGAAGCAGACCCTGACTTCCTCACTCACTCTGACACATGATACAGGAGCTGCTGTAGTTGGCAACATCTGTTCCCATTTTTGGCCAATAGAAGTTCAGTTAGGGTACCAAATCTTGACTTCAAAACACATAAGTCAATGGGGACCTGAACTTTAATGCTCTAAAATGACTGTAAAATGGTTATACTAGGGGCTAGGGGGCTGCAGAAGAAATCAAAATGGGGGTAAGAGCAGCACAAATGCCCTGGAAACAAATGTGGATAGGGAAATTACTTTAAATAACATAGAATAAAACAATATAAAGAATAATCTTGAACCAGGAGGTGGAGGTCTAAGTGGAGGAGTTGTGCAGTGTCTTGTGTGTGGAATTTACTCAACTGGTTAATAAATAAATGAAAAAATGATGTATGGTCCCCATTTTTAATAACCAGCCAAGACAAAGCAGACAGCTGTAAGATGGTCTTATTATGCTAAGAAAGGCAAATATACATGAACCTTCCCAGCCTAGTAATATCAGCTCTCAACTGTCTGCTTAGCATTTGCTGGTTATTAAAAAATGGGGAAAACCCCCAAAGAATGACTTGGGGTCCCCCTATTTTTAATAACCAGCTAAGGCAAAGCAGACAGCTAAGGGCTGATATTAATAGGCTGGGGAAGTCCATGGATTTTGGCTCCTTCCCAGCCTAATAACAACAGCCCTCAGCCAACCCAGAAATTATGCATCCATTAAATGAGCCAATTCTGGCACTTAGCCTTGGCTCTTCCCGATTGCCCTGGTGCAGTGACAATTAAAGTAATAGTTTTTGGGGTCATTGTCAGCTGTAATGTAAGCTGGCATCAAGTCTCGGGGGTGTCTGATAGACGCCTCTCCATTACTTACCCTCAATTTAAAAAGATAAAGACACACACAGGAAAAAAAGTTAACAAAATTATGTATAATTTTTAAAAAACAATTATCCATTCATCAAAAGGATTTCACTAGAAATACAAAAAAACAGTAGATTCGCTTGTGACTTTTAAGCACACATCCCTGACTAACATTAGGGATTTCTTTCTCCAAAGAAAAAAATAATGTGCCACCTTGCTGCTACTTTCTAGTGCATGTTAAATGAAGAGAATAAAATGTGTAATTGTATTTCAAATTCAGCAGGACAAATGCCAGCTGCACCATATCACTGATCAATCACCCTGAAAAGGGCTTTTTCTTCCCATCTCTATTGCTGATCTGTGATCATTGACGTCCTCTCATTATTCAAAATCACCCTAAAATGGCTGCTGCATTGACTATTATACAAGCTAGGATACTCCTTTCTGATTGGCTGCACTATACCTTGTGATGGTATAGCTGCACGGAATGTTGGGCAAGCCCACGTTGTCACTCCTGAGGTCATGTGAACCTTTTGTTGCATTCTGCAATGTGTTACAAGTTTGAGGGCATTTTACTGGCAAGTAACCCTAATCAAATGACACATGGTTTGAATTCACTGGAGCCTGCTAGTTTCATGAAATTCAACTCAAATTTGATTAGCAACTAATCGATTCACTCATCTCTAACCATGCAATTGTAATTGTGATTGTAGCCTATAACTAACAGTCTTGCATTGAATCTGTGGATCTTGAAAGTGGTGAGAAATTGTGTTTTAAAAGTAAAAATAAAAGCAGACCTGATCATAAGAATGGAGCTGCAAAAGTCATGACTGTAATCTGTGTCCTAGACACCTATATGAAAAAGAAATGCCAATAGTAATCAAAAAAATCACCAAAGATTAAGAATATGTATTAAAACATATAACCCAAAGAAAGAGATTCAAAATACTGACTAACTTTTATTATAAAAATGCAAAAAAAATTTTTTTTTACATAAAATATTTAATAATGATGCCAAAGACGAGATTTAATATAAAGAATTTTATTTCTAATCTCACAAAAATCATGTATTCATACATAAAAATTCACATTTAAAAATGGATAAAAACAAATGTGTGCAGGGGGCACAAAGAGAAACCTAAATGGCTGAATCAAGGAGACTGTAAATGATCACCACAAATTAGTGACCAAATTATATATATATATATATATATATATATATACTAGCTGAAGAGCCCTGCGCTGCCCGGGCATAGTATCTAACTGTGGTTAGTTATAACAAATTATAATTATCCTCCATCCCATAGTCCCTTGCCCATATACCCATCACACATCCTCCATCCCATAGTCGAGTGCCCATATACCCATCATACATATCCTCCATCCCATAGTCGAGTGCCCATATACCCATCACACATCCTCCATCCCATAGTCGAGTGCCCATATACCCATCATACATATTCGCCATCCCATAGTCGAGTGCCCATATACCCATCATACATATCCTCCATCCCATAGTCCAGTGCCCATATACCCATCACACATCCTCCATCCCATAGTCCCGTGCCCATATACCCATCACACATCCTCCATCCCATAGTCCCATGCCCATATACCCATCATACATATTCGCCATCCCATAGTCCCATGCCCATATACCCATCATACATATTCACCATCCCATAATCATTGGTGATTACCTATTATCAATGGTGGTACCGGGAGCCGTTTCCTCCAGGGCCTTTGCGTCCTTTGAGTACTATGAGTAATGAGTGCTTTGTACATTCCTATCTGTTCCAGTGTTTGACAATGTGATTTTATTGTTGTTCTAATAAAAAATTATATTTTTATATAGTATGATTGCCTTCTGATCATCATTTTTCATGTCATTCTATGTAGTAGCTGATGATAGGCCATATTAATCTGGTCATATACATGGTTAATAGTCATGTGTATCCGTCAGACTTGTTGGTAAATGACAGCCATAGACAGCGATAGTGAAATATTAGATAAAGGTAATAGAATAAAATATATACTGTCCCAAGTTACTTCCTGCCCCCTGCACACACCACTCCAACGCACGTTTCGTGGCCGCTTCGTCAGGGAGTGATGTGAGCAGGGGTAGTCTGTATTTATATAAGGTAGTAACAGCTGCAATTCATAAACAATTAGGAACGCCATGGTAACATGGCGCCGACACGCGCATAAACAGCCACCTGTGTCCTGGCTGTAATCATGGTGACTGCTCCTTAACTGTTCCTTAACTGAACTTCCACTTGGCAACTGAATGTACTGAGCATGACGTAATAGTGTGAGAAACTAAATCCGAGACTCTGAGCCACAACCAGGATAGAGTGCCAAGTGGAGGGCATCTAAAACATTTCCTCTACCCTCTTTATCCTTCTGATTTACACAAGGGCAGGTTTTCAAATTTATTTTTAACCCTTTAAAACATTATGAAATTAGTTAAAAACAGAGATGAGCAGATGAAGTAAAATTCAAATTTCTCTGTTTCAATGTTTTGGGAAATTTAATGTCCCTTATTATGTTCTGATCCCATAGCATAATTCATATAATAGATGTAAAAAAATGCTTATACTCACCTTATTGCCCACTTCTCTGGCCCTTCTGCTTCTCACTGCACTTTCTGATCCCCTGCTGCTCATGGGTATTTACCCAGGCCTCTGAACACGGACCGCAGTGGTTACCCCAGGTGAGCAGTGGAGGGGCCAGAAAGGTGAGTGGTAATGTGAATTTAAGGATATTTTTACTTTTTAACCTTTTGATGCAGCTGCTCTTTTAGTGATCCATGAGATGGCGGATTACAAAAACAAAATATTTATTTTTGTAAAATTCAAGTAGAAGTCAATTCCACTCAAATTTATTCACTCATCATTATGACATAGACATGGTTTCATGACATGTTTGTATAGAAATGTTGAAGAAAGTGTGAGGAAGCTCCAATAGCCAACACATTAAATATATTTAATGATTCCAATTTCTGTCCAGAACTAGGAGAAGAAACATTCAAATGGTGCCATATGCAACTCTAGCACACTTGAAGCAGCAATTAACCAACCAGCTGTTAAACAAAAGGAGAATATTCATCAATTTGATGGAAGAGCTGAGGCATTTAGTTGATTGAAATCATATTTATAAAATATTATCTTCATCATATATTGTCTAAGACTTTTTCACACATACTGACGTGAAATGATGCTTTTTTGTCATTCTTGTTGACACTAATCATAGATGTTTATTTTTTTGGAAAAGTCAAAAACCCTGCATCCAATTGTTATTTTGAAATATAGGATAAAATCTATAAAATACACAGAGCATTTTGATTTGTATGGTATTTTTGTGCTGGTTTTAGGTTCAATTAAGTCTTTTTTTCTTTTCTCTTTTTTTATACTGAAAATGCTTATAAAAAAAACGCTGTGAAAAAAATTGTACATTTTTGGGGGTTACTTAAGTGCTTAAAAATGCTGCATATGAAATATTTTGCACAGTTTTATTTTTCATTTAATATTTTATTCACTTTTTGACGTCAAGTAAGAAATGGTTTAAAGAATTTTGTCTAAAAACCAATATACTGAGGTAAATGGTTAAGTTCCTTCAATGAGTGTTTGTTGAGTTTTTGACGCTGCATCTACAGTAAATGCAAAAGTACAAAGTCTGTCTGAGGAAATAAATCACAGCATGCTCGACTTGCTTCCGATATTCGAATCACACTCTGACATGCAAGTCAATTAGTCTGTGGAAAACATTGAACTGCACTCAGATGTCATCTGAATGCAGTCCAATTTTCACCGACTGACAGAACGGATAAGATGGAGAATTTTTTTCTCCATGTTCTCCATATCCGAGAAAATCGGATCGCACTCTGATCATACTCTCATCAAACTGTCATGATCCAGACCGAGTTTTGAGTCCTGTCTCTCCATGTTCCCGGTCTGGTCATTTCAGGGGTTAACTTTTTTGAGCCTCAGTCTGGTTTCAGGTTTGCTATTTAGCTCCACTGCATCCTGCAGGCGGTCTCAGCTATAGTTCTGCCTTCGGCGTGTGTATCTGACTCTGGTATATTCTGATTTGTCCTGCAGTGATCCCTGACTTGCCCCATGTCTGTTTATTCCCTCTATTTGTCTTTACTCTGTGTTTCCCTATAAGTTTGTTAACGCCATGGTTTTGACTCGGCTTGCATTCAGACCTGCTTCTGTCTTTTTTTTTGTCTTATCCGCTTCCAACCGTTGCTGATCCCCTGCTTGTTTCTGACCACATGTACTGCTGTGACCTCTGGTACTTCTGCTCCTGATTGTTTCTGACTCGGCTCATCTAAACACCCTTTTGCCACCCGGTGGCGCTTGTGCCGCTGCTCATTGTTGCTACGCTGTGTGTGCAACCTCTCTTCCCTCACCAGCACCCCCTGGTGGAGGTTGCGCTATACTGCACTGCAGTAGCATGACACAAACTCTTGCATTTGATCAGAGTGTAATAAGCATAATCAGTCCGATTCTCTCGGATGAGAGATAATACGCTGGTGTGACCCAAGCCTTACTGCGAGACGTCCACATACATATTCTCACTCCTTTGATTCCCAGTGATGGCAGCTCTGTAAGGACAGAAACAATTGAGAAGATGCACCCAGTTATTGACTACCAGTGTGGCTGCAAGTGAACACCACCATCTGCTCATCAAAGATGAAAAAAAGTAAAAACAGAAAGAATTGCATTGGTAGGAACTTAAGAGTGTCGATCGACCATCAGGGCAGTGGGGATACTCGGTACCTGGCCACTTCTTAAAGGGGAAGTGTCTCAGCAGCAGTGACCTGAACCATGGCACTGGGCATCCAATAAAAGGGATAGTGAAAAATGGATAATAAAGTGTTCATGACGCCACCTATGGTATTCGGTCAGGGGACCAATCCTGCTATGCAGATCCTCTGGGATGGTGACAGGGCAGCAGAGATGTTGAGCTCTCCACAGGTAGAGCTGTATCCCAGGACAGTTTGGATGTAGATGTTAAAGGTGAGGATGGTGAATGTGGTGCAGGGCAGGTGATGCAGGAATGATTCAGAAGACACAGCAGGGTGCAGTTTCCTTTACCTTTTACTGAGCAATGCAGGTACAGTCTGGGGCTCAGGTTACAGATGGTTCTGGAGCCAGTCAGCCTGGAAGCAATTTGGGAATTTCCTTAGTCAGGTGGGTTGTGAGGCCTCCTTTCTAGCTCTATTCTCTGTGGTATTTGCTGCTGTAAACTTTATTAAAGTTCCTCTTTCTATCTGAGGCTTAGGTAGAACTCCACTCACATGACAGGCAGCTGTAGCCTGCTTCATGGGTCGCTCCTGTCTGATGTCTCCGGCTCACACGTGCTGCTGTGTCATCGAGTATCAGTTGGGGACAGAGGATCTACAGTCTTCTGCCCTCTGGATTCTGCTGCCAGGGCTTTAGTACCCACACAGCCTCGAGCTCTGGTGCCTGGCCACTGGCGCTCAAGCCTGGGGTGAGCTCAGCTACAGCTCTTCTCCCAGTACTTCTCCCCATGTCCTCTCTCAACCTTGTTCAGGCTGTAACTCTCTCCACTAACTTCCTCCTCCTTACCAGAGAGAGGAGCTCCCCTGAAGTTGGGTTTAGAGCTCCCCCTGCTGCCCTGGAGCAGGAACTGTGTTGTATGCTGGAACTACCTGGTAAGGGAATTCCTTCTTTGCTTCCAGGCATGACATCACTCCCCCATGGAGGGAGGCAAGGCCATTGTGGCAACTGAACTCTTGGGTTGCCACAAGTGCAGTACATGTGAAGAGATTGGAGAAGACACTAGGTCAGGTGATAGCTGTGGTGCATTTATTAATCATAAATGGTTCAGGAGGACAGTAAAGGGGATGAGTTGGCACCAGAACCTGTAGCAGTACAGATGTGCGCTACAGCGAACTGGCTTAGAGCTGCCATTATGAGAGACAATATCCTAGTAAAGGAGTCGAGAGACCTGATCCTAGTAAAAGAGTCGAGAGACCAGATCCTAGTAAAGAAATCCAGAGACCAGATACTCCTAATAAAGAAGTCCAGATACCAGATATGAGTAAAGGAATCAAGAGTCCAGATCCAAGAGACGATTTGAGCGAGACCAGACCTGAGTGAGACATGAGAGAGCCAGAGCTCAGAGATCTGAGCCAAGTGAGCAGAGTCAGAGCTGAGAGAGAGAGAGACAACTAAGAAGCAGTAGAGGGATGTTCTGCGAGCCATCGCTTCCAGTGCAGACATACAGTACAAAGTGAGGCTGAGCTTCAGGGAACGATGGTTGCCAGTGTGAAAAGTTGGCTGAGTAACTCACCAACCAGGGACTTGCGGCCTAGTAGGTGGTATCCTCGACTCTAGTTAGGGCCTGTGTGACATTGTGCGTTGCCTTGGGAGTGATAACAGTGATGGACTCAGTAGTGATAGCCAGGGCCGGTTTTAGACAAAGTGGGGCCCTGGGCAAAAGTTTAAAGTGGGGCCCCAAATGCTCACATATTACAACCAAAATGTTTCTGTGTGAGGGTGCATTTACTTGCACTGAGTTCAAGCTACTAAATGAGAGCGATCAACAATATTGAAGTTGTTCGACGCTTGTTTCCAAACTCTTTAGGGTAGGTACCCACGTTCAGTAATTGGCAGCGCTTTGGACGCAGCACATGTCCACTGTGTCCAAAGCGCTGACGGCTATTGAACGCTAGGTGAATCCACATGTGTTAATTGAACCGTGCAGATTCAACGTGTAAAGTAAATTGTATGGGTGAAATTTATCTTGCAGAGCCTCGCATCTCAGCAAGATAAATAGACCTACTGTAGTCTGGAGAAAAGCATCACATGTCCATTTCCATGAGTGAGCCACGGGCATCTGTGCAAACATAGTGAACATGGGATTTCTTGAAATCAAATCATAGAATCATATAATCGTAGAGTTGGAAGGGACCTCCAGGGCCATCTGGTCCAACACCCTGCTCAAAGCAGGATTCACTAAATCATTCCAGACAGATGTCTGTCCAGCCTCTGTTTGAAGACTTACTGTCATAATCCAGTGTTGGATCTGGCGGTATTAAATTGACAAAGTGAACTTTTTTTACTTTGTCAGGTTCAGGGTGTCTTGACTGTCCCCGGTGGTGGTGAGTGGTATCGCACCTTAGCTTTAGTTTTAGGTTAATGTGCACGTTAATTACCTGACAGGTGTTAGGCTCTATAAAGGACAGCCAGGGGTTTTCAATCACTGTTGGTGTTAGTTGTTCATTTGCAACCAACCTTGGTGGTGGAAGGAGCTGAAGAGAGTGCTCAGCTCAATCTGAGTCCTGGTGTGGAAGGAGTCACAGAAGGGAGTTCTTGGCAGCTATTCAGGAGGAAGGCTGCAGTCGGTCGCTGGACTCTGTGCTGGAGCTTTAGCACAGAGTCCAGCGACCGACTGCTGCCTTCCTCCTGAATAGCTGCCAAGAACTCCCTTCTGTGACTCCTTCCACACCAGGACTCAGATTGAGCTGAGCACTCTCTTCAGCTCCTTCCACCACCAAGGTTTGTTGCAAATGAACAACTAACACCAACAGTGATTGAAAACCCCTGGCTGTCCTTTATAGAGCCTAACACCTGTCAGGTAATTAACGTGCACATTAACCTAAAACTAAAGCTAAGGTGCGATACCACTCACCACCACCGGGGACAGTCAAGACACCCTGAACCTGACAAAGTAAAAAAAGTTCACTTTGTCAGTTTAATACCGCCAGATCCAACACTGGATCATGACACTTCTATTGAAGGAGAGCTCACCACCTCTCGTGGCAGCCTGTTCCACTCATTGATCACTCTGTCAAAAAGTTTTTTCTAATATCTAATCTGTGTCTCCTCCCATTCAGTTTCATCCCATTGCTTCTAGTCTTTCCTTGTGCAAATGAGAATAAAGATGATCCTTCTACAATGTGACAGCCCTTGAGATATTTGTAGACAGCTATTAAGTCTCCTCTCAGTCTTCTCTTTTGCAAGCTAAACATTCCCAAATTCTGCAACCTTTCCTCATAAGACATGGTTTGCAGACTAGTCACCATTCTGGTCGCTCTTTTCTGAACTTGCTCCAGTTTGTTGATGTCTTTTTTTAAAATGTGGCGCCCAAAACTGGATACAGTATTCCAGATGAGGCCTGACCAAAGAGGAGTAGAGGGCAATAATGACTTCATGTGATCTAGACTGTATGCTTCTGTTAATACATCCTAGAATTGCATTTGCCTTTTTTGCTGATGCATCACACTGTTGACCCATATTCAGTCTGTGATCTATTAGTATACCCAAGTCTTTTTCACATGTGCTGTTGCTTAGCCCTATTCCTCCCATTCTGTATATGCTTTTTTCATTTTTATTGTCCAGATGTAGTACTTTGCATTTTTCCCTGTTAAAAACCATTCTGTTAGTTGCTGCCCACTGCTCAAGTTTATTTATATCTTTTTGAGTCCTCTGTCTCTCTTCTCTAGTATTAGCTATCCCTCCTAGCTTTGTGTCATCAGCAAATTTAATCAGTTTACCCTCAATTCCTTCATCTAAATAATTGATGAAGATGTTGAACAATACAAGGCCCAGGACAGAGCCCTGTGGTACCCCACATTCTTCCAACTGGATGTGCAGCCATTTATGACCACTCTTTGGGTCCGATTTCTAAGCCAGTTATGAATCCACCTAACAGTTGCCTTGTCCATTCCATACTGAGGCATTTTTTCAATAAGGATGGTGTGAGATACTTTGTCAAATGCTTTGCTGAAGTCAAGATATACTATATCTACAGAATTTCCCTGATCCACCCTGTCAGTGATTCTGTCATAGAAGGAAATTAAGTTAGTCTGACATGACTTATTAGTTACAAACCCATGCTGGCTCAGTTTAATCACTTCATTTTTATCCAAGTACTTACATACATGTTGTTTAATAATTTGTTCAAAGATCTTTCCTGGTATAGAAGTCAGATTCACCGGCCTATAGTTGTCTGGGTCCACCTTCTTCCCCTTTTTCAAGATAAGAACAAGATTTGCTCTTCTCCAGTCTTCTGGGACTTCTCCTGTTCTCCAAGAAATTTCAATGATTATGGAGAGTGGTTCAAAAATTTCTTCTGTTATCTCCTTCAGTACTCTGGGGTGTAATTCATCTGGACCTGGAGACTTGAATTCATTTAGGTTAGCCAAGTGTTTCCTCACTATCTTTCTGTTTATAGATATCCTGGATTCCCTTAATAGGACAGTGAAGAACAGTTGATGTTACATTTCCTTTCTGAGGGAAAACAGATGCAAAATAGGAATTTAAAAGTTCGACCTTCTCAATATCCTGTCTTACCATTTCATCATTTTCATCCTGTAAAAATCCTATAGCATCTTTGACTTTTCTTTTACTTTTGACATATCCCCAAAATCCTTTTTTATTGCTTTTGACGTCTCTTGCAAGCCTCAATTCATTGTCAGCTTTAGATAACGTGATTCATGCCCTGCAGGTTCTGCAGACAGCATTATATGCTTCTTTAGATATGCCTCCCTCTTTCCATTTTATAAACATTTCTTTCTTCCTTTTTAGCATGTGCTTAAGCTCTGTGTTCATCCTTTAGTTATCCAAAATTCTAAAATAGCATGTTCGCTACCTCCTAGGGTTCCAGCCACTCTTACCTCCTCAACCATTTCCAATCAGATCCCCTTGTTTTCTCCCCTACCTTTTGGAAGATAAAGTTGTCAGCAAGAGAGGATAAGAATTTCCTTGACTTGTTAGTTTTGCCTGGAGAGATTCCCAACAAATGTCTGGATAGTTGAAATCTCCCATGACAACTATGTCAAATTTTTTTGAGAACTTGGACATTTGATGCATAAAGAGTTCATCCATATCTTCAGCTTGCACAGGCGGCCTGTAGTAAATGCCTACAATGGTGTCCTTTCCATTGTTCTGTCCTTGCAATCTTACCCAAACAGTTTCCACAGAACTCACAGTCTCTGAAGCTTCAATCTCTATGCAGATGTACGTGTTTCTAACATACAATGCGACACCTCCTCCTAGTTTATCAAGTCTTTTTCTAGCAAATAAGTTGTATCCTTCTATCCTTGTATTCCAATCATGTGTATTGTCCCACCAAGTTTCAGAGATTCCAATGAAATCATATTCCTTTTCCTGCGTTAGTAGTTCCAATTCTCCTTGTTTGTTGCCCATGCTTTGTTCATTAATATAGAAACATTTTAGTCTGTGATTGGCTTCTCTTTCTCCAATATTTTTATTATTTAGATTTTTTTGTCTTTGTTCTTTCCTCCCATTTCTAATAGCAGAATTCTCAATAGCATTTATCAGGTGTATGGCTTTTTCTGGTCTTTTGCTTCCCTTACCACATTGTTCTAGTTTAAAGCTCTCCTGATGAGTGTAGCAAGGCGACTTCCAAATAAATGTTTTCCAGTCTTCGTAAGGTGCACCCCATCTCTAGCAAGTAGTCAATCGTATAGGTAATTCACTCCGTGATCCAGAAATCCAAATCCTTGCTGACGGCACCATCGACGTAGCCAGCTGTTCACCTGCAGAATCTTATTCCACCTCCTTGTTCCATGGCCATCCACTGGGAGGATGGAAGAGAAGCAATCCCATCCACTGTGCTGTAACATCTGGACTCTGCACAAGTACGCAGCATCCAACCTGCAGCATTTACTGATCATGTGCACCTACAATTACTCCTGCTGAGGAAGAATGATTGGTACAGATTGTCCTCGATATAGTATAATGCAGGTCCCATATAGCACATATAGTAAAATGATCCTTGATAGAGTATAATGCAGCTCCCTCATAGTGTAATGCAGACCCCCCTCAGTGTATAATGCAGCCCCCCTCAGAGTATAATGAAGCTCACCTCAGAGTATAATGCAGCCCTGTATACTGCAGCCCCTTCAGAGTATAATGTTGTCCCCTCATAGAACATAATGCAGCTGCATCAGAGAATAATGCAGCCCCACACACAATGTAATGCAGCCCCCTTAGAGTATAATGCAGCTCACACACACAGTATAATTCAGCCCCCCACAAACACACATTATAGTGCAGCCCCCTCACACACAGTATAATGTAGTGCCTGACATAAACACAGTATAATGCATCCCCCCACCCACAGTATAATGCAGCACCGTCAGAGTATAATGCAGTGCCCTTAGAGTTAAATGCAGCCCTCTCAGTTTATTGCAGCCCCACACACAGTATAATGCAGCCCCCAGAGTATAAAGCAGCCCCCACACACAGTATAATACAGCCCCCTACACACAGTATAATTCAGGCCCCCCCACAAACATACACAGTGTAGTGCAGCTCCCCACACACAGTATAGTGCAGCCCCCCACACACACAGCATAGTGCAGTCCCCCCACACAGTATAATTCAGCCCCTACATAGCTGTGTCCCTGGTTTGGTGTTAGTATTTTCTGTCAAAAAGAAAGACATTTCTGGTGAGGAAGAACCATAGGACCCTAAGTACAAAATCATTAAGTTCCATAGGATACCTACCTCTGGTTGTTAGGAATGACTCAACTGCCTCCATTCTCATTGTGAGTAATGGGTTCATGGTAAATAAAGTCATCATAACCTTGGTGATAGGTCAACATGAGATAAATTGATGTAAATGATATAAAAGAAAGCATTCTTGTGTGAATAATCAGAAATTGACTTGCTCACAACAAGTGTGCATTCTTTTCTCCAAGTGCTCGTTATTTGAGGACCTTATCTCTTAATTCGCCCTCAAAAGTGATCCGGCACATCTGACTTTGGGTCAGAACAAAAGCAGCTACAACATATTCCTCTGATGAATCATTGTTGAAGAAACGTCTAGGGAGCTAATCTGAATCCTGTCGGAGTCCCACAAGGTTCAGTCCTAGGGCCCCTGCTCTTCTCCATTTACACCTACGGCCTGAGACAGCTCATAGAATCTCACAGCTTTCAGTATCACCTCTATGACGATATTGTAGAGAAGGCATACCATTAAATGTGTTAATGGAATAAATAGTTGTTCAAGTAACATTGTTTCCTCATTGACTGCGCTGTTGAATTGACATTGACATTAAACTGACAGCTGAATCCTGTATAAAAGATGGACCACCTTCAAAGTCTCTTTGAATATCTAAAGTTAATAACCTTATGTAAATAGTAAATATGGCATTATCTTAAAATGACAGATATGATATGACGTGGTTCCATAGAAAGGAATCTCAACAAACCAAAAAGAGTTTGGGAATCTTGTTTGTTCCCTGCTTTAAGATAAATCGATATAAAATAAGACTATTGACATTATTTATTAATACAGGAGCAAGGACATCAGGAGAAGGTGCAAATACCTCGCCCATTAAGCTAATATCACAAGAGGAGGAGCGGTGAATCAACTCCTTGTGTCCTCACTCCTATTTTAGGAAGCATAAAATTAAAAAAACAGGAGTGAATTCTGAAGCACAAAGAAACTAATCATTATTCTCCTCTGTTTTGTATTCCCTCCTGACTTTAGTTTAACAATATTTCAAAACAGCTACACCAAAAGCTTCATGATTGAAAACATTTAAGTCTTTTACAAAATCCCTAATATTCTGTTTAAAAAATGTCTATCTTTTTGTTGCTGTATTTACATGCATTGTCTTGCATTTTTTCTTGTATTGTTTTATATTGAAGGCTAGGCAGAAAACATTAGAAAAATGCCATAATTAGAGCTTAATGATTTTAAAAAACACACCCAACTCACCTAAAAAAGGCTACAAGCTCAAGATCAAAATTTGTAGGCAATCTCATATTTGGCTACAGACTTTAAACTACCGTATATACTCGTGTATAAGTCGACCCAATTATAAGCCGAGGCACGCAATTTTGTCACGAAAAACTGGGAAAATTTATTGACTCGAGTATAAGCCAGGTATGCATTGTTCCCTCATCCCTATCCTGGTATGCATGGTTACTCATCTCCACCCTTGTACTGTAAACTGAGACAGAACGAAAAGTAATTCTGAAAGGCAACATAAGGTAAAAGTAGGAAAGAAACAGAATGACTAGAAAACTTGGAAGCATTTCTAAGGCTATGAAGGAAATGTTGCAGATGTATAGTATTGATGTTAACAAAATATATCTGAATTTCTTCAATAGGTAAGACTACATCAAAGAAAGTTGCATGTAGACATGCATGTCTTAAGGTACTGTCACACTTAGCGATGTACCAGCGATCCCGACCAGCGATATGACGCGGTCAGGATGGCTGGTACATCGCTAAGTGGTCGCTAGTGAGCTGCCACACAGGCAGATCTCACCAGCGACATCGCTGGGGACGGGGGTCGCTACTTACCTGTGACACTAGGCGATCCTGCGTCCTCCCGCCCGGCTCCACGCTCGTCGCTCGTCTCTCCACAGGAAGCTCTGCAGGAAACTGATGACGAGAAGCGGTCCTGAACGTTCTCGCGTGATCAGCGATAACCAGCGGGGGAGCCGGTCGTACGTAAGTATCAGACACAGCGATGTCGCTAGCAATATCGCTATAACGTCACAAGTTATAGCAATATTGCTAGCGATATCGCTTAGTGTGACATGCCCTTTACTCAAAATGTATGATAACAGCCCTGTTGTATCAAAAAACAAGTGCAGGGCTCTGCATTGACCCAGCTGACCGACCTACTACATTACCCTCAGCACAAGGCACAATTTGAAACTACCAAACTGTGGTGTAGTATTTGGGCTCTACGTGATGGTTTTTATTTTTAAACCTGATTAAACATAATTAAAATTTTCTCTTGAAATATTAGTTTATACATGGGCCGCATGTGATTAAATATTACAATGCGGCAATGCATGAAGTAAATTGGTGAATCTTTTTGGATCTATGATGCACCAAAAGTTTTAGTGCATATCACCTTTTGTAAGCTTATGCTCTTATGCTAGACTTCCACATATACAGTGCTCAGCATAAATGAGTACAACCCCTTTGAAAACTAAGATTTTAATAAATATCTCATTGATCACAAAAATAATTTCCAAAATTTTGACAAGAATGAATTTCACAGAATGTTTTTTTCACCCAGAAAAGTTAAAGCAAGGTTCATAATATAACTTTCATTACAAAATCTTCAGTTTTACTTAAATTAGTCAAAGCAAAGATGAATAAAATGAATATACTACACACAAAAAACTACTAAATTTCATATTTTGTATGAGCTCCATGATTTTTAAGGGCAGCACCAAGTCTTCTAGGCATGGAATGAGTAAGTTGCCACATCTGTCTTGAATTGAAGATTTTGTAAGGAAAGTTAAATTAACCTTATTTTCATGTTATTTTTTTTATTTATTTTGCTCCTTTATATAGCACCATTAATTCCACAGCGCTTTACAGACATTATTGGCATTGTCCTCAATGGGGCTCATGTTATGGGTTAAATTAGTGATCTACCAAACTCATTCTTGTCAAATTTTTGGAAATTGTTCCTGTAATCAGTGTGATATTGATGAAAAATTAACTTTTCAAAGGGGTGCACTCGTTTGTGCTTAGCACTGTTTATGTGGATAATTATAAACAATTCTGAAATGTTAAGTAACGTCCACCTTCACATCCATTTTTATTGTTTTATTCTTGGTTTTTATCAAATAAAACAAAATGTTTTCATTGAAAAAAAGCTGTTTTTTGGCTACTGCTCATATGCTAAACTATGTTCCTCCATATTAACAGACGAAAACACAAACAATGTATAGTCTGAACCTGCAGTCACTCTATTTTTCATCTGTTCCACTTGTGACAGGGTCACTGGTGCTGTATGTGAGGGGAGATATATATCACGAAGATTGCTATCTTCCATGATGTGAAAAACCCATACTTTTCTCATCAACATGTGATATGCTAAGAGGGGTTAATCTGCAAGACAGGGATGAGTTTTTTCTCAGTGGTTGAAAGAGATGGGTGAGATGGCCACTCATCATCTCCTCCACAAGGCTCTGGTTATGTGCAACTTTGCTGGAGTATTGATTGTACCCTGAGCGGGCATATTCCACAGACATATGGACAGTACTGTACGTTATCTTTATATTTCCCGTTTTACCAGAAAAGGCCACATTTGAGTTACTGAATCCGGCACTGGTTTATGTTATGTTTGAATAAACCAGAAGAAGAAACATTCCTATTTATACCTCAGTAGCTATGTCAGTAGCTCAGTGAGTTGCATTACCACACACTTCATACTTCTATATATTAGATAAGTCTAATTTGAATTCGAATAAGTTTTTATAGGACTCGTAACTCAGACCAATAAGTAATTTATAATTAGTATACTATGAAAGTTTTTATTGAACAATAAAGGTTGACAAAGCGTTTAATTTACCTGTCCATGAACTATAAACATCTGGGTAGTCCAAACTGTACTCTGCAGTGGTGTTCTAAAACATCACTGCACTGTAAATAGCTAGCATATGTTCAGGTGTAGGGATAGGTATTCGGCTGCCAGACACAGCCAGGCTCCTCACAAAGAAGGTAAACATATGTATTATCATGTTTGCCTTCCTGATCACTGTAAACACTGAACAAGTATTGTGTATAAAGATTAATAGCACTGATTGTGCTGCCTCTTTAGGATCCAGTGATCATGTGATCGTTCGGTGTTGAGAGGGAGCAAAATCTACTGGGTCCTAAGGGTACCGTTACACCTAGCGACTCACCAGCGATCCCGACCAGCGATATGACGTGGTCAGGATCGCTGGTGAATCACTAGGTGGTCGCTAGTGAGCTGCCACACAGGCAGATCTCACCAGCGACATCGCTGGGGACGGGAATCGCTACTTACCTGTCAGACGCGGCGATCCTGTGTCCTCCCGCCCGGCTCCACACGTCGCTCGTCGGCGCCACAGGAAGCGCCGCAGGAAGTGGATGACGAGGAATGGTCCAGCAGCTTCTCGCGAGATCAGCGATAACCAGCGGGGGAGCCGGTCGGAGGTAATTATCACATGCAGCGATATCGCTAGCAATATCGCTGCAACGTCACAAAATCGGTGACTTTACAGCAATATTGCTAGCGATATCGCAGTGTGTAACGGGGGCTTAAGAGAGACAATTAAATCTGAACCTTTAATAGATCCTAAAAAATAGACAGAAATCACAAGAACCTAAAACATATAACAAAACATGCAAACTAAAAATACATTAATCAAAAATGATGCACACACACGTCAGTATCAGCTGCAAAATTTCAAAAATGCGTTCTATAACAAACACAGTACTGTATATACCACCTATCATGCCTTTACTATAACACTATGCATTTGATAAATAAAAAAACACAAGTCTAGGCAAACAGAAATAAGTGGTACACTGCATGAAGATGCATATAAATACCAATAAAAACAGAAACAATCTCACCAGACTTGTGCAAAGATGTCCACAGATGTTCCTAGAGGATCCTCTCACATGGATATAGGAAGAAGGACTGGAAAGCTATCCTCACACCAGCCACATCCCAGTCACCCAGGATCCAGATTAGCTTCCATATTTCTTCAACAATGATTCATCAGGGGGTGCATTTAGCTGCCTAGTCCTTGACAGATAAAAAATGAACAAAATAGAGTTCTCCATAGTCTGTCTGCCTGTCTTATCTCCCATATATATATATATATATATATATATATATACATAATGATATGTTCACACTGAACAAAACCTACATGGTGCTGGAAATTGTCACTTATGGACACGCGTGTTGAGTGGAAATCATATGTGAGGTGCATGATGTCAATTCTGAGCTCCGAATAGCAATGGAACGCATAAATAGAAAGCAAACTGGAAGTGACATCACCACCAAGCACCGTGTAACTGTGAAACACACCCATGGACCACAAATGACATAGGGGAATTCGTCACATAGCACAATTATCTCCTCACGTCAGCCCAGTAGCAAATTAGTATATGAGGGAGCACAAGGGCTCCTCATAGCTGTGTCCCTGGTCTGGTGCTAGTATTTTCTGTAAAAAAGAAAGACATTTCTGGTGAGGAAATACCATAGGACCCTAAGTACAAAATCATTAAGTTTCATAGGATACCTACCTCTGGTTGTTAGGAATGATTCAACTGCCTCCATTCTCATTGTGAGTAATCGATGAATGTAACGCCCCTATGTCTATGCTCACAAGCAGCAAATCCAAAACTATGGTAAACCCCCAAGGCGTGGAAAACATTGCCTTTGGTCTCAATATATATTTCTTCTCATCCATTACACTTTTTTCACTTTTTTTCACCACTTTTGAGCTGTAAAGGGCTAGGCATATATATGCATTTGATATAGAAGGGATAATGTTTTTCCTCTCTGTTTCAGATTTTGGTTTTGTATTACCCAGCCTTATAGTCTCATAGTCAAGGATTTTATAGTTGTTATCTCATATGCAATGTTTTTAAGATTCTGCAAAAACATATTATGGATTCATGGTAAATAAAGTCATCATAACCTGGGTAATAGGGAAACAGGGGTGGAGGGCTACATGAGATAAATTGATGTAAATGGTATAAGAGAAAGCATTCTTGTGTGAATAATCAGAAATTGACTTGCTCACAAAAAGTGTGCATTCTTTTCTCCAAGTGCTCGTTATTTGAGGGTTTTATCTCTTAATTTGCCCTGAATGGTGATCCGGCATATCTGACTTTTGGTCGGAGCAAAAACAGCTACAACATATTCCTTTGAAGAATCATTGTTGAAGAAATGTCTAGGGAGCTAATCTGAATCTCACAAGGTTCAGTCCTAGGGCCCCTGCTCTTCTCCATTTACACCTTTGGCCTGGGACAGCTCATAGAATCTCACAGCTTTCAGTATCACTTCTATGCTGATGACACACAGAATCAACCTTTCTGGACCAGATATCACCTCCCTATTAATGAGAATCCCTCAATGTCTGTCTGCTATTTCATCCTTCTTCTCCTCTAGCTTTCTAAAACTTAATATAGACAAAACAGAATTCATCATCTTTCTCCCATCTCGCCCGACCCCCCAGCAGACCTATCCATAAAAGTAATTGGCTGCTCACTCTCCCCAGTCCCACAAGCTCGCTGCCTTGGGGTAATACTTGACTCTGATCTCTCCTTCAAATGACATATCCAAGCCCTTTCCACTTCTTGTCGACTACAACTCAAAAATATTTCCCGGATCCGTACATTCCTCAACCAAGAATCTGTATAACCCCTAGTCCAAGCACTCATCATCTCCCGCCTTTACTACTGCAACCTCCTGCTCTGTGGCCTCCACTCTAACACTCTTGCACCCCTCCAATCTATTCTAAACTCTGCTGCCCAACTAATCCACCTGTTCCCCTGCTATTCCCCGGCTTCTCCCTTCTGTTAATCTCTGCACTGGCTCCCCATTACACAGAGACTCCAGTTCAAAACTCTAACCATGACATACAAAGCCATCAACAACCTCCTCCATAAATCTGTGAACTAGTCTCACGGTACTTACTGTATCTGCACGCATCCTCCGATCCATACAAGATCTCCTTCTCTACTCCCCTCTTATCTCCTCTTCCCACAATCATTGCATACAAGATTTCTTCCCCACATCCCCTTTCTCTGGAACTCTCTAAAACAACATATCAGACTCTCACCTACCATGGAAACCTTAAAAAGAAACCTGAAAACCTTCCTCTTCCGACATGCCTACAACCTGCAGTAACAACCAAACCACTTCATGACCAGCTCTGCCCTCACCTACTGTATCCTCACCCATCCCTTGTAGATTGTGAGCCCTCACGGACAGGGTCCTCTCTCCTTGTGTACCAGTGACTTGTGTTGTTTAAGTTTACTATACTTGTTTTCCATTATGTATACCCCTCCTCACATGTAAAGCGCCATGGAATAAATGGCGCTGCAGCAATAAATAATAATAATAGTCCTTGGTGACTGGAATGTTGATAGTGTGAGTGTGTTTTTATCTGTCCTTTCAACTATATTACTGTGAGAGGATCCACTTTCTCTTAGCGTAGACATGTGTTTTTTTATTCCCCAGATACGTAGTGTTATAGTAAAAGCATGGTAGGTGGTATATATGGTGTTTCCTAGAGCATCTAGTTTGCAATTTTGCAGTTGATATTAAGGTGTCTGTGTATAATTTTTTATAAATTTTTAGTACATTTTTTTTGTTTTGTATTTTTTAATTGTCCGTTTTAGGTTCCTGAGACCGATTTCTGTCTATTTTATATGACCTATTAAAGTTGAGTTTTAATTGCCACTTACTGCTATTTTGTAGAATTGAGAGATATTGTTGGTTTATTTTTAGATGTATATTTTTTGCTATTTTTTATCTGGGTTCTAGGAGAGCCAGTCAGCCCTGCTATGCAGCTTGTAAGCTGAATTTCTCCACTAATTAGTTAATATTCAAGCCTCACTTTCAGGAGAGTGAAAAAGAGAGTAAGGCCGGGGTCACACTAACCGACGCAAAATACGGTCCGTAGTTTACATGCGTAATACGGATGAATGACCCCTAAATAGTGCTCCGTATGTCATCCGTAAGCAAGGTGTGGTCGTGTATTTTGCGCATGTCAGCATCCGTATGTAATCCGTATGTAATCCATATGGCATCCGTATAGCGAGATTTTCTCACAGGCTTGCAAAATGGACATTTAACAGTTTTGAGGCCTGCTAACTATTTAAATCATTAGCCTGCACCCTATTTATTGACTCAGGAACAGGTGGATGCCTCCATTCTGTCCATTTGTGACCTTGCCTTGACTAGGTGTGTTGCTGTTGTATGTGCAACATGGCAGACAGTCTGAGTTCCAACACAACTGAGCAGGTTCTCTTCAACTGGCTTTTGTCATGCCGCTTTGGTCAACCATACCCAGTGATAGTGGATCCGCGGAGGAGGAGACGCATGTGGGTCCATCCACTTTTGAGGCAACGACTCACACGAGGTCATTTTCACCGCCTCTATTCTTCTCTGCGGGAGCATCTGGAAAAATTCTACCAATACTGTTGCATGAGCCTTGCAACATTTGATCTACTCTTGGAGACAGTGCGCCCTGGGATAACCTTTCAGGACACAAGGATGCGCAAAGCTATATCTGCAGAGGAGCGACTTCTACTCACATTACGGTATGTACTACACAACCACATTCTCTATGTTCATGATGTGTTGCCCAAAGTATGTATTTTTTGCTTCTTGGACTAAGTTTAATGCCCTCATCTTATTCCAGATATATTTAAACTTATAGACCAGAATGTTATGTGTAATATGTACTGAATATCACTTAGTCATTGTGCGACCAAATATATGTGTGTTAGTAGATCTGAATTATTAACAAGTTTGGTATGTATGTACCTGGTTTTTAGTTAATTTGTGCATTCTAAAATGTTACATTTCTGTTGTTCTTCAGCTTCCTGTCCACTGGCCTGTCTTATGCCGCCCTCCAACATGAGTTTCTTATTGGAAGATCTACCATTTCTGGCATAGTCAGGTCAACATGTAGTGAAATATGGTCAAGACTACATCAACTTGTCATGGCCCAGCCCAGGATGGAAGACTGGTTGAGGATATCAAGGGACTTTGAGGAGGAATGCTAGTTTCCTAATTGTATTGGGGCCCTTGATGGCAAACATATCCGGGTGCGTAAGCCGCCGAACTCTGGCTCCCAATTCTTCAATTATAAACAATACTTTTCTGTTGTATTGTTGGCTCTGGCCGACCCTCAATACCAGCTTATAATTGTTGACATTGGGGCCTATGGAAGGATGGGAGACTCTAGAGTCTTCAATACTTCCATTATGGGTCGGCGGCTACGCACCAACCAGTTGGATCTACCACCACCACGCCAGCTACCAGGCTCCACTCAAGAATCAGTCCCTTATGTCCTTGTGGCAGATGAGGCGTTTCAGTTAATGCGCAATGTCATGAGGCCATATCCCCGGCGCAACCTGGACCACCGGCGCAGAATTTTTAACTTGCGCCTATCACGTGCTCGGCGACTGGTGGAGTGTTCCTTTGGCATTCTTTGTGCCAAATGGCGGGTACTCCAGTCTGCCATTCAGCTGAGTGAACAAAATGTTAATGAAGTTGTTAAAGCCTGTGTTGTTCTTCACAACTTCACCAGGATTCATGAGTGTTCCTCCTCTGCTGGTGTTGTGCGTGGGTCGGACAATGTGCGTAGGGTGAGACCACCTATCAACCCTCAACATAGACCGCTCTCTGGGCTCAAACTGCATGATATTTTCACAAATTACTTTATGTCACCTGAGGGGGAAACTTCTTGGCAAGAGCATGCTGTGTCTATGTTATAATTTTTTGGTTTATGTCTGTATAAATATATATATTTAAACCCCTTATGATTCTGTGACTATTTAATTGCATTGGTAAGTGTATGTTAGTATGCTGACATCGTTTTTTTGAATTGAGAAAGAGACGTAAAATGTAGTAGACAAATGTTTACTTTTGCCTTTTTTTTTTTTGAAGCAAAACATATTATTGCGATATGAGAAATGTGGCAATGGGCCAAATTGGCCTTTGTGCAGATGTGAAAATTGGGTACAATTAACATTTTCGGACATATAAAACAAACCAGGGGAAGAGTCTTGAGGAGATCATTTGCATATTCCCAGTGCCTTTTGGGATAAGTGAAGAGTCTCTGCGAGCTCAACGATCACTGGGTTTTGGCCGTTGCAGCTGAAAAGAGGAAATCGGAAAACCAGGGTAAGAGTCTTGAGGAGATCATTTGGCTTCTCTTTCATCGTTTTTAAGAAATCTCAAGATGGAAGAGGCCAGGAGCCATTTGGTGAGCTGCATTTCTTGCTACATGTTCACAGACTTACCAGTGGAAAAGCCAAACTTCACCTGCCACAAATGCAAGCTTGTGTCCCTGTTGGAGGAAAAGTTGCAAAATCTCGAAGAGAGGTTAGCTACGTTGAAGATCATTAAGGAAGGTGAAGATTTCTTGGACAGAGCAGAATTATCTCTTCATGTTACAGAAAGAGAAGAAATTCGAAGTGCACCTGAAGAAACAGAGGAATGGAGACATGTGACCCAGAGAAGCAGGAGGATCAGGAGGCAGTCAGCACCCATACTGCTGAGAAACCAGTACCAGGCTCTCACGCAGGAAAACGCTGAAGAAATACATCAGGATAAGACTTTGCCAACAAACAGCAACCTTGTACGCCTTCAGAGTTCTCCTGGATGGAGAAAGAAAAATGTTGTGAAGAAGAAACGGAGGGTGGTGGTCATGGGGGATTCCCTGTTGAGAGGAACAGAGGCCGCTATCTGCAGACCGGATATAACTTCAAGAGAAATGTGCTGTCTTCCAGGTGCAAAAATTAAAGATGTGTCTGACAGGATATCAGGACTCTTCAGACCTACAGATGACTACCCATTCCTGCTACTACATGTGGGGACAAATGACACTGCAAGAAATGACCTGGAAACCATCTGCAGAGACTTTGAAGACTTAGGCAAGAAAGTGAAAGAACTGGGAGCGCAGGTGGTCTTCTCTTCCATTCTCCCAGTGGATGGCCATGGAACAAGGAGGTGGAATAAGATTCTGCAGGTGAACAACTGGCTACGTTGATGGTGCCGTCAGCAATGATTTGGATTTCTGGATCACGGAGTGAATTACTTATACGATGGACTACTTGCTAGAGATGGGGTGCACCTTATGAAGACTGGAAAGCATGTATTTGGAAGTCGCCTTGCTACACTTGTAAGGAGAGCTTTAAACTAGAACAACATGGGAAGGGAAGCAAAAGACCAGAAAAAGCCATACACCTGACAAATGCTATTGAGAACTCTGCTACTATAAGTGGAAAGGAAGAACAAAGACAAAAGTATCTAATTAATAAAAATATTGGAGAAAGAGAAACCAATCACAAACTAAAATGTTTCTATACTAATGCACAAAGCATGGGCAACAAACAAGGAGAATTGGAACTACTAACACAGGAAAAGAAATATGATGTCATTGGAATCACTGAAACTTGGTGGGACAATACCCATGATTGGAATACAAGACTAGAAGGATACAACTTATTTGCAAGAAACAGACTAGATAAACGAGGAGGGGGTGTTGCATTGTATGTTAGAAACGCGTATATCTGCACAGAGATTGAAGCTTCAGAGACTGGGAGTTCTGTGGAAACTGTTTGGGTAAGAATACAAGGACAGAACAATGGAAAGGACTCCATTGTAGGCATTTACTACAGGCTGCCTGTGCAAGCTGAAGATATGGATGAACTCTTTATGCATCAAATGGCCAAGTTCTCCAAAAAATATGACAGTTGTCATGGGAGATTTCAACTATCCAGACATTTGTTGGGAATCTCTCTCAGGCAAAACTAACAGGTCAAGGAAATTCTTATCCTCTCTTGCTGACAACTTTATCTTCCAAAAGGTAGGGGAGAAAACAAGGGGAACTGCTACCTTGGATCTAATCCTTATAAACAGGGAGGAAATGGTTGAGGAGGTAGTGACCATGCTATTTTAGAATTTTGGATAACTAGAGGCAGTATACAAGGAGCTAAAGGAAAAAGAAGGCGCAATAGGGTCTTATCCGGGTAGTACTGGGAGTAGAGGATAAGAAATTCACTCACCTTTTCCAGGGGAAATAAAGGCACATAATCGACTGTCAGCTGCTGCACGCCCGAAGGTCCACTCCGTGACCGCCAGTGTAGATCCTTATGGATAAAATGTTTTTTCGGACTCACTGTGCGCTGCTAGACATGGTTCAGTCGTACAACATAAAGGGTATTAACAATTTAATTCCCAACGCGTTTCGAAGTTTCTTCATGTCATCCCCTGAGGAAGAAGTATTAGAAACTTCGAAACGCGTTGGAAATTAAATTGTTAATACCCTTTATGTTGTACGACTGAACCATGTCTAGCAGCGCACAGTGAGTCCGAAAAAACATTTTATCCATAAGGATAACTAGAGGCGGAAGACCTGTGAAGACTCAGACGTCAAGGTTAGATTTCAGAAAGGCAGATTTTAAGGGATTCAGAAAGAGAATTGGAGGGATCCAATGGCTGGATATCCTTAAAGACAAAAATGTCCAGGAAGGATGGGAAATCTTGAAAAATGAAATTCTCAAAGCACAGTTGTTAACAATTCCGAAAAGAGGGAAGAATAGGAAGCATTTAAGGAAACCAGGATGGATGAACACAGAACTTAAGCACATGCTAAAAAGGAAGAAAAAAATGTTTATAAAATGGAAAGAGGGAGGCATATCTAAAGAAGAATATAATGCTGTCTGCAGAACCTGCAGGGCACAAATCAGATTACTAAAGCTGAAAATGAATTGAGACTTGCAAGAGATGTCAAAAGCAATAATAAAGGATTTTGGGGATATGTCAAAAGTAAAAGAAAAGTCAAAGATGCTATAGGATTTTTACAGGATGAAAATGATGAAATGGTAAGAAAGGATGTTGAGAAGGCTGAACTTTTAAATTCCTATTTTGCATCTGTTTTCTCTCAGAAAGGAAATGTAACATCAACTGTTCTTCACTGTCCTATTAAGGGAATAGAAGAATCCAGGATATCTATAAACAGAAAGATAGTGAGGAAACACTTAGCTAACCTAAATGAATTCAAGTCTCCAGGACCAGATGAATTACACCCCAGAGTACTGAAGGAGATAGCAGAAGAAATTTTTGAACACCTCTCCATAATCTTTGAAAATTCTTGGAGAACAGGAGAAGTGCCAGAAGACTGGAGAAGAGCAAATGTTGTTCCTATCTTCAAAAAGGGGAAGAAGGTGGACCCAGGCAACTATAGGCCAGTGAGTCAGACTTCTATACCAGGAAAGATCTTTGAACAAATTATTAAACAACATGTATGTCAATACCTGGATAAGAATGAAGTGATTAAACAGAGTCAGCATGGGTTTGTAACTAATAAGTCATGTCAGACTAACTTAATTTCCTTCTATGACGGTATCACTGATTGGGTGGATCAAGGAAATGCTGTAGATATAGTTTATCTTGACTTCAGCAAAGCATTTGACAAAGTCTCTCATACAATCCTTATTGAAAAAATGACTAAGTATGGAATGGAGAAGGCAACTGTTAGGTGGATTCATAACTGGCTTAGTGATCGGACCCAAAGAGTGGTCGTAAATGGCTGCACATCCAGTTGGAAGAATGTCTCAAGTGGGGTACCACAGGGCTCTGTCCTGGGCCCTGTATTGTTCAACATCTTTATCAACGATTTAGATGAAGGAATTGAGGGTAAACTGATTAAATTTGCTGATGACACAAAGCTAGGAGGGATAGCTAATACTAGAGAAGAGAGAGAGAGAATTCAAAAAGATTTAAATAAACTGGAGAAGTGGGCAGCAACTAACAGAATGGTTTTTAACAGGGAGAAATGCAAAGTACTACATCTGGCAATAAAAATGAAAAAAGCATATACAGAATGGGAGGAATAGGGCTAAGTGACAGCACATGTGAAAAAGACTTGGGTATACTAATAGATCACAGACTGAATATGAGTCAACAGTGTGATGCAGCAGCAAAAAAGGCAAATGCAATTCTAGGATGTATTAACAAAAGCATACAGTCTAGATCACGTGAAGTCATTATTTCCCTCTACTCCTCTTTGGTCAGACCTCATCTGGAATATTGTGTCCAGTTTTGGGCACCACATTTTAAAAAAGACATCAACAAACTGGAGCAAGTTCAGAAAAGAGCGACCAGAATGGTGACCGGTCTGCAAACCCTGTCTTATGAGGAAAGGTTGCAGGATTTGGGAATGTTTAGTTTGCAAAAGAGAAGACTGAGAGGAGACTTAATAGCTGTCTACAAATATCTAAAGGGCTGTCACATTGTAGAAGGATCAACTTTATTCTCATTTGCACAAGGAAAGACTAGAAGCAATGGGATGAAACTGAATGGGAGGAGACACAGATTAGATATTAGAAAAAACTTTTTGACAGTTAGAGTGATCAATGAATGGAACAAGCTGCCACGAGAAGTGGTGAGTTCTCCTTCAATGGAAGTCTTCAAACAGAGGCTGGACAGACATCTGACTGGGATGATTTAGCGAATCCTGCTTTGAGCAGGGGGTTGGACCAGATGGCCCAGGAGGTCCCTTCCAACTCTACGATTCTATGATTCTATGATTCTATGAACTAAATATCATTAGGCAATAACAAAATGGCAATATTATAAATTTTGGTACATCGGGGGAGGAGAAGGCGGAAGACCAGCCTGTGTTTGCTGCTGGCTACTTTGCCCAACTTGGCCATCGCCCTGTGTGGGGGCATACTGTTGCCCATGATGTGGGTAGTGTACTGCCTCCTGGGATTGTGCTTGGTACTGGCCAGAGTGATACTGGAGAGGGGCCTCTTGTTGGGTCTGGTAGGCCCATGTCTCATACCCACCAATATAGCCATGTCGTACCCAAAAGGTTGGGACCAGCCTCCAACACTGGGTGGGAACAAGTGGCCATATTGGTGAGGTTGGCTAGAGTCAGACATATGTGGCTGCTGTTGGAAAGGTTAGGTAGGGGGAGGAAGGGAGTGAGGTGTAGGCCCACATATTTGAGGATCCTCAGAGCCTGCTTGAGCAAGCATGTGTGTGGGGTGTCTAAGGCGCATTAGATTTATGGGTGAAAGCTGCCATCTCTACAGATATTCAAATAACTCATATGTTGTATTGGGGTGTGTGCTTGCATCAAGAAGGATCTGAAAACATCCTCGAATACGGAGCCTCACCTCACGGGAAAGGGCACGAAGATAAAGGGCCAGGCTGCATGAGTATGCCTCCTTGCCATCATCATTATTGACTCTAGCCAGATAGTTCAGTACCCCTGTGTCAACATTGGTACGGGTATCTTGGGCAGGGATATGGCGCCTTCTTCTTCCTCGCCGGGATGGTCCAGCAGGCTGTGGGGAGCCCCGGATCTGGGCAGTTGGGCTGCTGCTCATGTTGCCCTGCTCCTCCTGTATGGCTGATGGTGCAGCAGCAGACGGTCCTGCTTGTGGATGTGGTCCTGGTGGTGGGGTTTGTGGCACAGGCACTGGGTTTTCCTGAGAGGAATCTTCACCCATGCTTCTTGGAGGGGGAGAAGATGGGCCAGCCACCTCATCCCCTACAGACCCAGGATCTATGATGGGCTTGGCATCTGAGCCAGTTCCTCTCTCCGTAAGGTTGGACTGAGTTCTGTTATGAAATAGAACAGAGACAAAAATAAATCAATTTTTTTGGCCCTGTAAAGTATCTGTGTAATGTGGTTTGAGGTATCTACTCAAGGTCTCAGATCCAGAATAGGAGCGAGGAAGGAGAGGCGGTCATAATAGATGTATTTCCTCTTTATGTGGCCCGCATCACCACTCCTGGACCGCTGCTGACGTTCCCGCCTGCATTGGTCACGGATGCTGCGCCAGCGTCTCATCACATCTTCCACTGCAATGTGACAGGAAATATTCTCAATTTCACATATTTGATAGGTCAAATTTGCTACCAGTAGCCTAGGCATGTGGCATTCTGGGGTGTGCTTTCTACCCAGGGTGGCATATATAATTGGGGCATCCTGGCCACATACACAGGGGCACAATAGTTCATGTATCAAGTAACTACACTTAATAACTTGGTTGGCTAGGAGGATGAGGAGCTTGTGGGCTGGGCCAAATTATGGCAGTGTAAAACCATGGGTCACATCAAAATCTACCCGCCTCATGAGGCAAAAAGTACAAGCACAGGAAGGAGGGGGGGCTGATTCTAAATGCATTTTTTTAAGTGAGGTAATTTTAAACAGTTTTTGGGTTGTACTTACTCAGTTGCTGCTCCTCACGTGGCCGATCACCAAAATCGTGGAACATCTGGCAACATATGCGCCTCCATGACGCCTCCTTTCTTGCCCGGTTGGCATAATGGGCATCACGTTGGTCCCAGATTTCTGGTGGCTCCTGCACAAAGACAATCAGCATCTCCACATTGATAAAATATGGCACCATGACGCTGCAGGACTCCGTGGAGGCGTACTTCCTGGATGTCTGGAGCGCTTTTTGAGCTCATTTGCATGTCTAAGCTTCCTTATGATGGACTGGCCCATTTCCTGTCACCTGCCAAAAGACCTGCGCATTTCTCGCAAGTCACACGTGTGGTCTGTGTGTAATCCATTTTTTTTGCGCACCCATAGACTTGCATTGGCGTACTACGGGCGTAGTACGCTGACAATCGCAGCATGCTGCGATTGACACGGACCATAGAATACGGGCGAGAATTATACGGCTGTTGGGAGCTGCCCCATAGAGAATCATTTGTCCGTTTGTAATGCGTGCTTTTAACGCTTCTCACTCGTCCGTATTCCTCTCTAGTGTGACCCCGGCCTAATGCTCACCATCACTCTAAGCTCCAGATAACAGACACTTAGTAAGACAGAGCGGAGAACACTTATCCACGGATCTTAAAACAGTCCTGAAGGCAGGTGAAAAAGGAAACGCTGGTAATGGTGCTCAGACGATACTGAGAACTATGTTGTAATTCAGGTATTCAGGTAAAAAATAGTGGCATTCAATACCAAATAAAGTACTGACATTTTATTGAATCATAAAATTGCTGAGCCGGGCAGATAAAAACCCAGTCGGCCAATACCATTTCGCGTGAACAGATGCTTTCTCAACTTCTCCTGCATCCTCACCATAAAATTAATCATCAGAAGTATGCAAAAGAACATCAAAGCAATCCGAATGTGTTTTGGAAACAAGTCCTGTGGACCTATGAGCTTAAAATAGAACTATTTGGCCATAATGATGAAATGCACTGTATGTGTCGATAAAAAAGCGTACAGAATTTCAGGAAAAGAACATCTCGCCAACCATTAAGCATGGGGGTAGATCAATGGCACAGTCAATGGCACAGAGAACATTTCACAGGTAGAGAGATGAATGGATTCAATGAAATTTCAACAAATTCTTAATGGAAACATAACACTAACTGTAAAAAGTTCAAGCTGAAAAGAGGATGGCATCTACAAATGGATAATGATTCTAAAAACTCACATCAAAATCCACAATACACTACCTCAAAAGGTGAAAGCTGAAGGTTTTACAATGGCCCTCTGTCACGGCTCCCGTCACGCCCTCCGCCGCGCCCACACATACTTACCGGCCCTCTCCAGCGCCGCAGCCTCTCTCCTCCTCCCATTAGCCGCGGCATCCTCCTCTGACCTGCCCGTGGCCGGTGACGTCACTACAGGCCCTGCGCATGCGCCATAGGCCGCGGCCGCGCCTCCCTGCGTCTCCTTATGCTCCGGCAGTGCCCTGACCCGGAAGCACCGCTGGACCAATGGGGGACGTTCCCTGGCTATTTCAGGCCGTCCTCCCATTAGTGAGGCGCCTGACCATCGTGTTAACTGTCCTGCTGTCCGTACCTGCTTCCAGTTGTCCTACTCCGGTCCTGTGCTCCTGTTCAGTTCTGCTGTCCGTACCGGCTTCCAGTCGTCCTACTCCAGTCCTGTGCCTTACTTCATCTTGTGCTCTTATTACCATCACCAGTCCTACTCCAGTCACTCCAAGCCGCCCCTCTTGGTACCGGCTACCGTGGCATCCGAACCCCTGGGCCTGCTCCTAATGGTCCCTGTATAGGGGTCGGGTTCACCTGGCTGCTCACCCGGGGACCCCTCGGTGCCACGGTCCAGAGGGTCCACTCCTTGGGTCTTGCCTCACTTAGCGGACACGCTAACAGTACGGTCAGGCCATGAACCCCGCCGGTGTTTCTGCTCCCGCTCAGAAGTAGTTGCTTTTTCTGTGGGAGAACCGGGGCGCATAATGTCCATAATGAAATCCATGGACTCGAGCCTCTCAGCCCTTCAGCCTCCCGATCCTGGAAATGCTGCACAGCTGGCCAGTCTTCAGCAGGAGCTGGGCCAGCAGCGTGATAACCAGGCCCATATTTTAACCTATATGGCCTGTGTCGATAATCGCCTGGTGGCACTCCAGTCTGCCACCACGGCATCTACTCCCCCCGGTCCGGTAGCTTTGCCTTCTCCTCGTCTCGCCAGGCCACCCTGCTTTAACAGTGATCCCAAGCTCTGTAGGGGGTTTTTAAATCAGTGCAGCCTCCATTTTGAGCTGCTACCTCATCAGTGTCCCTCTGAAAGGGCCAAAGTGGCCTTTATCATGTCTCATCTGGAGGGGGAGGCCCTGTCCTGGCTAAACCCTCTCTGGGAGAGGGACGATCCCGTGGTTTCAAACATTCCGGTCTTTTTGGATACTTTTCGTAGGGTTTGATGAGCCAGGACGCTTAGTCTCCCTTACTGAGTCTCTTTTCAACCTCCACCAGGGCTCCCTCAGTGTTGGACAGTATGCGATCTGGTTCCCCACACTGTCTTCGGAATTGGGTTGGAATAATGCGGCACTGGTAGGAGCATTTTGGCGTGGGTTATCAGGCAGGATAAAAGATGAGTTGGCGGGTTGGGATACTCCCACTACTCTCGAGGACCTCATCTCCCTGGCCACCCGCATTGACCTCCGGTTTCAGGAGCACGCGCGGGAGTCAGCTAGAGACAGGAGACCCACCAGACCAATCCCATCCACGAATCGGTCCTTTAGTCCACGACCAACTGGGTTCGCCCACACTCCTCCTCCCGAACCCATGCAGGTTGACCGTGTCAGGTTGGCTGAGTCGCGTCGAAGAGAGAGGCGGGCGCAAGGCCTATGTCTCTATTGTGGAGGAGCCTCGCATTTTATCCATTCTTGCCCTCAGAGACCGGGAAACTCTTCCACCTAGGCCAGGTAAGAGAGGCCTCCCTAGGTGTTAATGATTCCTCTCAACCCCTCACGATGTCTGTTCTTTTGTTTTTGGGGCAGGGACGTGGCTCTGAGGTGGCCTACGTGGATTCGGGCTCGGCAGGTAACTTCATCCGGCGTGAAGAGGTGGACAAGTACCGAATTCCCGTGGTTACCCTAAAGAATCCTCGACTGATTGCTTCGGTTGATGGCAAACCGCTGCAGGAACCCATCACCATGATTACCGAGGAGGTTGATTTGCAAGTCAGCGCTCACCACCATGAAAGAGTGGCCTACTACGTGCTGCCTGATTTGTCTCACGCAATTCTGCTTAGCATTACAAGGCTACGACTCATCAGCCAGTCCTCGACTGGTCGTCCGGGGAAGTACTGCGCTGGGGACCCTTGTGTCAGGGCCAGTGTCTGAACCCTATTTGTCCTGCTGCTCCCGCACACCCACCTTCAGAGCTCTCGGGGCTTCCCTCAGCCTATTGGTCCTACACAGACGTCTATGACAAGAAGGAGGTGGAGATCTTTCGACTGCCCAATGGAGCTAATCCCCAGTTCCACCCCCTCCTTGGGGTAGGATCTACCCACTGTCTCCTGCAAAGACTTCAGCCATGTCCGAGTACGTCCGAGAGAACCTCGCCAAAGGATTTATATGGAAGTCCTCCTCTCCTGCAGGAGCCGGTTTCTTCTTTGTCAAAAAGAAGGACGGTCCTCTGCGCCCGTGCATTGACTACAGGGCTTGAACGACATCACTATCAAGAACTGGTACCCCCTTCCACTCATCCTGGAACTGTTTGATATTCTCAGAGGAGCGCGGATTTTCTCCAAGTTGGATCTCAGAGGAGCCTATAATCTTATCTGCATCAGTGCAGGCAATGAATGGTAGACCGGTATTAACACCCGTGACGGTCACTATGAGTACCTGGTTATGCCCTTTGGCCTGTGCAATGCTCCCGCGGTGTTTCAGGAGTTCGTCAATGAGATCTTCCGGGACCTTTTGTACACCGGTGTGGTAGTGTACTTGGATGACAACCTTGTCTTCTCTCCAGACCTTTCGTCTCATAGGAGGACTGTCCGCCAGGTTCTTCAGCGTCTTCAGGAGAATCATTTGCACTCTAAAATGGAGAAATGTCTGTTTGAGCAAACCTTGCTACCATTTCTGGGCTACATTATCTCTGACGTCGGACTGCAGATGGATCCTGAGAAACTGTCCGTCATTCTCAAGTGGCCCAACCCAGTCAGCATAAGAGCTATCCAACGGTTTCTCGGATTCGCCAATTATTACAGGCAATTTATCCTGCATTTTTCTTCACTCACCAAGCCAATCTCTGCCCTTACTCGTAAGGGGACGAATTCCAATTCTTGGACCCCGGGGGCTGAAGAGGCCTTCCAGACACTAAAATGGGCATTTTCCACGGCTCCTGTGTTGTCCTGACCTGAGAACCGCAAACCCTTCATGCTAGAAGTGGACACATCCTCAACAGGTGCTGGGGCTGTACTTTCTCAGAAAACCGCCTCGGGTCGCCTACACCCTTGTGGATTCTTCTACAAAGCCTTCTACCCATCTGAGTGCAACTACTCGATTGGCGACCATGAACTCTTGGCCATCAAATTGGCATTGGAGGAGTGGCGTCACCTTCTAGAGGGGGCTGTCCATCCGATTGTCATCTACTCGGACCACAAGACCCTGGCTTACCTTCAGTCTGCCAAGAGACTCAATCCTCGGCAGGCCAGGTGGTCCCTGTTTTTCATGCACTTTGATTTTGAGTTCAATTTGCGCCCTGGGGACAAGAACACCAAAGCCGATGCCTTATCCAGAGTCTTCCAGTCGTTCGAGGTTGGGGAGGAACCATCTCACATCATCGAACCCACGAAGATTATCACCGTGGCTCCGGTGAATCTGCTTTCTCCACCCCCAGGCAAGACTCTCGTGCCGGAGAATGCCAAAAGAAGAGTTCTACTTTGGGGGCATTCCTCCAAACTGGCAGGCCATGCCGGAACACAGAAGATATTCGCCCTCATTTCTCAGCACTATTGGTTGCCAACTCTCCGCCGAGATGTAGCGGATTTCCTTGCCTCTTGTCCTTCCTGCACAAGGAATAAGGTACCACGTCGGCCTCCGCCTGGCTTGCTGCTTCCTTTGCCAGTTCCTACGGTACCTTGGGAAAACATTGCCATGGACTTTATCACCGATTTGCCCCGCTCATCCGGTTGTACGGTGATTCTAGTGGTAGTGAACTGCTTTTCCAAAATGGCACATTTTATCCCTCTGAGTGGACTCCTCTCTGTGCCTGGGCTAGCTAAGATCTTCATCCACCAAATTTTTAGGCTTCACGGCCTACCTCGACGTATTGTATCTGACCGAGGAGTCCAGTTTACCTCCAAGTTTTGGAGAGCACTTTGCAGACTTTTGCATATATCCCTGGATTTCTCGTCTGCCTACCATCCGCAGACCAACGGGCAAGTAGAGCGAACTAACCAGACGTTGACTGGATATCTACGTCATTTTTCCAACTCCCACCAGAACGACAGGGTTGACCTGCTTCCCTGGGCAGAGTTCGCCTACAACAATCATACCGGTGAGTCCTCGACCAAGTCGCCGTTCTTTGTGGTCTTCGGTAGACATCCTGGTGTCCCTCTCCCTGTAGCTCCAGCTTCCGAGGTACCTGCAGCCAACTCCTTGTCCCAAGAATTTTCAGGGATCTGGTCCGAGACCAACACGGCACTCAAGAAAGCCAGTGAACGGATGAAGAATCACGCAGACAAAAGGAGATCACATCGGGGATAAAGTCTGGCTCGCATCCAAGTATATCCGGATAAAATTACCTTCTTACAAGCTGGGTCTCCGGCACATCGGTCCCTTTGAGATCCTGGAACGTGTCAATGAAGTCGCCTACAAGTTGAGGTTGCCTAAACAAATTAGAACAGACTCCATTATGTAGACATATTACTGATTCTCAGAGTCAAATACAGTGGAACCAAACAGGACCAAATCTAAAAATCGGGACACCCATAAATGCTATGATACCAAAAAGAAACAAGGTGTAGATCCCATATATGTAAAAGTACAATACTTTATTAGAAAATATAATACAATATCATAAACATGATTAAATACATGAGACTAGGGAAAGGGTAAGCAAAATAGTATGTCACACCGGGTCTGGTACTTAAGATATATGTAAAGAGGTGGGAGAGTGGCAAATACTATAAATCAATTGTAGTAACCAATAAAGGTGCAAGAAAAACACCCATTGCATATGGCCAAGAAATATATGCTATATCAAACTAAAAATTGCACATCCAGGTTTTAAATAGACCAGTATTAAAGGTTTTAAATAGATTGGCCTGATGGCTAAAAACAAGCCACTCGAAGTAAACAATATCCAATTAAATTGCAGGAAAAAAGTCATGAATATTAATAATGCCACTCTTACCCATAGTCCCTCTTCCCAGAATCCCAAGACACGCAGCCCCAACGAGCGTTTCGCGTTGGCTTCCTCGGGGGGCTGTGTCCTATGTGTGTCCATGCTGCTTTAAATACACTACAAAATAAGGCGTCCACCTGTGAATCAATTAGCGGCGCGTGTATTGCCACCGCGACCCAGAAATTGCGACGCGCCCGGCGCTCTAAGATGAAGCAGGTCAGGGGAAAACCCCCCACTGATGTCAGAGACCTGCATACATCATAAAAGAGCGCCCGATGCGACGCTCTGGCAACACGGTCACAAAGACATGCGCACTCGTCACTTCTGGTACCGGAAGTACCCGGACCGCCATCTTAATTATGGGACAAACGCCGATAAAAGCTTGTTCACACCAGAATAGCAAACGATAAAAAGGTAGAGGATATGGACCATAAAGAAAGGTGTGAAATAATAAGTGCACTATAAAAATATATATATATAGCATACAATATAATGCAAATAGTGATATAATGACATATATACAAATATAATTCATATAGTGACACAATAGTGATAATACAAAAAAACACTAAATAGTGGTAAAAATACATTGTGTAAGGAGAAAAATGAATATAGTGAAAAGAATCTATCAACAATATAATTGTAACTTGAGACGTGGTCCATTATTCAATTCTTTCAATTCATTCATAAGATGATTCCAGCAGAGATCTCAATATGTATACATCTAAAAAGCAGGATAATACTGAAAAAACAGAGAAAATAAAATAAGACACACACAAACATAAAATAAAAAATAAATGTTAAAACCAAGAGACAATGCCAGGTTGTTCAAAGAAAAGGAACAAAACTGAGTTGTTCATTCAAACCAGCTGGCGTCATTGTATCAAGGGTTGAAATCCATTGGCACTCCCTACGTGCCAATGCACGTTTCACATCGCCACCACGAGTCCCAAGATGAATAGAATCTATCCCCCAAATCCTTAATTCCTTTGGGTTACAATTATGTTTTGCCCTAAAGTGGTGTGGAATAGTTTTTAGACTGCTCACATCGTCTACTTCACGTGCTGCTAAAATATCCCTCACGTGTTCTCTTGTTCTTACACGCAACTCCCTGGAAGTAAGGTCTATATAAATGAGTTTACAAGTACATTGTGCATAGTAAACCACATTCATCGTCCTGCACGTGATATAATGAAATTCTCTCTGACCATTAGATGACAAGAAGCTGCTTGCCCTCATATGATTTTACAAGCCAAGCAGTCACCACATGGGAAGAAACCCATTCTTTGCCCCCAAAAGATAGCATTGGCTTCATACTTCCCACATAATGACTCCTGCAAAGAATATCCTTAAGATTTTTACTACGGCGAGCAGTCATTAATGGACCTTTAGAGAGATGTTTTGATAAAATAGGATTAGTCAGGAGTATGGACCAATGTCGTCTCATAATGGTCCGCATTACATCCCACTGTCTATTAAATGTAGAGATATACCGTATCCCCACCTCTTTCTGTGTTTTTTCTCGATAGATTAAAAGGTCCTTTCTTGCAGCTTTCTTAGCAATCATATAGCCTTGTTTAATGCTTCTTTCACTGTAACCCCTATCCCTGAACCTCCGCCCAAGGTCCACCGCTTGTTTTTCATAAAGATCATTGGTAGTACAAATCCGTCTAGCACGGAGAAATTGTCCCTGAGGGATGGCCTTGATGGTCGAGTCTAAGTGAGTGGAGGAGGCATGCAAAAGTGCATTAACTGATGTCTGCTTTCGATACACGTTAGTATAAAGCTGGCCATTAGTTTGTACCTTAATTTCAATATTTCAATATCCAGGAAGGAAATAATTTCCTTACTATATGTGTACGTAAGCTTGATGTTTCTATTGATGCGGTTCAAAACCGACATGAAGGCATCCAACTCATCCACGGAACCCTGCCAGATGAACAGGATGTCGTCAATGAACCGATACCACCCCAGGATCTGGGAGGAAGCGTGTGCGCCATCAGGAAAAATCTCCCTCTCCCAAAATCCAAGAAATAAATTTGCATAGGATGGCGCACACGCCGCCCCCATCGCTGTACCACGTCTCTGGAGGTAGTATCGGTCCTTAAACATAAAGAAGTTATGTGTCAGTATGAACCGCAACAAATCCAACAGCAACTCCCTCACATCCGCTTCCAAATTACTAGCTTCCAAAAAGAAGCCAGCAGCCTCGAGTCCATCATCATGACTAATGCTCGTATATAACGATTCCACATCGGCCATTACAAGTAGCATGTCAGAATCCAAAAAAAATTCTGGGAAGAGGGATTATGGGTTAGAGTGGCATTATTAATATTCGTGACTTTTTTCCTGCAATTTAATTGGATATTGTTTACTTCGAGTGGCTTGTTTTTAGCCATCAGGCCAATCTATTTAAAACCTTTAATACTGGTCTATTTATGACCTGGATGTGCAATTATTAGTTTGATATAGCATATATTTCTTGGCCATATGCAATGGGTGATTTTCTTGCATCTTTATTACACCAGACCTGGTGTGACATACTATTTTGCTTACCCTTTCCCTCGTCTCATGCATTTAATCATGTTTATGATATTGTATTATATTTTCTAATAAAGTATTGTACTTTTACATATACAAGTTGAGGTTGCCTGCTTCACTTCTAATCCAGAACACCTTCCACGTCTCTCTCCTGAAACCAGTGGTGCTAAATCAGTTCCACCCCTCACTCTGTTCCGCTCCTCGGCCGGTTGGCTCCGACAACACCTTCGAGGTAAGAGATATTCTCGCCATGAAAAGAGTCAGAGGGAGTACCTTTTTCCTTATTGACTGGAAGGGTTTTGGTCCTGAGGAGAGGTCCTGGGAACCCCGGGAGAATATCAACGCTCCCCGCATTCTCAGGAGATTTTTTGCCAATCGTAGTAGGGGGCGGCTTGAGGGGGAGGGTACTGTCATGGCCCCCGTCGCACCCTCCGCCGCGCCCTCACATACTTACCGGCCCGCTCCAGTGCCGCAGCCTCTCTCCTCCTCCCATCGGCCGCGACGTCCTCCTCTGACTGGCCCGCGGCCGGTGACGTCACTACAGGCCCTGCGCATGCACCATAGGCCACGGCCTCACCTCCCTGTGTCTCCTTATGCTCTGGCTGTGCCCTGACCCTGAAGCACCGCCGGACCAATGGGGGACGTTCCCTGGGTATTTCAGGCTGTCCTCCCATTAGTGAGGCGCCTGACCGTCGTGTTAACTTCCGCACGCTAGGCTCCCTGTCTGTCTTCTTCGATCACCTTCCTGACACTGTTGCCCTCTCTCTTCCAGTTGTCCTACTCCGGTCCTGTGTCCTTGCTCCGTACTGCTGTCCGTACCTGCTTCCAGTTGTCCTACTCCGGTCCTGTGTCCTTGCTCTGTCCTGCTGTCCGTACCTGCTTCCAGTTGTCCTACTCCAGTCCTGTGTCCTTGCTCCGTCCTGCTGTCCGTACCTGCTTCCAGTTATCCTACTCCCGTCCTGTGTCCTTGCTCCATCCTGCTGTCCGTACCAGATTCCAATTGTCCTACTCCGGTCCTGTGCTCCTGTTCAGTCCTGCTGTCCATACCGGCTTACAGTCGTCCTACTCCGGTCCTGTGCCTTACTTTGTCTTGTGCTCTTATTACCATCACCAGTCCTACTCCAGTCTCTCTGAGCTGCCCGTTTTGGTACCAGCTACCGTGGCCTGCTCCTAACGGTCCATGTATAGGGGTCAGGTTCAGCTGGCTGCTCACCCGGGGACCCTTCAGTGCCACGGTCCAGAGGGTCCACTCCTGGAGTCTTGCCTCGCCTAGCGGACACACTAACACCCTCACAGTACCTAAATCTGAACATCATTGAAAATCTGTGGCTAGACCTCAAAATAGCAGTGCATGCAATATGACCCAGGAATCTCACAGAACAGGAAGAATTGTCCAAGGAATAATGAATGAAAATCCATCAAGCAAGGACTGAAAGAGTCTTGAATGGCTACAAAAAGCGTTTACAAGCTGTGATACTTTCAAAGGGGGATGCTGCTAGGCACTAACCATGCAGGGTGCACACACATTTCCATCAGCCCATTTTCCATTTAGTAATTTTTAAAATGTAAAAGGTTAATTTTTTTTGTCTAAAGTACAAAGGAAATGGGTCATCTTTAACTTTAGGCCTTTTAGAGATCATTTTATCTTCAACTTGCTTAACTGTTCACAATAACAGTAATTTTGACCAGGGGTGCCCAAGCTTTTACATGCCATTGTATACCATGTAACTCAGTGAAGATGGTCATCAAGAAGTAGCTTAAATTTGGCATGAAAGTGACACTACCTAGCACTGGACATCCCTAAAAAATTGATGAAAAACCGAGAAGAAAATTGGTATGAGAGGCTGTCATGGCTTTACCATGACAGAGAGGAGCCAGAAGACCGCAGCATCTGATTTCTCCTACCCCTGCACTGATTAGAAACACATCACCTTCATATTAAATATTGTAAGCTTCTTTTAGCAGTGCAGGGGTTAATCTTCTCAGTTGAAAGCTCCTGTAAACTTTCTTGTGTTAAGGCCCTCTGTTGTGCACTGTTAGCCACTTCCATCTCCTATATAATCTGGGCCCTGGCTAGCACTCATTGTTAGAGTAGCTTATGCTGCATGTCTGGAGGTTGTTGTTGGTTGTTATTAAAGAAGGCATTTGGTGGATTTATCTGAGACTCTTGCTAGGTTTTGAGTGTGTGATAATTCCCTTCCTTCTTCTACTTTGGTTTAACCCCATCCTCCACTCCCCTGTGTTTACCTCTGTTTACATGTGTATATTTGTATTTTCCTTTATCCCTATAGTCTGGTTGGTGTATTATGGTACACTACTACTCCTCTCTTGCCTGGGTGTAAGGTTTCGGAATGTTTCATGGAGCCTGGTACTTCACCCTGTCCTTGAACTTCCTGTCAGTTCTGTTATTTAAGTCCGGGTCGGGAAATACTCCTTGATTGAGTATTTTGTTGCTGTTGGCTTCTGAACTTCCTCCTGGCTTGCTTCTAGAGTTCCTGCTGCTTTTTTACTCAGTGCTCTGCCTCATCACTTCCAGCTGCCTTCAGTCCTCTGTGCTGCTTCCTGATCCTGGCGGTGGTCTCCTTTGTCCAAACTTCTAAAGAGAGGAGCTATATAGTTCTGGTACTGCTGTGGTCTGTAAAAATTTCTGACATTTCTATTATCTGAGTATTAATTCTTAGACTGTTCTGTGTGGGGTGCAGTGCTGGACTTGAGTGGGAATTTTCAGCCCAAAAAGAGGTACTCTGAAAAACCTTCTCCTTGTTGTACTCCACCTGCATATTTCTGGACTTGCATGAAAGATGTTGGCTCCACTGTCTGCATTTTTCTGGACCACCACGTAAAAGTGTCGGTCGCACTCTTGCTTCATATAACCGCAAGACTTGCTTGTATTGGCGTTTGCGCACCGCTATCATAGTTGCCGGACATTTCAGTTTTGTGCTGTGCACTTTGCTGTAATTTCAGGATTGTCTCTGCTAGTTTATGTTATACTACTTGCTTTGTTATATAAAGTTTATTTGTCTCCACTTTGGTCACAGATTCTTTTTATCCCACACAATCAGATTCCATAGTACCTTCATAATTGTTACACTGGGTTGGGAAAGGGTACAAAATCAGGGTGGATTCAGGGGCTAAGGCAAGGTAGATGACCCTGGTGTCTTCACCATCAGAAGTAATCTGAGGAACAGGGTGAGCTAGGGCACCCCTAGTGTTAGGGTCAGGGAAGGAGCACGACAGCAGAGTCATGACAAAGGCTGTCAATAGGCATACAAGAACATTAATGGAGTTGCAGTAATTTCTGTCAAGTACTGATTGTCTACTGCATGTGATAATCTCTTGTATTGTTCACATGACTGGCATGTGGGACAGGTTGGCAAGATAGAATAATTTCTTTACAAAGAAAAAATATTCCCAGCATGGCTATGTTTTAGCAAAACGTACATCAAGGTTGCCAAAAGCATGTTGGAAAACATGTTATGGTCTTATGAAACCAAGGTTGAACTTTTTGTTCATAATTCCAAAAGATATGTTTAGCACAAAGCCAACTCTGCACATCACCAAAAGCACAACATATATATATAGTCAAGCATGTTGGACAGCATTGTACTTTGGAGCTGTTTTTCGGGATTTGAAAC